>NC_133378.1:28371800-28565608 GCF_049309525.1 Garra rufa | reverse complement strand
ATTTCAGTTAACACTTATTTCATTTAACGTAACGAAAATGAATTTTTGTTAACTATAATGACCCTGTTATGATCGGTCATTTATATTGATTCTTCAAAATTCTCCATTCCAGTTCAAGAAAAACAAAATGGGACCTATGTTTAGAATACAGAAAGCCTAAAATAATTTTTCCAATTTTCCTTAAAAATTTGTTCCCCGTACATAATATTTTCCTGCATATAATTGAGTTGTTTTTGTTTTACTATTATTATTATTTTATTTATTTATTTTTCTTGTTTTCTGTGAGTTTTTGTTTGTTTGTTTGTTTGTATGCAACAATAATCAATAGGCTAAAAAATATTTTACCTTCTTGGTATATTTTTATTATTATTATTATTATTTTTTTTTTTTAGACAAAAAAAAAGGATTAAGCATAGAACAGTAAGTGTAATACTTGTTTTTCCAAAAAAATATTAAAAAGTTTTCTGTTTAATTTAATTGCATTTTTTAGTTTTAATTTTTCTGAGCAAAAAATAAATATCATAGATTTTCCCCTAATTTACAGAAGGCACCCACTAAAATGTCATTCAGTGTAACAATCTTTTCAGGCATATTTACAACAAAAATCAGTTTACGACATATTAAAATATGAATTACTTTCACCCCAAATACTAATTAGTTGTAATTCTACATTTTTTAAATTTGCCTCTACTCTAGATTTTGCCCATTTGTCAGTATTTTTTTTACTCATTTAAAACACAATAAAAATTTAATATGCTTTCTTATTCTTTTATATATTTTAATATGTACAAGTCAGAATAAACATGTTAGATTTTTTACATAAATATTGTGTTACACAGAATGACAATGTAACATGATTTCAACCAATTATTGACATTTTATTCTCCAAAAACTTATTTGAAACCTTAAAAGTAGACACTTTACTTTTATGTGATATTTAATGTGCTTTATATGGACATAAAATCACTTTTGTAAATTTCTTTTGACGTGGACATCTTAAAGTCTTTGACCCATGTATGTTTAAAAGGAAACATGTAAAACCTGTGTATTTTTGTATTTGTTTAACCTTGCTTTTCAGAGTTTGTATATTAGAGTAACATAATGTTGGATTAAAAATAATATTTATTTTTTGGGTAAACTATTCCTTTAATCAGTTGAACCCACGATCTGGGCTTGTCTTCTCACACTAGCTAGTAATTGGCAGGGCCTAGGGCGCTGTCTGCCAGGGGCTCCCAATGTGCGTTTTTGGATGGACGATGGGCAAGGGCCCATTTGAATTAACTAGTGCAAAATTTAATTATAAGGAATTATTTCTGGTCCACTTGGTACCCTCTTTTATGCGGTTGTCTCGGGTGACAGGAAGTGATTTGGTGCTGGTCCAACATTGTGTCTCCCAACGTTACAGTCAGCCTTTTGTTGCACAGAGCAAATGAAGAGGGCAAGCCTGTGTGCGTCTCCATCTGAGAATGCCTATATGATATACCATATATCAGTACAGCCCTGTAAGGAGATCTTTGTGTTTATGTCAAAAAATCTGCACACAGACTGAGCTATTTTTAGCATATTGCCTCTATCCTTGTGACTGTCCGTGTGTGTGTGTGTGTGTGTGTGTGCAGTCAAGGCTGTATCCTCATCTCTTTCAAAGGAGTTTAGTCTCATCACACCCCCTCTCCCTGACCTCCTGTTTACCCTGATTCACACACAATAACATCAGCTCTTTCTCCCACATCCCTTCAGCTCCAGAAATCTGCTCTCTGATGTTATTTACGGAAACACAGAAGAGAAGAAGATTTCCCGCTTCTTCTTTATTTGTGATTATCTCAGTGACAAAGAGAATGAAAAACTGAAAGAAAATGAGGATCGTACCTACTGTTCCAGTGTCTGATGGTAAATCGCAGAGGGGCGACAGATTTGGTTTGGTGTGCTTCCTCTTTCCTGCCTCGTCCTGTCAAAGCAGGTGATGTCACTCCACAATTAGGGCAGTGCAGGATTACTGCTGAACTTGGTGCAGGTTTAAGGTTTTTATTATTTATTATGCATGGATGTGACACATCAGTATCTTTTTAAACATTTGCAAATAGCATGACACTTTAATGCTGTCATCTAGAGTGAATGATCATTCAGATTAAGAGAGTGAGCATGTATTGTGTGTTAGTTTGAGTGGCTAGCGCATCGATCCTCAGGCTAAGGATGTCTAAACGCTGATTAAATACAGTATGCACTTGATTTGAATCTCTGACAGATTTGATGACATCTTCACCTGAGCTTTTGAAATCTGGTTAATGAAGCTGATATTTGCTCTGCCTCTCAGGTAGAGTCTAATCACTGAGCACTCATTCTGTTTAGACTCTTATGTAATAAGTTACTCACCAGTAGTCTTGCATAAACAACCTTTTGCCAATCCGTATGAATTTTGATCCACATTAAAGGTTGTTCTAACCGAGAACTGCTCACTCTGACAGGAAAGGGGCTATACCAACCACATCTAAAATCAAATATAACCCTGAGAGCAAAGTGAAATATACATGTCTATTCAAGGATAACTTGTTTACTCGATGCTAAATGTCTCGAACAACTTTTTGGATATCCTTCAAAGATTCAGTGTCTGAAGAATTTTGAATCTCTGGAAAGCCAGTTGTCTTAGCGTCAGACGTCACGCCCACGAACTATTGGCTGAACGTCTGATGCGCATATCGTACACAAAATTGGAAACACTTCAGGAGTTTCGAAGTCATCGGATTGGTTAAATTACACAGGATTTCCAGGAGAAATGTGTGTTGTGTTCTTAAAAGGAGTAGTTCACTTCCAGAACAAAAATTCACAGACACTCACCCCCCGTCATCCAAGATGTTCATGTCTTTCTTTCTTTCTTAAGTCGTAAATAAATTGTTTTTTGAGGAAAATATTTCAGGATTTCTGTGGTTTTAAATGCAGCTTCAAAGGGCTCTAAACGATCCCAGCCGAGGAAGAAGGGTCTTATCTATCGATCAAGGATTTAAAAAAAAAAATAATAATAATAATAATAATATTTTTGTAAAGGCATTTGACCTTATGTGCACGTTTACTTCTTCTGCAACAATGTAGGATGATTTTGAAGTGGGTGGAGAAAATGAGATGGGAGTTTTTTGACCTACCCTAAATGTCTTGAACGGGAATACACAGAGTTCACACAGAGCTAGACAAGACCAGTGTTTGAGGTTTAAAAAGTATATAATTTTTTTTTTTTTTTTTTTTAAATAACCAATCGTTTTGCTAGATAAGACCCTTCTTCCTCAACTGGGATTGTTTAGAGCCATTTGAAGCTGCATTTAAAACCACAGAAATCCCCAAATATTTTCCTCAAAAAACAATTTATTTACGACTGAAGAAAGACAGACATGAACATCTTGGATGACAATGGGGGTGAGTGTCTTTAAATTTTTGTTCTGGAAGTGAACTACTCCTTTAAAGAACACAACACACATTTCTCCTGGAAATCCTGTATAATTTAACCATTGTATAACCTGTATAATATATTCCGAAAAAAAAAAAATTAATAACTGATCGTTTTGTTAGATGAGACCCTTCTTCCTCAACTGGGATTGTTTAGAGCCCTTTGAAGCTGCATTTAAACTGCATTTTGGAAGTACAAACTCGCGGGTACCATAGAAGTCCATTATATGGAGAGAAATCCTAAAACGTTTTCCTCAAAAAATATAATTTCTTAACGACTGAAGAAAGAAAGACACAAACATCTTGGATGACAAGGGGGTGAGTACATTATCTGTAAATTTTTGTTCTGGAAGTAAACTACTCTTTTAACTTTCCGCCTGGAAACAAAGATGGTGTGATGCCAAACCCCCTTTACAAAAGAAAAAAAGCTGTCGCGTTTACAACTGTGATGATGAGCGCTTATCAGGATCAACTAAATGCTGGATTTTCAAAAGTATATGAAAGATTTAAAGTTTGTGGCATAGAATCTTTAAAAATATGTCAACGAGTTTCTTATTTTGGGGACATTTTCACGCCTCTAAACATGATGCGGCACAAAATGAAACGTGATTGGTTGCTTTACCTATCAGTCATATGGTCTCTTGGGTAATTCAAAGAGGCCAAGGTTCCCAGACCTTTTGCCTTTCGTTTGAAGGTCTGGCTACGAGAGACTAGAAGTTTCAAGAATGTTTTTGTAATCATTGTGTGCAGTAATGAATATTCATTTAATTACATTTATTAACAAATTCAGTCTACCTTATTATATTCTTTAATATTAGTCAGCTTTTAGTTTGGCAATTACTGTATTCAGACATGCAAATTCATTTAAACTTCTTTTAAATGGCATTTATACAGATTATTGTTGGATCAGAACATTGTTTTAATTAAAATAATGAAATTATAGTTATGATGCATATTTTTCATTTCCTCTTTGCTATCACTGACAAAATCAAAAACCCTTCATTGATAAGATTAAACAGTTAATACAAGAAATTATTGTTCAAAAGTTTTGTGCACAATATTTCAACACTAAAACCTTCTGTTATGCTTATTCGGTCAGATTTTTCTCTCTCAGTCTGATCTGGCTCACCTTTAAGTTTCTTTTGAGCTGTTCTCTGCTCACACACTGTTCTCAGACTAGTCCATTTTCTCAAGTCTCGATTGTAGCCCCATACAGAGGTGAGGTCTGTTTTTTCCTGAGAGTCCTGACCCACACTGAGTCTTCCTTTGGCAGTCCTCACAGGACACGGCTGGATGGCACTAAACCAATTCCACCTCATATGTTCTCACTGTTCTTTATCTAATCTGGCCCCTCCTCAGGATTCCAGCACACCACATGATTCCTTTAAAAGGCTTAATTAAGGATCTGTGATTCAATCGCACTAATTGAATCACGGGCGGCATGCGAGGCAACGGCTGTTCAGAGGTTGAATCTTGTAAACATCAGCGCAAGATGACTGTCAGAGTAAAACTCAAAAAGTGAGGAGAGACCACAAAGAAGAAATGACAGGGAGAGCTGTGTAAAGAACGAGGGAGTAGGAGAAACTAGACAGGAAGTATCAGAAGAAGACAGAATGGAGAAATGTGAAGGCAGAGCAGCGAAATAAGATTCTGCAAAGTAAAGCACACTTGAACCAGTGTTATCTGTCTATTATATTCACTTTCTTTCCACTCCAGCACAAGGCCATCATGACATACAATCACAGGTCTGATCCTGATATCCTAAGAGCTGTAACACACACATAGACCTTTTCTGGTTGCCTTTGTGCATTGTGCACACAAAAGCATATTCGGTAATACGTATGTTTGTAATATACCCAAGTGAACAATGGCAATAATTAAGCATGCTCTCCAAAAGCATGTCCTCTCTCTCATATGTAATGTGTTATAGCTTGAAAACTGCAGTTTAAAAATAGCTTTCGCAAGTCAGACTACGATTTTCTTCTGCTTGCATTACAATGATTGATTATTTAAAGGCCATTCTGAATATAAATTTAAATGATTTTGGATGTGGGTTATGTGATGAAATATTGAACTATTGATGAATTATTCTCTGAGAAAGGCTTGTATGTAAATTACGAGTTCTTTTTTTTTCCGTGTCGACCGGGTCACAACCTACTCAGGGAGGAATTGGAGAGAAAGAGAAAGAATGTGAGAATGTATTCTCACAGTCATTCATGCATGCATAAGTGTCCCAGGCCTTGTGGTGGGAGGATTGCGTGCAGACTGGACGCAGCGGAGCTGAGGAAAGGTGGCAGGGGACTGCTGGAGGCTCCATCATGAAGGCCTTTGTGCAGTTGTCTTAGGCAGCCTGTAAAATATTGTCGGGATCTTAAAAGATTCACCAGACACTTTCTACTGTGAAAACCATAGAGGCTAGGTAACTTTGTGTCGTGACACTTTAAATTACTGGAGTAAATAAATAACCAAACTGCCCAAGGTTGATGGATCCCACTATGGGAGAGCACCCATAAACCCATGCGCTTGAATAATTCAATTTGGGCAAAGCATGAGGATGTATGGGGACATGTAATTAGCTGTTATTTAGAATTAATAGAGGTTTTAGCTCTTATTTAGTGTTGTTTTGTTGTAAATATCGTTTGTTTGAAGTCACCATTATGGTGATTAGTATTCCCTCTGGTTGGAAACTTGGACCTTGTTCAATTTTAATTACTTCTCTCTGAACAGTTGTGTTATAAGGGTGGTAGTATTTTATGTTTTAGCTCTTAATTGTATTATGCCATGGGTCCCTATCAAATAGTTGCTGAGTAGCTATTGTTACTAGTTGATAATGCTTCTTAATATTTTCAGTGTTTTATGGAAAAATGCAATACATTTCGCATTTTATTGCTCTTTTCCACTGGGAGCCCCTGAGTCCTCAGGGTTCATTCTAAGTGTGCATTGCACCACACTGCCCCCTCTCTGTCCCAGAATCCCCTCTGCTCAGCATGGGCCAGGTTCCGGACTCCCTCCTCTCCTCCACACATCTGGAGCACAGCTGGAGGAGGGCATGGGTTGGGCGTCTCCCGTCATCTCTAGCGCATCAACAGGATGCGAGGTGGAAGCAGGTGAGTCACGTATCTGGAATGGAGAAATAATTTCCCGTGCCGCAGATCAATGCGAACCATTAAGCAGCTGTACGGCGTACTTTAGTAGGCGGAGGAAAACCAGCCTCTTGGCCCATATGCTTTCTGCAACTTCTATCTATCAGGGTGTCAGAGCTGCCATGCTGCACTCACTCGGAGCAGCAGGCAGGGGCCAGACGCAACAGGAGGTCCTTGTTTGAAAAGACGCCTGACTCGGCCAGAGATGGAGAGATGGATAGCGGAGCAAGCAGAGGGCCAGAGCGGATATGTTTACGAGAGCTGTCCAAATCGCCACAGTTAGTTTGTATTTTCTCTGCACTTTCCCTTGACTTCGCAGACTTGTTGACATTGAATGTTTGGGCCTCAGCAAGCCAATACTTAAACTAATTAGCTGGCTAATTAAGGCAATTTTCCAATTCTGGGAGAAATTTGGGTGACTTAAAATGTAAATCTCAGCCAAGTGGATAGATAGCTCGGAGATTGGCCGTAAGTGAAGTTAACTGCAGGGCTGTGCTTGGCGTTTTCCCTCCAGTGGCTAATTGATTTAGCATAACAAAGCATGGACTGACATTTATTCATCACCGTGGCATTTGAGAATGCTTAAAATGTCCTTCCTCCATGTTAATGGTGACATGAAATGGATTTGGTATATGTGTGTGTTCGCTGTAGGCAGTGCAGCTTTTTTTTTTTTTTTTGCTTTTTTTTTTTTGAGGCATTGAATACCTTCCTTCTAGAAGTCCCTGACTGCTCATAGATCACTTGACACTTTGTAAAGGTCTGATGACCAAAATGTTCCCAGCTGCACATTATAATTTAGTGACTAAAAGTAGCAAAGCCTTTCCCTCCATTTGCAGGGCTCTATACGCATTGATCTATTAAGTTTATGTTGTGCGCTTTCAAGTGGCTAGCTCTGAAATCAAGTTGGCTGGGAAGAGAGGAGCATTAGTAATCCATACTCTCTAAATGAGACTCCATTAGCATAGCACTTCTGTTTGCACCTGAAATGATTGGTTTGCAAGGCTGCACCAGCCATGGGGAACCTTGAGAGTCTCTTTCTTATGGCTGCTTTATAAAAAAAAAAAAAAAAGGCAATAAAACCCCCAGGCAGAGAATTCCCAGTGTGGCCAAGATCTGTTACTACGACCCACTAGTCTTCAACAACTGAGAGAACTGATTCAGGAAACAGAGAGGATGCAAGTGTTTATTTTTCCAAGTTTTAAGATGGATTGTACACACTCAACAGTACAGAAGCTATATATTTTCTTCAGCGAAACAGATTTTAAGTATCAAACACTTTATCTGCCTCAGTGGCGCTTGCTTCTACTTGGCATTGGGGATTTTAACAAAACCCTAACCCTAAGTAATAAACTTTGGCATATGATCATAATCAAATCATGTGGCTTATTTAGGATATACAGTACAGCATACACTAGTATTTTCATCAGCTAAAAAATGGTCTGTTATTTCTATCTTTTGCTGTACCGTGTCAGTAGGAAATATCAATTTACATTTCCAAACATTAATTTTGCCATAAATTGTAATAATCCAGTGAGATTTTTGTTTGCACAAAGAGTCTGACAACAGCCAGTGCTCCACACAGGGATATGATCTCGTCATCATCCAGTCTGTCTGGAATGACATGAAGAAACAAATTAAGGAAGACTAAATCCAGAAGAACTGTGGCAACGTCTCCAAGATGCTTTAAGAAACCTACCTGCAGGCTTCTTTATCAATTAATTTCTAAAATTAAATCAACATTTGGTGTGATCATCCTTTGTGTTTAAAGTAGCTTTTGCCCTAGGTGCAGTTTTTCAGGTAGCTTTGCAGGTAGGTGTCACAGGGAGGGTCAGAGACGTGCGGATCCATTTGCAGCATTTATTAGAGACAAAACAAACACAAAGGGGCAGGCAGAAATCGTGGTCAAAACAGGCAGAAAGGTCGGGGCTGGCAGCGAGAATCAAAACACGGGAAGGAGTCCAGGAATCAAAAACACAGGAAATCAAACACGGGAATAAACGCTCGGAAATACAGACCAGGAGGAACAATAAGACTTCGCAGAGTGGCTGTGTGTGTGTGTGAAGCTTAAATGCAGTCAGTGTGATGAGGTGCAGCTGTGAGCAGTAATCAGTAAAGTGAGAGCAGGTGAATGCAGTGATTAGTGCAGTGGCTTGTGGGGAATGAAGTCCATGATGTGTGGTGCAAGAGTTCATGATGACAGGATAGACCAGATACGTGACAGAGCCCCTCCCCAAGGAGCGGCTTCCAGACGCTCTAACCACCTAATACAACCTGGAGGGTGGTGGAGCGGAGGCGGAACAGGGGGAGGGATGGAGGGCCAGGTCCATGTAGGGGTACTGGAACCACGAACTGAGGCGGAGCCGACGGAGGGAGAAGCCATGGTGGAGGAAGGGTTGGCTCCTGCCTGGGGCCGACCGACGGAGGTGGAGCACGCGGAGCCCGATGGAGAACCGGAGTGTCGATGGCCCAGGGTGACACCGAGGATCCGGAGGGCCAAGGCGGAACCCAAGGCTCTGGCGACCCCGGCGGAGATGGAGGTCCGGAGGTACGCAGCAGAGCCGGAGTGACAGAGGATCGAGGCTGTGCCCACGGGAGGGAGGAGGTCCACAGAGCCGGCAGGACGGAGTGACGAGGCGCAGCCGGAGGAGTAGAGTCCAGAGGCGAAGGTGGGGCGACGACTGACCAGGGCGGAGCCGGAGAGACTGGTGGGCCGACGGCTGACAACGGAGACGAGGGAGCACAGAGCCGGGGTGGAGCCGCAGGGTCGGAGGGCCGAGGTGGAGTCCAGGACTCTGAGACTGGAGGTGATGGTGAGGGATCCTTCAGTCTGGACACCGATGGCGACTGGCAGTCCCACGGCAAGTCCTCTGCACCGAAGGTGGGATGTGGGTGAGCACAGGGACTGTCAGGAGACAGAGGTGGCGGGACTGGAGCAGCAGGGAGGGTGGGTGGGAATCCACACAGTCCATGCATGGCCTCCGTGACCAGAACCGGGCAGACAGGAATCTCAGGACGACTGGATGGAACCAGCGGAGGCTCTGGAAGGCTGGGCGGAACCAGTGGAGGCTCTGGAAGGCTGGGCGGAACCAGCGGAGACTCTGGAAGGCCGGGCGGGACCAGCGGAGACTCTGGAAGGCCGGGCGGGACCAGCGGAGACTCTGGAAGGCTGGGCGGAACCAGCGGAGACTCTGGAAGGCTGGGCGGGACCAGCGGAGACTCTGGAAGGCTGGGCGGGACCAGCGGAGACTCTGGAAGGCTGGGCGGGACCATTGGAGACTCTGGAAGGCCGGGCGGGACCAGCGGAGACTCTGGAAGGCTGGGCAGAACCAGTGGAGACTCTGGAAGGCTGGGCAGGACCAGTGGAGACTCTGGAAGGCTGGGCGGAACCAGCGGAGACTCTGGAAGGCTGGGCTGAACCAGCGGAGGCTCTGGAAGACTGGGCTGAACCAGCGGAGGCTCTGGAAGGCTGGGCTGAACCAACGGAGGCTCTGGAAGGCTGGGCTGAACCAGCGGAGGCTCTGGAAGGCTGGGTGGAACCAGCGGAGGCTCTGGGAGGGCAGCCATCTTATGCAATGGCTCTGGAAGGGTGACCATCTTGAGAGCAGACTCTGGATAGGCAGCCATTTTACGAACAGACTCTAGAAGGGAGGCCATCTTGTGAAGAGACTCTAGAAGGGAGGCCATCTTGTGAACAGACTCATGCGAGGCAGCCATCTTGGCCGGGAACTCAGGAACAGAAGCCATCCTGGCAACAGGCTCAGGAAGGGCGGCCATCTTGTGAACAGGCTCAGGATTGGCAGACATCTTATGCTGTGGCTCAGGGCTAGCTGCTGGATCCTTGTAGTGGCGAAGTCTTCTGTCACAAAGAGGGTCAGAGACGTGCGGATCCATTTGCAGCATTTATTAGAGACAAAACAAACACAAAGGGGCAGGCAGAAATCGTGGTCAAAACAGGCAGAAAGGTCGGGGCTGGCAGCGAGAATCAAAACACGGGAAGGAGTCCAGGAATCAAAAACACAGGAAATCAAACACGGAATAAACGCTCGGAAATACAGACCAGGAGGAACAATAAGACTTCGCAGAGTGGCTGTGTGTGTGTGTGAAGCTTAAATGCAGTCAGTGTGATGAGGGGCAGCTGTGAGCAGTAATCAGTAAAGTGAGAGCAGGTGAATGCAGTGATTAGTGCAGTGGCTTGTGGGGAATGAAGTCCATGATGTGTGGTGCAAGAGTTCATGATGACAGGATAGACCAGATACGTGACAGTAGGTCACTTGAAGCATCTTGGAGATGTTGCCACAGTTCTTCTTGATTTAGTCTGTCTCAGTTTGTTCTGTTTCTTCATGTAATTCCAGACAAACTGGATAATGATGAGATCAGATCTCTGTGTGGAGCACTGGCTGTTGTCAGACTCCTTGTGCAAACAAAAGTCTCACTGGATTATTACAATCATTGGCAAAATTAATGTTTGGAAATGTAAACTGGTATTTCCTATTGACACTACAACAAAAGATAGAAATAACTGACTTAAAATTAGCTGACATTTTTAGCTGGTGAAAATACTAGTGTTCTAATACTTTTAGCCACCACTGTACATGCTATTCAAAAGCAATCTGACCTAAATTGCATCCATTTGACATTTTACTAAGGAATAGTCAACCAAATATGTGAACTGCCATCATTTACATACCCTCAATTTGTTCCAAACATGTATGAGTTTCCTTCTTCTGTTGAACTCAGAACATTTTTAAATTTTGGTGGTAGCCATTGACTTTAATAGTATCGAAAAAAAATACTATGGAAGTCAGTAGCTACCAGCAAATTCATACAGGTTTGGAACAGCATGATGGTCAGTAAATTATGCCAAAATTGTCATTTTTGGACAAGTCTATCGTATATCTGGTGGCAGAAAATGACAGAAAAGTAGCAGTCTATGAAAGCCATGGAATTAAAGAATAAAAAAAAGGCAATTTTAGTTTATATTTTAAAATGTTGACTTTTTTCCTTGCAATTCCGAAATTATATATCCCAATTCTGATCAGAAAAATCAACTCGTCATTCTCTCTTTTCCCCTCAGCTCAGAGTCATGAGTTTATATCCCACACTTCTGGCTTTTTTTTCCAGAATTGACAAACTCGCTGTTATCGCTGTTATTACTCGCTGAGCTAAATCGAGTTATAAAGTCAGAACTAGTAGATGTAAACTTGCATTTGCAAGAAGAATAGTGAGATAAATAGGTAAATGTTATGTAAAATGTTATAGGTTTAAATAGCATTCCATGCTGTAACTGTAGGGCTAATACAATATACTGTATGTCCCCTATGAACTGCATATGTGAATATTATGTACACCTATTGTTTAAATCAAATTTTTAAAAGTAGGGTAATTATACTGTAGCAGGTTTCATCCATTGTCTGTCCATTTAAACATCTGCATTTAGCTTCAAATGGCATCTTTGATTACAGTATTTTTTTAAAAATGATTTGCATTCTGATTCTGACATCCAAAAGCACAACAATACATTTTTTCTTATTCCAAGAATTTTTAACCATTTCCCACCACTTATTACCAATGTTTTTTGGCCACCACAATGCACGCGCAGCTGCAAGTGATGTAACTGTGACATCTACTTCAAACTGGTTTATAAGAGACACAAGGTACCCAGAGAGAATTGTTCCCTTTTTTATCTTTAAAGAAAAAAGACTGATAAATGCTTTGCACTGTCACAATACATTCCAGCTCACATCAGAATAAAATCAATCATTTAACACTTAATGAGCACATTTTACTAAAAACCACGCTGTTCGCAGAAATCTCATTCTCCAGTTCATTCATATGGGACATTCTGTGAAGCTTGTCTAAGCTTGCAACAGTAACCAAAGTGAGGCGGAAGTCAGCGAAAGCAAAACTCGAATGCCACACAGTTGATATCAGGAATAAGAAAAAATATGAATGTTCACTTCATGCACTAATGCATACTTTGTATGGCATTTACAATGTCTTTTGGCTTGAACACCGTATTAACTGCTTAGAAACACCCTGGCAATCACTTATAGTACCCTAGCCTAACATAAGCAAGCATCTCTCACTCTGCAAATCAAGTTTAGCTTGCAACTCTATGTATTACATACAAAGTGATAGAGACAGAGTGATAGAGAATAAGCAAAACCTGACTGCTCTGTATCTCCATTCATTCCCTCTCCGTAATTAAATAGTCAGCTCCATGTAGTATGGAAGCCATTGGCTCGGCAGATGTAGCGCTATGTTAAACTTTATGTCACTTGAAAATGGTTTTCAAGTGCATTCAAGACTGAGATCACCTAGCTGTAAAATGATCTGTTTTATGGTGCCATTATCAGTGCAGTATTTTTTAAAGATGCAGTTCACTACACACTCACCGAACATAAGTAAATGTGAAGAAAGGGATAAGGCACTGACTTTCATTGTGTCCTTCATAATAGGCAGATTTTTAATGCCTCCGAAATTTATTAGTTATACACTCTTTAAAAATCTGCCATGGCATTTGCCTCAACCAAACAGCTGTTAATGACTAAAGAGGATTGTCTCTTTCTTCAGGATAAATGTTTGTTTCTGAAACCCGCCTTGGAATCTCTCGTTGTGGATGTTTAACTGTGGTTTTATGTTGTTTACTGTTTCAGAGCCAAAAGATGAAATCGATAGTGACCTCCGTGACATCAAAGTCAAAGTAAAAGAGAAAGATGGATAGCGAGAGGAGGAGAACAAGCCGTGCATGGGGGCATTTCATTGTGGTGGTCTGAATGTGACTGGTGTGTTCTGTTATGTTGTTACATCCTTCTCACAGTACGGCCCTCTGCCAGCATTGATACTCTGTGTCTGGCAGTGGTCCATCATCCCCCCCACCCCTCGCTCTTGTATACAAGGACTGAATTCACCAGCGAGGAAGAGAGAGAAAGTGAGCGAGTGTGTGTTTTATTCCTTATGTCCTTATTTTGGGTCACAAGGGAGGGGCTCTCTCAGCTACTCAGCATAGACTGGCTGGAGTCTATTGATCAGGCTGTGAGTTCTGCCAACAGAGAGAGAAAGAGAGAGCGAACAACGACACAGAGAGAAAAACAGATAGAGATAGAGAAATGGGGCAGAAGAGAAAAGAAAAAGAGGAAAAAAGCAACAGAAAAGTAAGGGAGAATAAAGCCGACCTGGCTTTTTTGTCCTGCCAGTAGAGGAGAGCTTAGATGAGTTTGTTTAATTCATCACTGTCTCACATTCCCTTGGACACCACTGGGACTGAGCTGTTCCTGAGCAGGGATGCTGTCCCATCCCAGAATGCTTTTGTGTGCCTTGCCAGTGTATGAGGGACTCAAATCAAACTCTGTGGAAAGTTTGAGCTCCAGAGAAGTAGTAGATCTTTCGGCTTCTTCATCAGATCTCAAAACGCATTTATGGATCACGAAACGTGACCTTCCGAAGTCAAAAGCGCTGGCCTTTATTCATAAAGCTGATTCATAATGTTTCCCGACAGCATTAGTCCTAAAACAAGAAGGTAAGATGCAGGTTTCAGGGCACTGAAAAATGATGAGATGTATGAAAAAGATGAAAAAGATTTACTCCCTCAGGGAGAGAAAAGCAGTGTTGAGAGTGTCCCTCAGGACCAAAGCACAGCTCAGACTATAAAACATAAAAACCTATGAGCTGTCTTCTGCCACATACTACATGAAAAGAGCGGTGGGCTGTGTCTTGAACCGAGCAGAGTGGCTTGAACCTTGAACCCTGATTGATGAGGTCCAGCGGCTTCACATGCAGCCATGATATTACGCTGCGAGTGCATTTTATATCATGTGTGCTTAGTTTAAATATTAATAATTAAACAGCAAAAAGGAAAGAGTATCTACTTGATAAAAGGGTGATATTTATCTGGAATCTGGAGGAACAGTTGTAAAGTGGGAATTTGCTGGGGGGAAAAAAATCAACGGATACAAAATGTTATAAATTGCTGTGGTTATGGTCTATACGCTTCAGTTTAATCTACATGGGATGATGAATTATTTTGGTTATGAATCCAAGGCGAAGCTAAACATAGCACTTGCATGAGGACTGTTGGAACATTTGCAGCAGGCTGCGATAGCTGAAGCCATTAGTCAATAAATTAAAAACTAATTAGTTTCTGCTTCTGTGCTTTATTTGAAGAGCTACACTCAGGTGTAATGAAAATGTATCGCGCTGTTGATTAGGAGGAGGAGAAAGATTTCAAAGATGAATTTTGACCCTGGATTTCCCGTGGTGGCCTGTCTGGATTTTCTGAATGCCATGAGCTTGATGACCAGAAGAGGCAGTTATTTGTAGAGAGCGTTGATGATATTATTATTATTTTCATCTTTCTTGAGAGGTATTGAGTGTCACACCGTATGCAGTTCTTTTCTGTCAGTGTCTAATAATAATTTAGCACAGAACACTATTTTAACATTTCTTTAAGTGTTGTTTGGTAAGTGGAACGGTCAAACAAAGGGTGATTATGAGAACTTGGTCTTTCGCCCCATGCTGACCTTTCAATCACACTCCAGTTAGCATTTCATTTATAATCAGTGCTAATCAAAGCGAGGAAAGCACTCAGACGTTCGACAGGCCGAATCTACCACTTCTCCATATCAACAGCAGTTGTCTTTCATCAGTAGCACTAAAAGTTCTCCTAATGGATTTAATAATAATACAAGAGTCTTGATAAGACAGGGGAATATCCAAGTACATTTCATGCTTTTAAGGCTATCAAAACAAAATTGGACACTTCTAAAACTTCAGCTACTGTATACTATAATGAAATATTGGAAGTATATAATTTGCGTACAAAAATATATTCAGAATACATGAATACAGAATACAACTGCTTTTGAATGGAGAATGATATAAGGAAGATGAAATGGTTGTATCACTACATTCACTTAAGTTCTAAAATGTTATTTTCAATGAGGTCAGTACATGATAAAATGTTTATTGTAATGACCAGATTTGTTTAATTTGATATATATATAAATAGTTGAGGTCAAAAGTTTACATACACCTTGCAGAATCTGCAAAATGTTAACTATTTTACTAAATTAAGAGGGATCATACAAAATGCATGTTCTTTTTTTATTTAGTACTGACCTGAATAAAATATTTCACATAAAAGATGTTTACGTATAGTCCACAAGAGATAATAATAACTGAATTTATAAAAATGACCCTGTTCAAAAGTTTACATACTGTACACTTGATTCTTAATACGGTGTTGTTACTTGAATGATCCACAGCTGTTTTGTTGTTGTTGTTGTTGTTGTTGTTTACAGAGTTTTTTATGAGTTCCTTGTTTGTCCTAAACAGTTAAACTGTCTGTTCTTCATAAAAATCCTTCAGGTCCCACAAATTCTTTGGTTTTTCAGCATTTTTGTTTATTTGAACCTTTTCCAAAAGTGACTGTATGATTTTGAGATCCATCTTTTCACACTGAGGACAACTATTGCAGAAGGTTCAAATGCTCATTGATGCTTCAGAAGAAAAAACTATGCATTAAGAGCTAGGGGTGTAAACTTTTGAACAGAATGAAGATGTGTACAGTTTTCTTATTTTGTCTAAATATTAAATTTTTCCATTTAGTACTGCCCTTCAGAAGCTACAGAAGATACTTACATGTTTCCCAGAAGACAAAAAAAAGTTACATTTACCCTGATCTTCAAATTCAAATAGTTTTAACCCCCGGCTCTCAATGCATTGTGTTTCCTTTTGAAGCATCAGTGAGTGTTTGAAACTTATGTAATAGTTGCATAGGAGTCCCTCAGTTGTCCTCAGTGTGAAAATATGGATCTCAAAATCTTTGTTGAAAAGGGTTCAAATACACAAATGATCCTGGAAAAAAACATTTGTGGAACCTGAAGGATTTTTCTCAAGAACAGCAGGCAGTTTAACTGTTTAATCAAGGGACTTGACTTAAAAAAAAAAAAAAAACACAGACGTGGATCATTCAGGTAACAACACAGTTTTAAGTATCAAGTGTATGTAAAGTGTATGTTGTTTTAAAGGGTCATTTTTTTCTCCTGTGAACTGTATGTAAACATTGTTCATGTGAAATATCTTATTCAGGTCGGTATAAAATAAGAAATAATATGCATTTTGTATTTGATCCCTTTTATTTTAGTAAATAATCAACATTTTGCAGATTCTGCAAGGTGTATGTAAACTTTTGACCTCAACTGTATATATATATATATATATATATATATATATATAGGGGGGTAATATAAAATATATTTTTATTATTACATTTCAATAAAACTTTAATCCAAATACAAAATTAAACTAAGTTTCATTAATACTGTAACACAACCCTGGTTGTGGGGTAAGTTGTGATTTTAATTAATGACATTAATTTACAAAGCTTAGGGATATGATGTAGATTTCAAGACAGCTGTAAATTGTAAACATGGGAGAATTATATCATGAATATATATATATACGTTTGAGATGAGTAGTTACAGATGTTAAAGCAAAAAGTGTTGCAACCATCTCTCTTATTTTGCCCAGTGTGTAGTTACAGTATTTACCAGCAGGGGCCAGGGGCGGAGTGGCAAACGGGACGACCGGGACTTTTCCCGGTCGGCCGGCCGAAGGATTTACACAGCGGATCACAAATTGAGCGGGCGCCCTTGAGGCATCCTGTTTGTTTCCTTTTTACAAAAGCACACTGTTTGTTTTTATTGTGAATGTGCATTAATAAAATAAATATTTAGAATAGTTTGGAACAATGTCTTACTCTTATATGACCACAAACGAAGGAGTAGGCTATTGTAAGTTGTTTCCACTTTTACAAGGGGGAAAAAACAAAACAAATGATCGTGTCGGCGCCTCCTGCGCGCAGTTAAGCATTACTAACTCGACAACGCAGCTTCATTGTCATAATACAATACAGTCAGCCAAACATATTGAAAAACTATTTATATAAATAGTAAATAAATAAAATAAATAAATGCTATTTTCCCCCTTTTATTTCAGAACAAACCCTTTAAATTTAATGGAACAATACTCATAACACAAGAAGAACAAAAATATAAAAAGCTAACAAGCCAACAAGTTAATTTAAAATGTTGTACTTATCATTCCAATATCCACGTAAAACAGCATCTTCAGAACAAAATGAATACATTTTAACTTGCAACGTAGCAAAGCCCCTTTTCTCTACAAAAAAGTGTTGATTTTTGCGACATTTGAAGTATGGATGTAGAATTTATGTGCTAAAGTTAAATGGAAAAAGATTATGTCGACACATGAGAAATTTTATCGATTTCCATCAGCTATATCGGTAAAAATTCCGAACTCCGCCCCTGGCAGGGGCACACGGGGTCATTGTAATCAGCCAAAACTTGACCCCTTGCCTGAAATTCTTAGAATGTGGTTAAAGGAGCAGCTAGAGACAGACGTTCAGAGAAATCATACATTAAACATGTCTCAAACTGCCAACCTCAGCCTTAGAGTGTGACGGATGATTTTGAGCTCTGTCGTTTAAGTGATTGTTGGGATGGATGCAGGTGTGTGCTGATAACATTAGTGGCATCAGTGAGCCCCCACCTTTCCTGACAGGCTTTCCTCCACAGCGTCCTGAGTCTCTCAGTGCCTTTGTGCATTCTTTTTTGTCGCCATACGTGACCGGTTCAAACAAGCCCCTGGCTTAACGCGTCAGGTTTACCTAATAGAACCAGACTGCCTTTCTTTCTCACATCATTGTGCGCGAAGCACGCCAGTCAGCCGTCGCGCTTTTGTGGTCGGGCAGCGTGGAGGCTATTTGTTCTGTCCACCGGAATGAAGGGTCAGCGGAGGAGGGAGAGCAGAGAAAATTGGAAACACGGGCACAATCACAATGACAGCAAATGACGAGAACGCTAGAGAGAGACGGGAGGCCGGAGAAGAGAAAGAGCGTCGATGACGTGAGGTGAAGGGGTAGAGACTGACAGATCCCGGAGAAGGAGGAAGGGTAGGGAAAGCGACAGAGGGAGGATAAAATATGGAGAAAGGATGAGGACAATGAGGCAAATCAGTCTCAGCTGAGGGCGCAGGCAATTAGAATAAAATGAGCTGGACCTTGGCAGAGGCCAAGCCAGGCAGGGGCTGATGGGTGAGAGAGAGAGAAAGGATGAGAGCGAATATCCTGGTGATTAAAACTGAATGATTAGCCCAGTCCGTACGCACCACGAGCACGGTGACGGGGGTCACCTGCACCCTAAAGGGACAAAGTGTGTCTGACAGTAATGAGATCAGGTCTGCTCAACTCCCCATTGGAGCTCCAATAGCTTTAACTGCCAACTTTGTCTCTGCACCTCACGTTACTCCATATGTGACATGTTTCCTTTTAATTCCTTTTCATCCTAGCACCTATCAAACCATCTTATGCTTTGACACGGTAAAGACAGTTATACATTTTCATCACTGTCAAAATTCTCTACTGACAATACAGGTGGAGCCATGTAGGCTCAAAGCGACAGAAAAGCCTGCTAAAAAAAAAAAAGGTCAAAAGTTTGGAATAAGTAAAGAAGGAAATCACTTAAGCTCACCAAGGCTGCATTTATTTGATTAAAAATATAGTAAAATAGTAATATTGTGAAATAGTATTACAATTTAAAATGTAATTTATTCCTGTGATGGCAAAACTGAATTTTCTGCAGCCATTATTTACCAGTCTTTAGTGTCACATTATCTTTTAACGAATCACAAGTTGCTGCTTTTGTGTTTAATTATTGTTGGTGCTATTAATAATGGTTGTTATTATTATCAAGTTGAAAACAATTGATCTGCCTTAATCTGTTTAACATTGATAATAATAAGAGATATTCTATGAGCACCAAATCAGCGTATTAGAATCATTTCTGAGGATTTTGTGACACTGAAGTCACATTTGCTTAGCTTATTTTAAATTGCACTAATGTTTCACAATATTACAGTTTTTACTGTATTTTTCAAAAACTTTTCAATAATGTGTATACAGGGGGTCGTTTTTTCAGTTCATCTACATGAATCATTTAAATGAATGAGAGAATCAGAATCAAGATGAGAGAGGACTGTTTGATGAGCAAGTTTCGTTATTCCCTCAGTTCAGACATTAAAAGCAGTATTTGGTCACACTCAGGGCTCTACGTTTTTCTTTTTAGGAGCATTAAAAAATTTAGGAGCACAGTCAAAATTTTAGGAGCACATTCTAATCAGTAATCAAAAAATCTGATCAAAAATTAGCCTTTCCATTACGAGGTGATATTTGACTCCTTAAAGTGATTTACAGGGGAATTTTGTAATGACATTTTTCTAACTTTATTAAAAGTATGTAATCTTTTTAATTATAACAACAGAATAAGAACATGTAGAATAAGAAGTTACCAATCGAATGAAATCAGTATTAACAAAATGTATTTGTACCACAGAGGTGGCACAGAAGAGCACAAAAGTGGCTTGTAGGTGTATTTTCATGTTTAATGAGGCTCAGAGGTGGCATGAGTGCAGTCAAATTAATACATTTATGTTGAGATTAATGTTTTAAATATAAATTTTAGAATATAGAAATATTAGATGATTTAAATAACTGAAAAGATACTTTAAAAATTAAACTAAAACTGCCAGTAGGTGGCGGCAAGTCGCTGATTTAAATACTGAATCATTAATTCATTTGATTTGTTCAAAGATTCATTCAGGAATAAAGCAAGTGACTGTCTTTATGAATGGGAAATTGAATCATTGACTCACTAGATTCGTTTAAAAACGCACATTTATTCATAAAAGAAACACCGCTGTGTTTGAATGGAGATGCGGACCGGCTCAGTTGTGACTTGTTTTTTAAGACGAAATGGAGCAAAATCAGGCAATAGTGTTATAGTCAGACAATGTAAGTCACTTAATATTAACTTCTTGTTTATTTAATTGTATTAAATCAATATCTCATTTACAAACTCTTATAAACCCTTAAAAATCGTTGAAGGCTATCACTCATCTCATCGCGATCTCACAAAGTTCCATTATAATCAATGAAGCTCTCTACACTGCACAATGAATATCTTATTTACACTCTTTCTACACTTTGTTTATGAAAGGATTCGTGGGATGTATCTGTGATACATTACTCAAGTTTGCAAAAACATGTAGAAACCTTTGAAGCTCCCCTCAGCGCAAACACAAATATGCTGATTGGGTCAGTTGCACTGGTGCTCCTAAATATTTTTTCATAGTAGAGCCCTGACACTACAGAAAAATTTAGTTTATTTAGCTACTTATAGTTAGTTGCTCTCTAATAATTTAAAACAAAGAAATTAAGAGTGTGATGTCACAGTATTGTCTCTAAAACAACAGCTGAATACACTGCAGACAATAAGCACAGCGGCTAAACTCATGCAAATCGGTCATTAATATTGCAGACAGGAAGGACGCTGAAACAATTCACAGTGGACAGGAAAATAACAGCAGTAGACCGCCACAAAGAACATGGCTGGCCTCTGGAGAGGACCCCTCATCGGCCCCGTGTGAGAAATGGCTTTGAGTGAAAGTTGCTGATGTGGTGTTGTGGAGGGTCTGAGGGCCGAGGGTGGTCATTAGTGGCAAAAGCGCTATGCTAACTCGAACAGGCCGGGCTCTTTTGGATCTCTGCTGGGGACTCGGATGGAAAATCAGAGCATACCCTAACAAATAGAGTGCATGGGGAGGACTGAGTGCAGCCTGTCGTTCAAGCAGTCCGGAGGGGACAGCTCCTTCCCAAAGGCCCTGCACTTGAGTCCCCGTTACTCTCTTTATCGCTTTGCTTTCATTCTGCTCCTCTGGACAAAGATGGGCCACCTGTAGAGTCCTCTGAGCAATGAGCATTTCTATGCAGCGAGTTAGTAGCTCAGTATCATTATAATCATTCACTGAAATTTCTGTTGTACATATGATGAAGGCAAGCAACACTATTACTATAGTTTGTTGTTAGGGTTTGGAGTTTTTTAAAACTCAAACAAGGGCCATAGAAAACATAAGCTAAATCCCATCCCATAGATGTTGGTCAAACTTTGCTTTTTTTAGTTAAAACTTGCAATTATATGATTTGGGAAATTAATTGTAATTTTTTTTAAAGTTTGGGATCAGTAAGATTTTTTTATATTTTTAAAGAAGTCTCTTTTGCTCATCAAGGCTGCATTTATTTAATAAAAAAACAACAACAGTAAAGTTGTAAAATATTATTGCAATTTAAAATAACAGTTTTCTGTTTTAATACACTTTAAAATATAATTTATTTCTTTGATGAAAATCTGAATTTTCCTCAGCCATTACTCCTTTAGAAATCATTCTAATATGCTCATTTATTATCAATTTTGGAAACAGTTGTGCTGCTTAATATTTTTTGGAACCTGTGATAGTTTTTCAGGATAATTAAATGAATAAAAATGAAAAAGAGAACAGCATTTATTCAAAATATTAATATCACTTTTTATCAGTTTAACACTTCCTTGCTGAATTAAAGTATTGATTTCTTTCACACGAAGAAAGAAAGAAAAAATGTACTGTAACTTTGAATGGTAGTGTATATTGTTACTATTTCTATTTTTAAAAAATAAAGCTGTTCTTTTTAACATTTTATTAATCAAAGAATCCTAAAAAAAAGAGTATCACAGATTCCAAAAAATTATTAAGCAGCTCAACTGTTTCCAACATTAATAGTAAATCATCATATTAGAATGATTTCTGAAGGATCATAAAATCTATTGTAAAGTATAAAAAGTATGAAGTATAAAAGTATATATAGAACAAAAACAGCTGTTTTTTTTGTCAAGCTAAAAATGTAATATTACAACAGTGGGCCTTACAGGGTTAAAATAGAACAATTACAATAATATTTCGCAATATTACTGTTTTTCTGTATGTTTTATCAAAAAAGGCAGCCTTGATGTGCAGAAAAGTCTTCATTAAAAAACATAAAAAATCTTACTGATCCCAAACATTTTAACATCGTTTTTTTTTTTTTTTACTTTGGTAAGAACCTAGAAACTACTCAGATCAACCTTATAGCCACATAGCAATATGACAACACTAAGAACATTTTAGCAATTGCATAGTAATAACCTGTCAAACCCTTACAACTCACCTTTCGTTGTAGTGATGAGGTTTACACTGAAAAGCTGCTCAGAAATTCATCAAAAATTGTAGCATCTGATTTTGTGTGATATTCACTCTTGGTACTGAAGACATAGATACCGGCAGTTCCAGCAATTCAAGATCACCTCTGAATTCTAAGGTCCTTTAAGAAGCCTAGTCGTATTCTCAGAGAAGATAGAGAAACCACTCTCTCAGGGGTTAACTTCTCACTTCTCAGATCTCTGAAAGAGCTTTGCTAAAGTTGAGCTTCTTGGGCACTGAAGCAGTTAATCAGCTTCTCCCTGTGACGTCTTTGCTGCATGGGTAAAGATATCATCATGTCTTTTCGAAAGACCAAGCCAGGCTAACACTGGTTCACATAGATTCAACAGGCAATCATACAGAACAAGGGGAAGAAAAGAGGATGGTAGCCTAAGGCTGTGGTTTTCTCAATTTGGACTCAAATTTTAGCCAAAAAATTGATCCAGCAAAGTACCAAAATTGTTTTGTTGTATGAAATTTTACAAACAAAATCTACATTATACAAGCATTGACATGGTGCAACAACATGCAAAATTAATAAGCTGAGTAGGAAAAATTGACCGTTTTAGTTTTTAAATGTCTCCCTTTGTAAGGTCATGACCCACTAGTCTAGGGCTTCAGACTGCCAGTCATTCCCTGCACAGCCAGCAGCAGAAGTCGAGCCTGAGCCCAGCCTGATTGATTACAGAAAAACTGTGTTATAGCGATCAGCATGTAGCAGTGCCAGGGATAAATTAGTGAAGGTCAATATTTGAATGTTTGACTTGTTTATAAATGGTGATTTAGCAGATTAAGACAAAAACAGTGCTTTCTGCTCTAATTTCTCTCCGTCTGTCTACCACTTTCTTGTCTCTTTTTCCCTCCCTCACTCTCTTTTGCTGAGAATGATCTCTCCATAGACTGGAGGCTATTTATTTATTTACTCTGAAAGTACAAAAAATGTATTAATTAATAAAAAAAAGAAACAAAACAAAATCAGATTATCTTTCTTGACCGTAAATGCTACACAATAGAACTTCAGTTTAATTTTCTGTACTGAAGCATGTAACTTTTATAATTGTTCAACAAACAAGTAAAAACTGGAAGAGCACACATCAATAACAAACAATTCTGATATAAAGCTGAAAGAAAATACTGTTAATGTTTTTTTTCTCCACAGCAGTTTTTCAATAGCGACGCTTAACACAAAATTTCTTCCATTATTCACTAGTTTAATGTGCCAACATTTAATCCATTTTTTTCCATTATTCATCAGCTTTATGTGCCAACAATGCTGATTAGCATTCATAGATAGACTAACGGATTATAATGTTGGAGGGGTGGAGTTTCTTGTTTAAAATGACTAGGAAAAAACCTGTAAATTGCAGGCGAACAAGCCAAAAGAAAGAGTGAACAGGTCAAATAGACCCACGATGAGACAGAGAGGTCAGGATGGCAGCAGTACATGTGCTTTGTGTGCATGCGCCAGAAGGGCATGAGATGAAGAAATAAAGGGGGAAAAGCAATCCAGCCTGACTGCAGTGAAGTTTGCTCAGGTTTTATTGAAAGTAGAGAAATAGTTACACCAGATGCCTGCAGAGCTGTATCTGACGGCTGGCCGCAGATAAACCTCCTACCAAGGAGCGTATGCTCAGACCGCTCCATCAAACCTCAGCTCCTACCTTATGAGTGACTCATCATTACTGTGTGCTTAAAGGCTGAGAGAGTTCAAGGCAATGTGGGGACAAGGCTGCTGCCAACCAGCGCAACACGAGTCCCGCTGCTCCTCGCTCTACTGGGCGTCAGGTGGAGGACAGGCGGCCGGCCTGCTGAAGTGGCTGACAGTGGCGGTCAGCGAGCCCTGGGGGAGAAGACGTCCTGCGGGGGGCAGATGGGGGTTCTGTGGCTCGCCGTCAGGACAGGTGGGCCGCTGTCACCCCGTCCCAGCAAGCAGGTGGCCTCTTCCCCCCTGGAGGTCACCTTCATACACAGCAGTGCGAAACCTCCTTGCAATACCTCTAACAAATACACACAAACACACTGTTATTATGACTAGGAGTCCCAGGGGCCCTTTGTGAATAAACAGTGCGTGTTAAAGAGATAGTTCACCCAAAAATGAAAATTCTGTCATCATTCACACACCCATGTGTCATTCCATTCCTGTAGGACTTTAAAGAATGATGTTAACCAGAAATATAATGGAAATCATTAGGAACAGAAACAGAATTTTCATTTTTGAGTAGACTGCCCTTTTAATGCTGTGTTTTGCCCCTCACAGCTATCCAGGTTCATAACCGGTTCTCATTGTTTCCCAAAATATATCCATTGATCATTTCTGTCATCCACGATCACACTGTTGCTTGCTCCTGCGACCAATAAAGCCTAATTAAAATAACAAAGTTCTGTCAATAAACCAGGAACAGTTGTATAATTACAGTGTGCGTGAGGACATCATAAGCAGGCAATGTCACGGCCCTAACGAAGGAAATAAATCGATTGCAACCAGACAAAAGCGTTGCTTTACGATGCCCCTCTCCTCCGACACACAAAGGCAGTCGTAAAATGCAGCCAGGGAAAAGTTTAATGACAGTCTTAAAGTGTCTGGCCCCCTTTGTCACTTTCACTGCCTTCCCCTCTACATGACAATGGGAACAGCGTTCTCTTTGCTCTCTACTCAGCCTCATTAGTCGACTCTTTCCGTCTCTCGATCTCCCATTCTCGTCTGTTCTCCCTCCGGAGACAAGTGAGTGACAGGTTTCCCCCTTAAACTGTGCATTGCACTACTGACAGACATACACACACATCTCTTGCACTAAACTAATTCGTGGCGGGAGCGAGAATTGGCATTCCCACAATGCCTCCGCGAAGGCGCTTGATGGCGTGTGGAGCGCAGGGCTAAATGTCAAGGAAGGATGTTTAATTCCACAGCCCGTGATTTCATCCAAAAGCAGGCAATTTCCATCATTCAGCTGCTCAAGTTTTCAGGGCTGAGACTTCAGCCCGGGCTGGAGCAAGGCAACCTTTCTCACTTCCAGGCCAGAGGTGAAGATGCCAAGACCAAAGGCTGTATAAGGCCGTCCAACTGCTGAGCTGGTGGTTCTGACGCAGGGCACATCCTTGTTTCTCACCCACGTTGCCGGCTTTCTCTTCTAGCTCACATGTTGTTTTATTTAAAGGGATAGGACACCCAAAATAAAATAAATTTCTCTATTTACTCACCCTTATGCTTATGATAGCTTTGTGTGAAAATTTCAGTGGGAATCTTTTCCTTTCAGTGGACGTATTAGTTTCATTGTTAGCTTGATAACTGCCCTGACAGAATCTGTGAATCATTCAGACATTTTTAAGAATTGGAACATTGTGCACAAGTGTATATGGACATTGTGCATATGAACAACTTTTATGACACTTTGATTGTTTTATTGCTTTTGAACCTTAAAGGATAAGTTCACCCAAAAATGAAAATTAGCCCATGATTTACTCACCCTCAAGGCATCCAAGGTGTGTATGACTTTCTTCTTTTAGACGAATCCAATCAGAGTTATATAAAAAAAAAATTCACAAATCCTGTCCTTGGTTTTCGGTCTGCTCGCCACCAGAGGTCGCTGTCCCATTTCACTGATTCTCACATTACACAGACTGTTACATGTCACCCCGGACTACAATTCCCATGTTCCTTTGCACAGGTTTGCACTTTCACCTGCAGCCAATCAGACACTGTATAAATACGAGGCCCTTCCCACTATTCAAGGCAGAGTATTGTATTGCATTTAGCACTCTACTAGCGTTAGAAACTGTACGGACTAGTTTCCTGAGTCAAAGTGTAGTCTTGTTACCTAGTCTAGTTATTTGTGTCTTGATTTTCTTGCCTGGTTTATCTCGTCTTGTCTGTTTCTCCGCCTGCCCTGTATCTCTCGCCTGTTTTGGATTTGCCCTTCGTCTTGCCGTTTTGGACTCTGTCGGCCCCTCGTTTGATCTACCGACCGTCTGTTTGGATTACCCGTTTGCCTCGCCCCTTTGGATTATGTTCGCCATTGATTAACCCTCGCCTGTCCCTGGATTACTCTTTTGTCTTGCCCTCAATATACCTGTTTGCCAGTGTTTGAGCCTGCCTCCCACAAGCTTTATAATGGAAGTGGGCGGGTGTTTTTGTTCAACAGTCCAAAAGAAGTCCGATAAAGTGCCTCACACGACTCCAGGGGGTGAATAAAGGTCTTTTGTAGTTTTTGTAAGAAAAATATTCAAATTTAAAACGTTATGAACATTTTTCTCTAGCTTGCACTAACTGTCATGCACACAAGCCATTCAGAGCAGATAACATAGGACGTATGCATAGCACATGCAGCTGTGAGAATATGCTAGTCTTGCAAAAACCAACGTTTGTTTACAGGAGCAAAGAAAGCAAAGTTTCCTTACTTTAGCAAAGGAAAAGGTCTCCTCTTGTTTTATATTGAAATCCTCCAACATTTTTCCTTACCAATCCTTGTTTTGTACTTCTAATTTTGATTTGTTCTCTCCTCTGCGCTTCCACGTTCTCACCGGCATATGTCCTACGTCACAAGCTAGAGGAAAGTGTTTATAATGTTTTAAATATGGATATTTTTCTTACTTACTTCAATACTTTTTAGCACTTGTTGATCAAAAACACCTGCCCACTGCCATTATAAAGCTTGAAAGAGCCAGGACAATTTTTAATATAACTCTGATTGGATTAGTCTGATCGAAGAAAGTCGTATACACATAGAATGCATTGAGGATGAGTAAATCATGGGCTAATTTTCATTCTTGGGTGAACTAACCCTTTAAAGGCTCCCATTTAATTATGCAGTAACTGTTTGAAGTTGAGTAAATGATAACAGAGTTTTAGTTCTTGGGTGAGCTTTCACTTTAACAAGCTTGAGGAGGTATCTCTGTGCAGCTCCAGTAGGGAGCCCACTGCCTGTGTGTTTCTCCTCCACCAAGGAGACCTATACGATTCAAAGTTGAAGGCTTCTCAGTGGGGCTGTTAAAATGTACTTCTCTATACTAGAGAGCTGTGATAGCACAACAGAGAACTCATCCGTTGAAAGTAGGAGGGTGAGGCGATGAGGTATATGTGCAAAGTTTCTTCGGTTTCTTCAGTCACATGTCAGGAGTGATTTTTTTGTTCTCTCTTCTAGTATGAGTTTGGTTAGAGAACACTCTGTGGGGTGACTGTTCCCGTCTTAAATGTAGTGATGTGTTACAGGAAAGTACAGAGGAGCAATAAGTGTTTGGAATGCTATTTCTGTATTTGCTTCCCTCTCTTTCTCTCATTTTGTGAATGTAATTACTGACAATAACAACTGATTTTTTGTTCCCAAAAACAGATGTAAAATGCATCATTGCAATAAGTAAACAATATGATAAAAATATGACAAAATGTTAGGATATGTGACCCTGGACCACAAAACCTGTTGTAAGTAGCACGGGTATATTTGTAGTAATAGCCAACAATACATTGTATGGGTCAAAATTATACATTTTTATATTATGCCAAAAATCATTAGAATATTAAGTAAAGATCATGTTCCATAAAGATATTTTGTAAATTTCCTACCGTAAATATGTTAAAACTAAATTTTTGATTAGTAATAGGCATTGCTAAAAACTTCATTTGGACAACTTTAAAGGCAATTTTCTCAATATTGATTTTTTCCCCTCAGTTTCCAAATATTTCAATAGTTGTATCTCGACCAAATATTGTCCTGACATTAAATACGCCATTGCTGTAACAAAATGCTGTAATATGTAATATTTCATGCTTTTACAGTGAAGACAGTTGTTGCATGTTCTGTGTAGTTTGTTGATAAATCTCTAGGTTTACAGTACATCTCTCCCTGTAGATCTCACAGCGATTTATATCAGTTCATCCTTGAAAAGGGGGCTTTTGTTCTTATATAGAAAAAATTCCAAAATGTTCTCATGAGTGTGTATGTGTGTCTGTTTGTTTGTGCACAAGTGAATTCTGAGACACCACTGACTGAGCGCTGATCCCTGATCTCCAATTAAGTGTGCATCTCTTGTGGGGCGTGCAGGAGGGCGTGATTGATAGGTGAAAGGTGAGATAGACTCTTTGATTCGCTCTACCAGCCAGACAGAGATACAACTCATCTGAAGCTTCTCTAGATGACCTTAGACCCCAGACAGAAATGCACTGTATCTTACAGTCTCTTATAGACTACTACACTCACTTGAGCTTTATACATGGGAACCTCGCCACCAAACCGCTTCTTTCTTTCTTTTTTCTTTCTTTCTTTCTTTCTTTCTTTCTTTCTTTCTTTCTTTCTTTCTTTCTTTCTTTCTTTCTTTCTTTCTTTCTTTCTTTCTTTCTTTCTTTCTATCTTTCTTTCTTTCTTTTTATTACTTTCTTTCTTTCTTTCTTTCTTTCTTTCTTTCTTTCTCTTTAATCACTCACTTTTCTTGCAGCATTGCATTACAGATGAATCATAAAGCCATCAATAGTTGGCTGTCTGAATGTGTAGGGTGAGGGATCGATGGTTCTGGTCAGCGGTGTGGAATGGACACAGCTCTAGGTGGGTGAGTGAAGGCCATGCCCAGGTGATCCATAAAGCCTTGTTTGACACCTGCTCTGACTGGAGGCCAGAGGACTGTCTGTTCTGTCATCAGTAATATTGAGAAAGTCTGAGATACTGTAATTTCTCCAGTCATTGCTGTACTTCTAAGTCTCCTGTTGAGACCTTTCTATACAGTAACTGATTGCCTTCACTTCATATCTTTGGAGTGTTTGCACAGCAGAACAGTATATTCTTCTTCTTCTGATTCTTCTTCTGCTTCTCCTTGTTTTACTTTTTATTTAGCCTTTCTTTTGTTTCTTCCTCTTTTTTCCTTTTCCAGATTCTTCTTCTACATCTTCATTTTCTTCTTTGTTTTCTTCTTCGACCCCTTTGTCGCCTTCTCAATTTTCTTCATCATCTTATTTTTCAACTTCAACTTTGTACTGAGTGAAAATTTTCTGTTGACCCAAGATATTGTTGAAAAACTTTTATGGCATTCTGTTGCTGCCATGCAAGTACTGGTATTTCCATCTGGAAATACAAATCTGGAAATGAAAAAGAAAAAAGAAAAAACTCTAGTTCCACTAATGACTTCCCTGGTGTCATTTGAGGATAGGCAGTTGGCACAGTGACTCACAGACCGCTCTACTTCCTGTTGTAAATATTCCTGGAGGAAATCTTGGTAATTGTGCGTGTAGTGCTAATGCATAACGTCCACCAGAAAAGCAGTAGAGAATGAACATGGAACATAGAAGCCTATGTGAATATGTATTTTGCTCATTACTAAGCAGTCTTACGAATAATCAAATCAGCACCTCAGTAACACTGGTAAAATTCTAGCCTATTCCGGTTCTGAGAGGTTTCCACCACCGTGGCAGTTTTAGATTTAATTGCGAGGCTATTCTTAGCAGGAACGCAGAAAAAGCTCTGGAGGGTTTAGATATTTGCGAGCTGCTACACGAAATTAGGCAGTAAGCAATTCCCGCACACCCATGTTTTATTGATAGTACAAAGTATCCTCTTCACCAAATGTCATAATAAGTACCGGCTGCAGGAAATCAGACAGAAAACAGCACGCTCCGAGCAGGAAAGAGGAGCAGATAGATCTCATTTACAATAATCCCACCAGCTAAAAGCAGTAAAACTAAAAAACGCAGTCGCTGTTCATTAAAATTAACAAATAACACTAAGCTTGTGCAGTGCATTTTGGGGTCAGAAATATAATGCTAAAAAGGTTGAATAATAATCAGGTTTAGGGCTGTCAGTTTAATGTATTAATTTAGGGAGATTCATTATAAAGAAATTATGTGTTAAGAAAATAGTGCTATGTATCGTTCCCTGTGGAAACTTTTTCACAAGACGTGAAATACATATTTTTTTCCCCCGGAGCAGATAAACGTACATATGATACATTTTACAGTGAGGGGAAAAATAATTTGATCCCCTGCTGATTTTGTACGTTTGGCCACTTACGAAGAAATTATCAGTCTATAATTTTAATGGTAGGTTTATATGAACAGTGAGAGACAGAATAACAGCAATAACAACAATAAAAAATAACATTTGCAAATAAAATTGATTCTGATTTTAATGAGTGACATAAGTATTTGACCCCTTCGCAAAACATGACTTAGTACTTGGTGGCAAAACCCTTGACAGTCACAGAGGTCAGACGTTTCTTGTAGTTGGACACCAGGTTTGCACACATCTCAGGAGGGTCCTCTCCAAGTCATTAAGGTTTCAAGGTTGACGTTTGGCTCCCTCCACAGATTTTCTATAGGATTAAGGTCTGGAGACTGGCTAGGCCACTCCAGGAACTTAATGTGCTTCTTCTTGAGCCACTCCTTTGTTGATTTGGCTGTGTGTTGTGGGCCATTGTCATTAGAGTGCGGATCGGGCCGCATTTTTCTGTCCGAGCCCGGCCCGAGTCCGACAGAGCAGTAACCGAACCCGACCCGAGCCCGACAAGCATTAAGATATTTATGTCCGAGCCCGATCCCAGCCCGACACAGTTAAAATCTCTTTTTACTCATACTAATGACACATGCACTTTTTTGTGTGGAAAGCCCGCTTTTATTAAGCCACTGTAAAAAAAGCGTTCGGAAATGTCAACAGATGAGAGCATCAGTGCACACTGGGCAAAAAGCGCCGTTATAACACGGGCGCACTATCGCGCTGAGGTGACCGAGCCCGACCCGAACCCGAGCATCCTTTCTAAATATCTGTCCGAACCCGGCCCGACCCGTCGGGTTCCGTCGGGTCCCGTCGGGCTCGGCTCGGGTATCCATCCTCTAATTGTCATGCTGGAATAGGACCTATTTTCAATGCCCTGGCTGAGGGAAGGAGGTTTTCACCCAAGATTTGATGGTATATGGCCCCGTCCATCGTCCCTTTGATGCGGTGCAGTTGTCCTGTCCCCTTAGCTGAAAAACACCCCCAAAGCAATAATGTTTCCACCTCCATGTTTGATGGTGGAGATGGTGTTCTTGGGGTCATAGGCAGCATTCCTGCCCCTCCAAACATGGCGAGTTGAGTTGATGCCAAAAAGCTTGATTTTGGTCTCATCTGACCACAATACTTTCACCCAGTTGTCCTCTGAATCATTCAGATGTTCATTGGCAAACTTCAGACGGGCCTGTTCATGTGCTTTCTTGAGCAGGGGATCTTGCGGGCACTGCAGGATTTCAGTCCTTCACGGCGTAGTGTGTTACCAATTGATTTCTTGCTGATTATGGTCCCAGCTGCTTTGAGATCATTGACAAGATCCTCCTGTGTAGTTCTGGGCTGATTCTAGGGTTGTGACGATGAGGAAATTTCCCCACCGGTTAATCGACATGTGACAACACCGGTAATACCGGTAATATCACCGTGGGGGTGGGGGTTTCCTCTTTTTTTCTGCTTTTAAATGCGTGTGTATTATACTTTCACTTTCAGTTTTGCGGGAATTGGCAATTCGGCGTCAATTGTTTGAATGGACGACAACGAAACTACAAAAAAAAACTTTGAACCCAAAATATTGCCAAACAGGCGCTTTTGCATTGCGTTTTGACACTAAATCGTCCGCCATTCTCTTTCTGTAAATTCGACTCCTCTCGTTCTCCTCACGTGATAAATGAAATATGACGCATTGTAGCTATGTTCAGTTTTTAATTATAGTGCATGCTCTCGTCTTAAGTAAATTATTTAGAATTATATTTTCCATTTAATTCAAATAAATATTTAATAAAAAAAACGAATACTTAAAAAAAAAAAAGTGGGGACGGTGTCACGGTGTAAAAGTGATGTCACCGGTGTTGCGTCTTAAAACCGGTAACACCGTCAACACCGTCTATCGTGGCAAGCCTAGCTGATTCCTCACCGTTCTCATGATTATTGAAACTCCATGAGGTGAGATCTTGCATGGAGCCCCAGACCGAGGGAGACTGACAGTTATTTTGTGTTTCTTACATTTGCGAATAATCGCACCAACTGTTGTCACCTTCTCACCAAGATGTTTGCTGATGGTTTTGTAGCCCATTTCAGCCTTGTGTAGGTCTACAATCTTGTCCCTGACATCCTTGGACAGCTCTTTGGTCTTGATCATGCTGGAGAATTTGGAATCTGATTGATTGATCGCTTCTGTAGACAGGTGTCTTTTTTACAGGTAACAAACTGAGATTAGGAGCATTAAGAGAGTGAGATTAGGAGATTAAGAGAGTGCTCCTAATCTCAGCTCGTGACCTGTATAAAAGACACCTATTTCTGTTGGAAACTGCAGTGATATGTACTTAAGGGTACGTATTTCACGTCTTGGGAAAAATTTCCAACAGTTAGTGAACTATAAACAAAGCAAAAATATTAATTTTGATGTTACATGGAATGTGTATCTCGCTACACATAAACATGTCCCGCTGTAATGTCACTGGTCCTCTGAGATCAGGAGTACTAGTAGAGCATTTTGTGAAACAGTCGAGAGAAATGAATTTGGTTCCCAGTGGGAGGTGCTGGACAGGGTGAGAGAGGCAAGTTTGAAGAATGAGGCCAATGTAGCGCCCACCCCACACAGACACAGCTTCCCGAGCCACATCGACCAACGCTTTGATGCCAGCCTATTCTGTGATTTATTCATGCACGCCTGCCTGCTCTTCAAAAGCTTTAATTAAAGCTGGCTACAGCAGTGTCATTCCTCAACAGAGAGAACAGCCCAGCAGGCCTGCTCGCTAACACCGTGCACCGCTGAACGGAGAACCGTGTAGTGCTATCACCGATAGAGCGCAACAGTGATTGGATACATATTCAGTGGACTGGGATCGAGATGTATGTTTCTCATTCAGTTCCTCTTTGGAGATTTAAAAATTCAGCAATAATCAACTAATAAACAACCATATGATTTGAAGCAAAATGATAGCAATAACAAAATAAGACAAATATAAATACTTAACTGAAATCCTTTTTAGGACTCTTTGATGAATAGAGTTCAGAAGAACAGCATTTATTTAAAAGTATTTTGTAACAATAAAAAGTTTTTTTTTTTTCTACCACCACTTTTGATCAAATTAATGCATCCATGATAAAAAAAAGTATTATTTTCTTTTTTTAAAAATCGTACCGACTTGCAATCCAACTTGTCTTTTGCAATGCTTCATAGGTGTGGGTAGTGGCTGATTGAATTTTTTGGCTCTCCTTTTGTTTATATAATAATTATTAAAACATTTCTGATTGATGAATCTATTGAGCTGCCGCCACTAGATCACAATGACCTCAAACATTTCTAGATTATAACTGAAAACCATTTTCCTTATGGAGAAACTGAATAGCATTTTTTACTTCAGAACCCAAACAATGTGCACTATCGAAACTGTGATGTCATGACTACATGTTAGCATTGCAGTCTCCCTCTATCTGTCTCTCTCATGTCTGAATATCAGTTGTGACATCAATGAACTTCCTTCTGCAAAGCCCCCTCCCTTCGCTATCTCTTATCCTACCCCATAGGTCTAGGAGTTGTGAGATATTGTGCGAATCACTGTAATTTATATTCTTTTTGAATTGTCTCCTCTTTGTCCCATCATGATAACAATACAACATCTGTTTTGTGCTGGAAGGGACGAGCGCTGGTTCACAGGCAATCAGATATGAAAGAGAGAAAGGGAGAGTTTGTAAACTCACCTGCCAGAGAAGTCAGACTTAGCCGTCATTGTGTAACATTGCCTTTCCAGCATTCCTTGGTGTGATTTTGAGTGACTGTAGCTGAGGACATGGCATCATTTAATTAACAAACTGCACAGTTGAGCACAAAAGTTAGACTTCTTGTTGTTTCTTGATGTGAAAGTGATTTGTTTGATCATATATACTGCACATGCTTTATGCATTATAAACTCAAACCTGAAGTTATACTGCATATACAGTAGCAAAGCTGACCTAAACCCAAGTCCCAGAACTCTAGCACCAGCATATGGCTTTGCAAAGGAAGTGGAATTGTATCTTCTAGAAAGCCCCTTATCAATGCTTGTGTGTGTGTGTGTGTGTGTGTGTGTGTGTGTGTGTGTGTGTGTGTGTGTGTGTGTGTGTGTGTGTGTGTGTGTGTGTGGAAGGTTGTGATGCATCACTCTTCCTGAGGCTGTCATTATGACTTGGGGGTATGTTATGCTGAATGCTGATTCAGTAGAGATTGACAGGTTGGTGTTTGTGTGATGTGCATCTGCTCTGGATAGTGTGTGTGTGTGTGTGTGTGTGTGTGTGTGTGTGTGTGTGTGTGTGTGTGTGTGTGTGTGTGTGTGTGTGGTTTCTCTCTTATTCATGGAGTGTATTTGTGAGTGAGTGTATTTGTGAGTAAGCACTTGTGAGTATAGCATGCATCAGTATTTATTGTATATCTTATGGTCCTGTGGTGCACATCATGTGTTTGCATGAATGACTCTGTGTGTGAGTATCGGTGTCCATGTTTGTATAAATGTCAGTTGGTGGTAGCTGGCCGTTAGAAGTGGTGTCTGAAAGCCTGATGGGTAATTGATGACAGCACATGCTCACTCCCTCCTGTGGAGCTTGGCTTCAGCCTGCTTACCTCCCTGATCTTCAAAAGCTCACTCGCTTTCTCTCTTTCTCTCACACACACACATATACTCACAGGTTGAGAGCAGAGAAAAACAACAAGTGTTGCATTAATCAAACGGCCTCTTCTTTCCAAGGGAATTGTAGCACTTTAGAGGAGCTGCCTGGTCTGCTGCTTTAGTAGCACTAGATCACCCAGCCAAACATTTCACCCTCTCTAATGCGTTTTGATGACTTTTCTTCAGCAGGAGTTACAGCAATTATAATTCAGATGCTTCCTTTTGGATGCATCACGCTCAGAGCTATACAGCGGTCTCAAAACGTTTTTGGACACTTAAGCCACACTTAAAAATGTATGAATGTTATTACATTAGAGAAGAAAATATCAAACCAAGTAGCATTTGTTTTACACCAATATAGCACAAGCACACTTTTCAAGCCAATGTTTTTGGAGTTTAAAATGATGAAACGATAGATACACTGTTCTGAGTTTAGACAGAAAGCAAACCAAGTGGAATCCATTTCTCAGACATTTGCCGTGAAATTAATGCATTTTTAAGTGCTGTCCAAAAACTTAAGTTTTAGGGCATTTGGACATTATAGTCAAGAAACGTCCTACACACTGCCAAAGGAAAATTTTTCAGAGCAGCAACATTTTATTCTTGCAAAATGAAGGAGTTTACTCTATGGTTGCGTTGTTGTCACATTGTTCTTTGCTTTTATTTAAATGGAATTCTGATTTGATTTTCACTAATTCATTTGGAATATAATGATGAAAAAATGTACATGTCCGCTCTAAATATGCGAATGCTATTAGCTTTGGTAAATGAAGGATCTCTTGAGGTTCTGAATGATCAGATTGAAGGCCAAAGATGATCATTCTCTCAGCTAACCTGTTGAGACTGAATCACAGTAAGTTGTTCTGAATAAAGGCTTTTTGCATTTCCATATTAATCTGTCACGTTTAGGCCTCTGAGACACATGGCCTCCTGTCATGGTGCTTTGATAACAGAGTAGTTGGCATTTCCCTGCAACATATAAATATGTATAATTCTGATAAGTATAATTGAATGGCTTGTGTACACAGAGAGTGAGACAGAAATCTCACAGACTGGACCCGCAGTTTGTCTCACACCCCTGAAGATGGCCATGCACTCCTTCAACTCCCTCAAATTGAAAAGAGGTGCTTTAGGAAGGTCTCTGAGTAGATAAAAGCAACATCGGGTAGCTCGTGCTCACCACTGATAAGTAAGGTACAGAGACCTTTGACCTACAAACTTCACCCCAATTCCACAAGCTTTTTCCAAGCCTGAGATGGCCCTGAGCCCTGTGAATTTTCAGCTCATGAATCTTTACTCATCCTTGTGTAAGACAAGGATCCATTATGAGATGTTATTGTTTGTTGTTTTATGTTTCGCACTGAAGGTACATTTAGGTTGGTCTCAGCAAACACTTAAGGTTGGAGTGTGTCGTGTTTCTTTCATGCTCAGGCCTATTGTTAGTTACTATACAGTAAAGCAAAAAATAAAAACATAAATACATCATTAAAGAAGACCTATTATGCCCCTTTTTACAATATGTAATATAAGTTTCAGGTGTCCTCAGAATGTGTCTGTAAAGTTTCAGCTTAACAGTACCCCACAGATCATTGTATCATTTTGAAAATGCCTATTTTAAGTGGAAGTGGAAGCAGAAACAGGCTGTTTTCACACTTTTTAAAAAATCCAAAAAAGCTGCTTCTATTCTGGAAAAGGGTGTGTGGAAATTATGCGTATCCATATCAGTTTAAACTTCTGATATAGGGTTTTCTAAACGCACACATCTAAAGCACCTCCGCAGAAAGTGAATGTCACAAGGCATGTGAGAACTAAGTTCTCTTTCATGTTTTATTGGGCTTAAACTGTCAAATACACACAAGTTTATGTTAGGAGTTATAAAAACAGTTTATTATGTCTGTGAAGTTAAACAGCTGGGAAAGAAATTGCATGTTTATATTAGATCTGTGGCATCAGCGTTATATATAGTAAATAAGCGTTAACATGCTTTGTTTGAACTTTTGCAATGCCATTAGAACTTGTACACTGTTGTCACTTGCGAAAACAAAATGACGGTGCTATGTGTGGAAACATGCAAATTAAGAGGCGGTAATATTATAATAAGATCCCCTTACTACATCACAGAGGGAGCGAAATCTGGTGCACTCGTTTTTACATGCTGGCAGAAAAAGGCTTACCGAAACAAATTTACTTGGTTGTCCTTTTTCACGTTTTCTGGGTTGACTGGGGACCCAATTATAGCACTTAAACACTAAAACAGCTATACTATATGTGTGTTTTTGGTTTTGGGGGGATGTGGTTGAAATCTGATTAGGATTATTGTAACTCAAGGTGCAAACTCTTTCCTCAAGTGTCTTCTATTTGGCTTCTCATCTGGCTTCCCATCCTTGTATCTCAGACTCAATCCCACAGCAGGCATCACAGCAAGCAGATTAATGACTTAAACAGTGCCGACATGGTCCCAGGCTCACCAAGAAACCAAAAGAGAGAGAGACTGAATGCGGTGCAGCAGGAAGTCTTTCAGAATGACATTCACACAGAAGAGCCCAGCAAGTTGAATGAAAGCAGCATCAGGATGAAGATGACATGATAGAATGGGAAACAAAGAGAGAGAGAGAGATAGGAGATGGGATTAGAAGCAGAATTAATTAGTGTTAAGGTCAGCACATGACAAATTGTGGTTTTATAAAAAGCGGGAATGAAAGTGAGATGGGCAAACAGACGTAGCAACTACCCATGGCACTTGACAAATCGGTTGAGGGAGAACGAGAGAGGATTGTGCATGACAGATTTTGACTGGCATCTCTAATTAAAAGGTGCTGTCAGGGGCCACAGTGCGGGGAGAGAGGGCCCCATCAGCCCCTGAGACTCGTCTCCGGAAATGATTGATGAGCAATTGCAAGATAAACAAGACGCCCCATGAGCTGAGCTGCAAACTGATGTATGCAGTATTATAAATAAATCTGCACCAGAAAGAAATGATAAAATAAACAAGACAATGCAGGCAGACAATGACTTGCCGTTTCCAGAGAGGCAGGGCTGTTTGGGAACATGGGGAGTATGAGTGTGTTTGTGTGTGTAAGAGAGAGATAGAAGTATAATATGTTTGCTGCCGTGCTGGGCTGAAGTGATGGCTGGCTAACAGACGCTAACAGCAGCTGGTTTCATGGCTGAGACTTTGCTGAAGCGCCTGAACTCCCACACTCCCAACTCACACGCAACAAAACTGCAGCCTCCTGGGACCCAGCCAGACTCTGCCAGCCATAGATGCACCTTAATGCGTGCGCCTGTAGCTTTTCACTAAGCATGCATGCCCTCACAGACGAGGTGTGTGTGTGTGTGTGTGTGTGTGTGTGTGAACGCACGGCCGAGTGCGAATGAGTGTTCTTGCAGTGCCTCCTCACTCTGCAGTTATTAGTTGTTGGGAAACATGTGTACTGTCATAAAGAGAAGCGAGCTGGGAGCTCTTCAGATACGTACACGGTATCATTATCAACCAGAGGGCAGTGGGATGGTAAAGTGAGAATGAATTATGAATGGAAAGTTGAGGATGTTCTCGCGCATGTTTTCCCCACAGGACGTGCTCCACCACTCATTTGCATCAGCGAGGCGCTGCTGGTCGTAGGTCTATATGAAATATACAGATCTCTCTCGCTCCCTTGACAAACAAAGCCGAGTTTTAGTATATTTAAAGTTGACGTGAATAGAAAATTGACCCTATTTGAACACGTTTTACAAAGGCTACATACGGTACAACTGGGGAATAAAAGATGCTAAATAGCTATTTGGCTACTGGTAACAGCAATTTTTTATTACTCTTTTTTCTGGTCTTAACATATGATTCATTGCTGGGTGTTTTTATATATATATATATATATATATATATATACATTTTTTTTTGTTGTTTTTTTACTTTGATCTTAATGCAGTAGGGCCTTGCAGACTATTAATCAATGCTAAGCAGGTTATACAAGTATTTAATAATCATGCACAGCAGGACCAGAAATATAAATTAAGAAAGTATTAAAATCTTTAATGTATTCATAATTTTAAAACTGATAGAAAATTGCAATGTAAAGGTGCACTGGAATACATAAAGATGCTCTGGAGGGTGAACTTGACCTTCAGCCCATTTTTAACGAGCCAATCAATTGACCCTTTGCAAAAACCTGCCCTCCTTAATTACTGTTGCTATGTCTGAAAAAGAGAGAGCAGGTTACTTCTGGTATGAAACAAGCTCTTAGCTTTAAAATGTTTTTTTTTTTTTTTTTTTTTAATTAAGACATTCAAACAATAAATACATGGCTCTTTAATGTGTCATGACAGATCACTGTATTGCCTTATTAGATCACTTGAACCGATCATCTTTTCTTATTTCTTTAATGTACAAAATAAACATGAATGAAGATCAGAGCGTATTTTATTTCAACCGTGGAAAGTACTCACATGTGAATCAATACTCACAATGTTTTAAGTTTAATTCTACCGAAGTTAATGTACTCTCAGGCAAAATGGCGGATTCGTCATTATGATTGGTCAATTCAAAGGGTCAATTGGGATAAATATCCTCTTTCACTTGGAAATATAGCTCTTAGAAATACTCATTTGATCCTTTGCAAAGAGCTTGATTGACAGGCGATCTGACCAATCATAACGCTGAATCACCCATCTTGTCCGAGAAACAAACCAGACAGGAGATTAACTTCAGTGGACTAAAACTTGAAAAAAATGGTGCATATTACCTCTTTCTGTGGTTGAAATAAAATACGTTCTGATGTTCATTCATGTTTATTTCGTACTTTAGATTAATATAAAAAGACAATCGGTTCACATGCCGCTTGAACTGAGGCGCTACAATGATCTGTCACAATATTAAAGAGCCACAAAATGGTACTTGTTGTTTGAATTTATTACAAAATGACAAAATTTTAAAGCTAAGACCTTGTTTCATACCAGAAGTAACCTGTCTTGTCTGTCGCTGTGTTGTCGGTTTCCTCTTTGGTGCACAATGTATATTTTTTTTTTGACTCACAACTAAACATTAGATTCAACTGATGATCGCTGTTTGTTGAGGATCCATAATGTCCTTTAGAGGTATCACAGAGTCCTCAAAATAAAATGAAATAAAATAAAATAAAATAAAAAAATGTCAGACATAGTAATAGTACTTAAGGAGGCTTTAGTTGCAGAAACTGTAAGATGTTGAGTATTCTTTTTCAAAGTGCATTTCAAAAAATAATAATATATTTAAAAAAATAATAACGTTATCTTATTATACTTATGAATATATGATTTTTATATACAAAAACTACTAAATCTTTTTTATCAAAATACAGTAAAAATAATAACAATATTGTAAATTCTCATTGCAATTTAAAATAACTGTTTATCATTTTAAATATTTTGTAATTAATTTATTCTTGTGATGAAAAGCTGAATTTTTTTAACTCAATTTTGCAATTTTCAACTGAATTTAGCTCAAGACATTTCTCATTATTATCAGTGTTGAAAACAGTTTTTTGTGGAAACATTTTTTTCTTTAATACATGAAAATTCAGAAAAAGGGCATTTATTTAAAATAGAAATATTTTGCGTCATTATAGAAGTCTATAGTGTCACTTTTGTAGAATTTTTTGATCAATTTATAGCAAAAAAAAACAGTTATTAGTGGCTTCAAACTTTCTAGTGATAGGAAGTTATGCTTTAGGTAAATGCTGAAAAGCACATATGTGATTTGTCTTCTTTAAAAATGCTCAACATATTGCAGATTCCGCAGGGGATATATGAAATAAATATATGAAGCAGAACTGCAAGTCACATTACAGAGGTAATATGGGTTTCAAATTCCATTTCATGGCAACTTCAAGCCTTCTTTTTTAACTCTGCATGGCCATGAACACCCGTATACAAGTGTGTGAGGTGTGTACAAGTGTGTGACCCGTATACACTGGTACAGTGCTGCTTCTCTCTCTGCCTTGAGTCAGCCTTCTTTGTACTTCTGCCGAATGAGTCCCACAGCACTAAAATTTCTCTTCCTCTCCCTTTCCACCCAACCCCATCTTCTTTCTTTCTTCCTTCCATCCACCCCTTCTCTTTCCTTTTCCTTCACTTCTGGATCTAGGCCACAGAATGGGTCGATGATCCTCTACAATAGGAAGAAGGTGAAGTACAGAAAGGACGGCTACTGCTGGAAAAAAAGGAAAGATGGGAAGACCACGCGGGAGGATCACATGAAGCTCAAAGTACAAGGAGTGGAGGTAAGGCCAATCCTCCGCGCCGTAGTGCACACTAACCCGTCGACTCTCTTTGAAATCGTTGGGGTGCAAATAATGGGCACACTTAAGAAAAGAAGCGCGCGGTTTAGTAGTTGTTGCACACGCACCGCAAGTCCCCAAGTTGGCTCCAACTTTTTCTAGTCCACATTTGAGAATGAAAAAATACACCTCAGCAGCCCGAGTTTAGTTTTCCCTTGATAGCAAACAAAATGGAAGCAATTGTTTGTACCTTATTAAGCTCGGGATGTTTGCTCTGCTCCAGAGTGCCAGCATTAATCTTCCCCCATGCTGGGAACCACTGCCATCACAGGTAGACTGCAGGCCCTTTTCTGCTTTTCCGCGCCCTGGCACGGCCCCGCTGTGTGTGTGTGAGAGCGCTCTTTGATTTATCTCCACTCATACACACATATACACGCTCACCAAACAGCGTGGGTGCTGGATCCAGAGTTTTACTCTTTTGTTTTTAGGTGTTTGAACTGAGAATCTATCATTTTGTATGATGTCCTCTGGATAGTTGAGCATTGCGGAGGTCATGTGATGCTGTTTTGCATATGCAAGCCCAAACTCTTATTATACAGTCATATAATTGACAAAGCGCACACACGGAATATTTGATACACTTTCCAAGACGTGCATTATTCTCTGCTTGCTCTCTCTTCATGGAGCTCTCATTAGACAGTGAACAGACCTCACTTAACAACCGAATCTCTGCCAATCATTTTTTGGCAGTGTGTTTCCTCACAGCAGATGTTTCGGAGGAAGTTTGGAGTTTCTACCGATTATCCATTAAAGTCACCAGCTTTACCTCTTAAAGGTATAGTTCCCAAAAATGACTTTCACTCATGATGTCCAAACCCATACGATCTAGCAACAGACAAGATGGTTAACAGAATGCTTGCTCTTCTATTTTCTGTTCATAAATTGGAAACTACAGAAAGCCATAATAAAAGTCTACACAACTTATGTTGTGTATTTCATATGATCTGGACTCATATTATAGGAAAAGGCCAAATTTAAGTTGATTTTCATAGTTGTACAGTGTACAAAATTATTAGAACACTAGTATTTTCACCAGCTAAAATGGTTTTAAGTTTATTTCTATCTTTTGTTGAAGTGTGTTAGTAGGAAATATCAGTTTACATTTCCAAATATTAATTTTGCAATTAATTGTAATAACCCAGTGAGATTTTGTTTGCACAAAGAGTCTGACAACACACAGAGATCTGATCTTATCATCATCCAGTCTGTCTGGAAAGATGTCTACAGTGCTGTTAAAAGTTTTAGGCACTTGTGTAAAAATGCTGTAAATGAGCCCTAGATGCACTTGTTTTTCAGGGAGATCTCTTGAAGCATCTTGGAGACGTTGCCAATTATTCTGGCGCTTCCAAAATGAATGTTTGGAAATGTAAACTGATATTTTCTACTGACACACTACAGCAAAAGATAGAAATAACTGACTTAAAACCATTTTTAGCTGCTGAAAATACTAGTGTTCTAATAATTTTGGGCACCACTGTATATAAAAGAAATATTATTGAAGCATGTTTAACAAGAAAATATTATTTCAGTCTTTCTACATTAAAATGTTGAATTCAGTGTGTTACTTTTCTTTTTTTAATTATTTACACAATTTGAAAATTGTTTTAAAGTAAATCCTCCACCAATATTTTAAGGTAATTCGTTAGAAATCCTATAGTTTATTCACCTTTTTGCATATTCACACACACATGCTGTACAGGACATGCAGCAAACAATGACATTTGGCATTTTTGAGAGAGTTTGGCTAATGATTCTTTACACAAAGCTATTTAATGACTGTGTGTGACTTGAAATATAGCACAAAAGTCAAAATGACTACTTTTGTTGTGCTTTTTTTGGTACATTTAGCTTTTTGGAGCCTGACGGCCCCTGGCAGATGTTTGTGGCTTGGATGATTTTGCAGATCATCTCTTTTTGTGTTCAACAGAAGAACTAAAGGCAGTCAGTAAATGATGACAGAATCCTCATATTTGGGTGAACTGTTCCTTAAAGGACATTTACAGTGCTAAAAGTTTCTCAACGCATCAGCCAGCGGAGTCTTGTAAAGTTCAGATATATGTGAGAAATACTGCAGAGATCTTTATAGGCCTCTGTCATCTCTGAGGTGTCCTCTGACCCACACACATAGTGAATTCTACTAAAAGATCTCGTTTGAGCTGAGGTAACTCAGAGTTGAACTCACTCACTGTGCTGAAGAAACACTCAAATAAACCCCCTCTCTCTCTTCTTTTCTCCCTGTCTCCTTCCTTTATATCTCTCAGCCAGCACCGCCTGCTGTCATCTGGCAGGCTTATCCTCTAACATGCCTCCATATGTTTTTTCCTGTGTAAATGGCTGTGGCTTACAGTGGGCTAATTTCAGAAGGGTGGCAAGAAGGCTTTGGGTACTAAGGTGGACTCAGCAGAAAATTGCATGTCTGGCAAGCGCAGAAAAAAAGAGTGCACAGTGCGAACACTTCCTAACTCACAGCACGCTTAAAGGGATAAGACAGAAGGAGATGTTTAGAGGAAGGTTCAAGTTGTTCTTTTTCCCATAGTAAAATATAACCATGGCTTTCTCTGGATAAAACCAGTTGGACATTCTGATAGAGGATACAGGAACATTTCCTTTGGTGTTTCATGTAAGACATAAAGTATTATAGTTTGAACTGGCAAATGGGTGAGCGAATAATGACAGAATTTACATTATAGGGATAATTCTAAAATTATTTTGGCAATTGAGTCAATTGGATGATTATTCTGACAATTAATAAAGTAATTGGATAATTTTTTTGTAGACCCGAACAAAAAATAGTCTTTAAAATGACTTAAAATGCATAGATAGTAGCAATGAGGCAATAATAATTGGTTCAAACAAAATATCAAAAGCAAGTAATCACATGGTTTTATTGAACAAAACGGCAGTTGTTCACTTGTTTTATTTTACACTTTACAGCATGATCTAACAGTTTGAGACGGTCTGCACACGTAAATGATAACTGTTTGTGTGGAGCAGCATTTACTGTGAACGAAGCCGATAACATGCATACAAATAAAACGCATATAAAACCTGTGGCGCATATATTTATTTCAATAAATCGCAGCATTTATGAGTTCACAATAATAATATGCTTATATTAATGAATATTAAATGGTTTTAATATTTCGTGCAGCCTTAGAAATTGGTCTAATAATGCTTTTCATAGATTCTTGTCCATGGAATGTGCCACTTTTGGTATTTTGATGATAAATCGACATAGGCAAAATGCAGTTATGGAATTTTTTTTAATCGAATTGTCAAATTTAATCGTGGAATCATGACAGCCCTAGCTAAAATAAGTAATAATAATAATAAAAATAATTTAAAATTGTATAGTTTTGACTTCTTATAAGTTAACATTTAGCGTTTTTTTTTTTTTGTTTTTTTTTTTTGTTTTTTTTTTAGTAAGGTGATTTTTTTTTATAGCTTTGAACATATTGTATAGCATAGCCTATATAAACTAATATTCAAAAGTTTAGGGTCATACAATTTTCAAAGAAATTAATACTTTTGTTAAGCAAGGATTAAATTTGTAAATAATAAATAAATAATTTTACAGTGTTACAAAAGACTTCTGTTTCAAATAAATACTTTTCTTTTGAATTTTCTGTTCATCCTAGAATGTTAAAAAAAATGTGTCACCGTTTACACAAAATATTAAGCAGCACAACTGTTTTCCACATAATAATAAATAATAATAATAATAATAATAATAATAATAATAATAATAATAAAATGTTTCTTAAGCACCAAATCAGCATATTAGAATGATTTCTGATAGATCATGTGAGACTGAAGACTGGAGTAATGATGCTGAAAATACAGCTTTTCCATCACAGGAATAAATTACATTTTAAAATACCCTAAAATAGAAAAGTGGCATTTTTAATTGTTTTGGTATTTCACAATATTACTGTTTTTACTGTATATTTAATAACGTAAATGCAGCCTTGGTGGGCATAAGAGGCTTCTTTCAAAAACACACACACAAAAAATCTCTGCTTAAAACCCTAAACTTGTTTGAATGGTAAAATATGGTTAAATAATGTTTTGTCTTTTTGTTGGGGGGGGGGGGGGGGGGTTTAATCTATTAAACTCCATAGATTAATATTTATCAAATGGTTTTTAGTTATTTTTGAGTAAACTATCACTTTAAGAAATCCCCTTCTGTGTCTGTGAAAAGACTACAGTCAAATGACCGCATCTCTGTAGGTGAAGCATAATGAGGCCTCTGATCAGATGGCTCCAGCAGCGAGTGGACTCCGACGGTCCTGTGTTTGTCTCCTCCCGCTATGAGCGGCAGTATAATAGGGGAGCGGCCACTCAGTACGTCCTCTCAGCGCACCCCAGACCGAGCGCGGAGCGATCAATCAGAGCTGTGCTCTTCAGGATAATAACCTTGCCCTATCAGTCTGCCTCAGACCTGTTTACTGCAAACGCAAATAAATGACGTGACCTTCACCTTCAGAACCATTTCACTGAGGGCTTTTTCTCCAGGAGGGGTGCGTGAACGAGAGGTGTCATATTGTGTGGTCTGTGTGTGTTTGAAACCAGGGCTGGTAAAACTCTGTCTCCGGGCTGCATGGCGATTCCTTTAAGTGGCGACTGTGGTGGCTACCCAGCCTCGTTCGCTCTCCCGCTATCTCCCTTTTCTCTGTCTCTTTTCATAGAACAGATGAACCTTGAGTCCACAGTAAAACTCCTTGTTCCCTAAAATTGGAGCAAGACGTGTGTTACAGCATTAGTACTTAACAGGGCGTGAAATAGCAGCCTGGCTTCCTGACGTCTCCCCATCACTTCAGGTGAGAATGTAGACGGTGAGATAGATGAGCATCCCCTTTTCCTCCACTTACTCGTTCCCACAATGCAACAGGGCCACGTGAAAAAGGCATGTCCATTACTGGCTATCTAGTTTCTTTCCTGGTTGTAGCTGACGTCTTCCTCTTCTGACCCTCAGCTGCAAAGGCCTAATCAAGAAGTCAACCACCCGTGATCCCAGCGCACAGCAGACTCATCTATATTCCTAATAATTCCTGGCTACCTAACCGCTTTCAAGGATAGCTGTTTTGTCTTTCTATTACATGGCTTTTTAGCACCATCAATTCAAGAGGCGAATCTGATGAATAATGTTGCAAGAAAAGTGCTGAAAAGCGGAAAAGTTAAGTGTGACATACACAGGTAGCTGATCTCAACTCTTTGTGTCTGCGCTGTAAATTCTGGCTCACTTGAGGGATCATCACAATTGGGTTTGTATTTGTGTGCCGCTTTTACAATGTATTGTTCTAAAGCAGCTTTACAGAAAATTAAGAAATAGAGCATAAAAGAAAATAGTGTCTTGTAAGCCTCCTGTGACAAGGGAAACTTCCTATGTTATTTGTATTATTTTATTTTATAGTTTGACATCTTGGCTTAAGCTAAAACCTCAGATGTCTTGTAAATGCATAAGGTGTTTACCTTAGCTTGACATTGACATTTTTCAAGCAAAATAAATTTTTTAAATATTTTGAAATCGGAGTTGAGACCCTAGATCAACTCTGATCTAATTCTTTATTAACGAAGTACATTAACAAATAACATAAAGGTGGTTGAGGAAGAAAGGTTACTAGTGCCTATTTCTAATTATTAATCTGCTCTCTCTCTCTCTATCTTTTTCTCTTAAAAATATTATATGATATTAATAACCACTGATGCTGTGCAGGAACTGTACGTTTTTATGAGGGCAAGTACAAAGTAGAAGCAAGGGCTTTAAATCTGGACCTCCATGAATTATGGACTAAGCTTTCAGATTCTGTCCAGTGTAAAATCAGTTCTTTACTAATGTTTTATGGCCTTGTTTGCCCTTAAAACATCCTAGATGTGACTTTACTTCAATTGCTAAGGACCTGATGAAAGGAATACAATATCTGTTAAAGAATTCAGTCTTAGTACAAGCATATTTTAACTTAGCCCTAAATAAATTAGTTGTTAATTAACTTAATATATATTCACTAGGTAGAGAAGTTAGGGCAGAAGCGGCAGTATACTACTGCTGCTGAGTATTTTAATTATAGTCACACATAGATTAGTTGCATTATTGATTTATATCGATTAACCACGCAAACGTTTTATTTAGAACAAAGAGTGTTGTACTTGAATTTGCTTCTGAATGCTCTTCTGTAACTGCCCTTGTGTTTTAAACATTCAAGACAAATTTTTATGCTTTTCTATTCAGCTAGTCACTCCCAACAGGGCTTTGTATTGAAGAATGCTACATGGTTCAGTTAAGTAATTTCTCAAGACAAAGCACTAAAACAGGCAGTTTAGTATTATTTTTATTTGGTGTTTTAATATGTTTTTGAAAGGTTGAAAGGTTTTTTATTGGCATCTTTGATTGAATGAAGAACCTTTACCATCCAAGGAAACTTACCATTGAACAAAATGTTCTTCACAAAAAGAAAAAAAATGGTTATTTTAAATGGAACCCCTGGTATTAAGACTTATATGGCTTAATATAACTGTCTCTTACAGAAATATGTAGTAGAAAACCCATGAAAGTTTCACGTTATTTAAAAAATCCACATTGTTTTATACATATTTTGTTCTATAGGGGGTGCCATTATTTCGATGCCATTAAATTGGTTGATTTTTTTAAATCCCCGTAAATCATAACCCCTTTCTCAAATCAAGCTATTCACAGATTTTTGTTTGGAGCTCGTTAGCAATTAAATGGCCATGCACCGAAACAGGTCGCTGTAAAGGTAAAAAGTGTGTTGTGTGTTGTTTACACTACCATTGAGAAATTTTAACCAAAGTAATGTTATAGACTTTTCATTAAGACCCTAAAGCAGTGGTCGGCAACAGGCGGCCCACGGGCCAAAACTGGCCCGCCAGTTATAAATTTAAGAAAACATATGTTAAAACTTTTTATTGGTCTAATTCTTGTTTCGGGTTTCTCTTTCTAATTAACCTTACATTGGGTTAGTCATTGATAGGAGTTATCATGAACTAAGACTGTTTAGTTGTGCTATCTTACAATCAATATATAGGAAATGTAAGTTAAAGTGTTACCTATGTAACCAGTTTAAACTTGAAGTGGCGATGAGGTCTTAAAATGTATGGGAAAAGTCTTAAAAAGGTCTTAAAAAGGTATTAAAGGTGCCATAGAATACATTGAGAGAATATTTTAAATTGTTCTCTGATATTTACATAGAAGGTATATGGCATAGGAAAGGGCAAAAAATCTCCAGAAACGGTTTTACAGGTCCATTTACAACCCTAGGATTTGTCCCTAGAATGAAATGCTCTGTTATTGCCTTATTTGGAAGCTTCATGAATATTAATGAGCTCTGCTCTGATTGGCTGTTTCACAAGCTGCTCATCTCTATAGCTGGCACATTGATAAAAATATATATTTAATTAGGAGCTCTAGCCGCTTTTAATATGTGGTTTGTTGAATCTGCCGTTTTGAATCGCCGACATTTTAGTCTCATTACTGTGATCCATGTGCTCTGTGTAAAGTTATAATGCAGAGGGAGTGCTCACTTACCACACAAGTTCAGCTGCTTGACAGTGATACTCGGGATCTGTAAATCATTCGCCATCATCAGCGCAGTTATTTCTGCATCATTCACCATCATCAGCGTAGTCATCACTCTGTTTATGTGGTAAGTGAAATCTTTTGTATTGCAATGTAACAGGCTAGTGCTAGCATTAAGCTAACCGTGTCCCTTCAGTGGCTTGCCTTGTTTTACTGACGTGCTGACGTTACCGATGATTGGGCGATGCAAATATTGGAGACGTAACTATTAACGATCCCGGGGCTGTTGCGTAACAGTCGGTGTTATGTTGGAATTGACATATTTTTCGGTGGTCTTTTGCAAACACGAGATTTATATAAGAAGGAGGAAACGATGGTGTTTTAGACTCACAGTATGTCATGTCCATGTACTGAACTGTTATTATTTAACTATGCCAAGGAAACACAGTTTTCCATTCTATGGCACCTTTAAATTTAACTGCATGATTCCTGTATATACCCTGAAGTAACAGCTCACTACCAGTTACAAAAGACACTGCAACAGTCACAGGCAATTAGTTGCATTTTTCATCAATTCATTTCTTAAATTTTCCTTTGACTATGTTTTGGCTCGCCATCTAGTGGCAAAATGTTTTTTGGCCCAATGCCAAACTTACTTGCCGACCCCTGCCCCAAAGAATCATATCAACTTGTGGAAAATGGGCACCCAGTGACTCCTTTAATACCCAAGGTTCTTATTTCTAAGAGTGTATGAAATAAAATAAAAAATCCTTTGTTAATGATCATTTCTGTCAGTAATTTTAACGACATAAACATTGTGTGTATGTAGAAAGAGAAAGATTTTAGCCAGTGAACGCCCTGTCATTAGCTGTTCCTGGTAGTCATACCATAAATATTTGTTTCTAGGCAAAAAAAATGTGTTTTGAATCTCATGAAATTGCCCATCTGTGCCACTAAGAGCGGAGGACTGAAGCGCCTCCCCTCTCCTGATTAGCTGTTAATTCGACTGGCGCTGTTGATACACATATTGCCCTCCCCAAGACCCAACTCATGATTCCGGCATTCTAATAAACTCCCAAACACGTATTGATTTCTCTTAAGTGAAGGTGGCAGGGTGGGCGAGTTTTTCATTACCCAGTGGTAATTATACAGATTGAAATAAGCTTTCTTATTTAGATGCAGCTCTTGCTCTCTTAACCTGCACCGGCCGAGAGAGCGGCACAAACCCCAGCGCACCATCCAGACCCCCTCGGTCCCAACACGTTATTTCATGTTGACTCCATCTAATGCGTGATATCAGCCGTGCGAGTATGCGATGAGCAAGGCTAATGGAGCGTGCCTGTAGCTCAATCACCTCTCCCCATTGATAATAATGAAGACAAATGTCAAAACCGCCGTTTGTAATGCCGTAATCAAGTGGGCACCTTTGCGGCGGACAGCGGCGGGGAAGGTTGCAGTATGTCAACGCTATCACCGCTCTGCGTCCAGATTGAAAGCAACAGCTACTTTGCAGGATCAGCGATACGCAGCCGTGTTTATTTGTGTTAACGGAGGCCGCTCTCAGTTCCAATTATCAGCATCTCCTTTCTCCAGGGAGACGTTTCATCTGTAATTGTTTAGAAAATGGCTATTATTTTGCGATACGCCACATGCTGTTGCGAGCAGGGTGTGTCCACGTGCAGATGCGGTCGCCGATAGCAACAGCTTGCCAAGCCAGATGCGAGACAAGGAGGAGGAAGTGACATAACAGACTCTCTCTTAACAAACCGCTGCTTCTAGCTCCTTTGTGAAATTAGCAGATATATAGAAACCGATGGAAGTACGAAAGGAAAGTTTCAAGTTGCCCGATTCTCCGAAACTTCCAACCTTTTCCTCAACCGTCTGGGATGCATAGACAGCTAATCGATTTGCCTAGTCTTTTCCCTCTCTCTAAACCCTTCCTTCCCTCTCCGTTTGTTCCCGGTGCGTCTGCTGCTGTAGTTTTTTTTTTTTTTTTGTGACTGCTCGCTCCTGCAATCTCTGTATATCATGTGTGTGAAAGGCAGACGTTGAATCCGGTTATGATGTTTCTGAGTGTGCCGTTGCCATGGTTTTGCAGCTCCAAACTCCTGCGAGAGCAAGAGATTTGTTGAAGTTTTAGCTCCAAAGGCTGTTTTCCCATGATGACTTGCTGTCTCCTCAAATGTTGTCAATAAGAAGAATGTGCAAAAAGCAAGGGCAGCAGAAAAGGAAGTGCAAAATATAAAATATTCGATTGTTTCTGGCTAAGAATGAAGCATCACTGTGCCACTATGACTGTGGAATGAAGATCAATACTAGTCTTCCAATAACACATTTCACGAGAGTGCTGTACAACTAATTCACAAAGTGGTTTGTCCCTCCATCCATCTTATGCCTTTGATCTGTTTTTATAAATCTGGCATGAGTCAGACTTCCTGTAGCTAATTGAAAGGCTGGTTGGATGTTCTAGTCAGTGCAGCAACTCACTCACTCGTGTCTTTTAAACCCGGCATAATTAGTTTTCAGAACACAAGTAATAATCTTAGCATTGCTCTGAGCTGCAACAATACAACCTTCTCAAAATGACAGCGGGATTTTAGGGCTTTCTCTATAAAGGCGGGCAGGGATTTTTGACGTAATGACAGAATAAGAGGATATGAATTATCTACAGTTTTCAATAATTTAATTTCCCAGTCCCTTTCAGTTCAGTTTGAATATGAATTGAATTGGCAACACCCCACAGGAAGTTAAATTGGAACATAAATTAGAAGAAGGCACAATGAAATCAACATATACAGTGAGGAAAAAAAATTATTTGATCCCCTGTTGATTTTGTGCATTTGCCCACTGAAAAGAAATTAGTCTATCATTTTAATGGTAGGTTTATTTGAAAAGTGAGAGACAGAATAACAAAAAAAAAATGCATTTAAAAAAGTTATAAATTGATTTGCATTTTAATGAGTGAATTAAGTATTTGACCCCTTCGCAAAATGTGACTTAGTACTTGGTGGCAAAACCCTTGTTGGCAATCACAGAGCTCAGATGTTTCTTGTAGTTGGTCACCAGGTTTGCACACATCTCAGGAGGGATTTTGTCCCACTCCTTTCCAATTCATTTAGGTTTCGAGGCTAACATTTGACAACTTGAATTTCCTTTAAGAGAGTGCTCCTAATCTCAGCTCGTTACCTGTATTAAAAGACGCCTGGGAGTTTGAAATCTTGATGATTGGGGATCAAATGCTTATTTCACTCATTAAAATACAAATCAATTTATAACTTCTTTGAAATGCGTTTTTCTGGATTTTTTTTTTGTTATTCTGTCTCTCACTGTTCAAATAAAACTTCCATTAAAATGATAGACTGATAATTTCTTTGTCAGTGGGCAAATGTGCAAAATCAGCAAAGGATCAAATAATTCTTCCCTCACAGTCATGTCACAATTACACCTCCTATATACTGTATATTTTCCTAATAAAAGCCATTCTCACTTGGTGAACACTTGTGAGTGGTGCACAACTGTTAAAAAGTCATTCATTTTATTTACATCCTAATGCTAATGAAATTATGCACTCACTTTTAAACAACCTGTAATGCATTGTAATGCTTACATATTCATGGTTATACATTTAAAGAGGGTAATGCATTAAAACATAACACTTTATATTGGGTCTCTCTAGTGTAACTATGAATAGGTAAGTATTATAATGTATTTCATCTTATTCGTAATGCATTATAATTTATAATACATTACATACAAAAGCTTCAAGTGAAGTGTTACCAACATAAATAAATTTTTAATGACGAACATAAAGGCTTTTAGTTAGATGACTTGTAAAATTGAGTGGTCTTATGAATGCCACTGATTGCGTGAGCTTTTTAAAATGCAATTTGGTGGCCGGCCGGCCTTCTCGCTATTATCATCTACCTGATCAGTGGAGCTGTACAAAAGACATTCAAGGTTTGCTTTTCAAAGCCACTGGAACAGAAAGAGACATTACTTCAAGGTAAAGCCAGAGACGAGGCTACAGGCTGAGGAACACGTCGCTCTCCGCCATCAACATCACGTCTCTTGTTCTGCCTCTAATTATTAGCTCTGCTCTGACCTTACATCCCTTGCCTTCACTCCACTGTAAAAGCAGACAGAGATCACTGATTATTTTTATGGGCTATAACACCTTCAGCGCTAATACCTGTGCGCTGGTGTAGAGAGAACGTAATGAAGGAGAGATGTCTTTGTTTTGATGTATGATTCCGTGCGCAGCGCTCGAGTCTCTTCTCTGGGAGCGTGCAGCTCACAGCTCATTTGTCAGCTCAGCTGATGATGGAATTTCAGCATTCAGCACACAAATCAGAGCCGAGCGAGTTCAAAGCGACGATACTAAGCATGCAGCTTTAAACTGACTAGCGAGCGCTTTCATAAAGATTTCTTCTCTTTTTTTCCTCTCTTAGGTCATCTGAAATTCCTTTTTAATTACCTACGTCAGGGCCCCGGACACTGTTACAGATTTGCTTTCCACCTCTTCGTCTAAGAAAAGAGAGGATTAGCTTCACTTTGTAGTCGACAGATGCTCCAGTTTCAGAGTGATATGTGTAATGTAAAAGTAAGCCGCAGCATAATTGCGCTGAGAGAAAAGGTGAGAGATGTATCGTGTTGTCAGATCCAAGGAGGGAGTTCCCAGGAGGCTTTTCTTCAGAAGGATGTTCATAGAACCGCCTGTCAACCTCTGTTTGTCATGGCTATGTTCATTCATTCGCTCTTAGATCAGTGTTAAACTGTCTTTCAGTGCCCCAATCTGACTTCTGTGAGTGTCTGCGGTGGAATTGGCAGAAAAGCGGGCAGTGCTGGAGTCTCTTTGTGACGTCATTACGGTTTGACGTTAACCCTGGGTGACGTTGTTATTGCGTGATTGTGATGTTTTTTGCACACTCTGCAGAAATCTCCCTCCGAATCGATAGTTTACCCGTACCTGCTCAAGGTCTCTCCGTGTGGTACGCACCAAAAGGTGTTTACTTCTGCGAGCTGACCGCTAAGTCATGCATTATTGACACGTAGTGTACAAGTTGGAATTTGCTGCTGCGTATGCTTAATAACTGTAAAATCAAAATGTAGCAATGTTCCAACATCCTGTCTTCAAAGGCAGCGTAATGAGCAGCGAGAGGAGTTCAAAGGGAATGCTAAAGTGTTTATATAGAGCAATATAACGTCCACAGAGCTGCTTATTTTACCACTGATATGGAGGGAGTTGATATTTAACATGAAAGGACTGCTTAAGAGGAGTTTAACAGAAAAAACAGGTTAAAGCCTCCTGCTCCGGGCAACAGGGGAAACAGTTAAGCACTCTTTTCATTTAGTCCTGCCTTTCCCTCTGTTTCTCTCATTCCGTCGTTCTCACCATTGGATCGTGTGGCTGTTTCCCTTTCGGGAACTCCACACTGCGTCATCAACGCTCTGGGGAATGCCATTGGCGAACCCGCCTCTGAATCAGTCTGTAACCAATAGAACGACGGGAGTGACGTCACCGGGGGCGGTGACGTAGGCGACCAGGAAGTATATAAGCATGTGCGTTTCAAACCGGCTTCAGCTTTTGTCATTCAGCGAAGCGCTCTGTGTCTGTTTGTCTGTTTCATTCCACTGCTTTTCTGTGCCAGTTTGCACAACTTTTATTTGAGTGGATATGTTACCAACTTAAAAAGGGGGAAAAAGTATTTCTAGCGGTTTAGCAGCCTCACAGACAGTGTGTCCCTCCCTGCCGGCAGAGAAAGCTTTCTGCTGGTGGGGATACACGCAGTCTGTGTGTGGCTGTGTGGGTGCGGAGCATGTTCAGTCAGCCCTTGAGGGGGCTGGCTGTTTGCGGTGTGAAAGCACGCTTTCCACTGCACATACTCCGTTCTCGGAAGATTCTCTTTGAGGAGGGAGTTTTCACCAGCATTCTTCACGGGTCTGGCCCCGCTTCCGCAAAAAAGGCGGAGCGGCAGCTGCACTCGTGTGGTTCGCAGCTCGATCTGTTAGAGGGATGGAGACGGGTAATCCCCTATCTCCTCCCCCGCATAGCAGATCGGATGATCTCCTACTGGATGAGGAAGCCCGCGCTGCGGTTCTTCCTACCAGAAAGAGGTCTCAACGTTTCTCTTGTCTTCCTCCGAGGAGGTTGATGTGGAGATCGTTGTCAAAAGTATTCAACCGCCCCCCGATTGCCTCAATGTTAGGAGCTTTGGAAGTACTGAATAAAGCGATGGCCAATCCAAATAATAAAGTAATTATTTTTGACCACTGCTTTAGAGATGAGCCGTAGGAAAGCAAACTATTTGTTTTCTTCGGACTAAGATCTGCACTTCCAAAAAGGAGCCTTTTTGTTTTTTCCCAATCTACACAGTTAAAAAGAAAATCACTGTTTAGATCGGAAAAATCCAGTTTAGCCCGCTCTTCACCCCCTTTTTTGAATAGTTTACTATTAATAATGGGGGCTGAATGAGCACGGGTATAAGATGGTGCCGGGGGTTGAACAGACGCTTACGAGCTATCTGTCACCCAGTCTGGCATCATCACTGGAAGCTCCGTCTTTGCTTTCCAGGCCACATGTATATAATACAAGCCTGATGTGCAAAAGTACACGTGCCGGATGCTGTACGGGAGCAGTAACCGGCCGTGTATCAGCTCCTTACATAAAAGGCTCTTAATGGAGCGTTGCAGTCCGTTTTTCCTCCGGTAATACCTAGAGGACGGGGTTAGCAACATTCCTGACCGGGGGCTTCAAAAACTAAAGCCCGATCTGAGGGTCGTGCTCCAGTCTGAGAGGTCCTCGGCTAAAACAGGGAGATCTGTCAGCCAACCCTGCTTGTGTTACAGGGCGCGGCAATCTCCCGCGAACATTATTCTCTAGTTTTTCCGCCCGGAAACGTAGTGGAGCTAGAGAGTTCGCCACCCCCACGGGGGTCTTTAGAGGGATTAAATTCAGATGCTTCCTGCCAGTGAGCTGTTACAGGGCACTGAATTTAAAACCCTAGGTAGTACCAGAAACCAGTCTGAGAGGCTGGTTCCCCTAGTAGAATTTCGAGCAGCGTGAATACTACTGCTGAATATATCTACATGGGACCTGCATATGGGGAGTTTTTATTACTACTACCCAGAGCAGGGTCTGGTTATCGATGGAGGGACAACTGGCAGCCAATTGCTGGTTTTGGAAGCCCGCTAGGCGGTACTTCCTCCAGCAAATGGCCCTCAGTGCTCCGTTTATCCTCCTCTGAGGAGGTGGATACGGAGAGCGTCACCGACGTTCCGTTCCCTCAATCACCCGCACTTGCAGCTGCAGTTCAGGTGTCTCCTGCCGGTTCACCGTTACAGGGCACCGAGCTGTAAGCTCAGGGCAAAATAGAGGCCAGTCTCGAGAGGCTGGTACCCTCAGTAGAACTTCTGGCAGCGTTATTACGACTGCCGACAGTATCTACGTGGGTCCTGCGTTCTGTGAAGAAGGGTTACTATATCTAAAGAACCCTCCTTCAACGCGGGGCTTCCACCGAGGTGGGCTCCGAGCAGGCTCTAGACAGGGACCATCGAGGTGGTCCCTCTTCATGAAGGATGGGGGGCTACGGCCCTTCCTAGATCTCAGACAGTTGAATCTTTCAGTCAGAGTAACTGAGGTTCAGACTGGCGGCTACGTCACAAATCAGGTCCGAGGACGAATTTGTCACGATAGATCTAAGAATGTCTCCATCCTTCCTCAACAACAGCAGGGAGCTCTTCTTTCAGCCTAGCACTCTCCCCCCCCGAACTTTCGCAGAGGGTGTGGATGCGGCTCTGGCTCCTCCATGATTCCAGAGCATCCATATACTCGACCACTGTAAGCCAGGCAGCATCGAGGTGCTGCTCTCGCTCACATGAAAGAATTGGGGTTGAGACCCAATGCCAAGAAAAGCGTGCTGTCTCCATTACAGAGAACCACTTATCTATGTGTCGTATGGGATTCGACCACGATGCAGGCACGGTTGTCTCCTGCTCGGATCGAGTCGATCCTTACTGCAGCAAATGCGGTCAAGCTAGGCCTGTCACTCACTGTCAAACAGTTTCAAGTACTGTTAGATCTTATGGCAGCAGCAGCCAACGTGATACCTTTTGGCCTGCTGCACATGAGGCCGCTACAGTGGTGGCTCAAGACCAAGGGATTTTCCCCGAGGGGGAAATTCATTCCGCAAGTTCAAGGTCACGCGGCATTGCCTACGTGCCCTGGACATGTGGAGGAAATCTTGGTGTTTTATGAGAGCAGACGTCCTGTCGAGGCAGGGGCCAAGGCCCGGGGATGTATGCTTCACCCAGAATGAGTGAAGCAGAGTTAGAGAGTGTCTGGCCAGATTCAGGGGACTCATTTGCGACTCATGAGACTTCGCAATGACCCCTCTGGTGCTCTCTACTGCTTCCAGCTCCTGCGGGACTGGATGCTATGGCACAGACATGGCCGAGGCCTTGTCTGTACGCCCTTCCCCCTGATCGTTCTACTCCCTGGAGTTTTTGAGGGTGACCCCTGAGGGGGCACATCTCATGGAGACCGGTCTCTCAACCGAGGTTGCTGAGACCATCCTTTTTACTCCAGAGCTCCCTCTATGAGGAAGTCCTATGGCCTTAAGGGAAAGTGGTTTACTGCGTGGTGTAACCAGCACCAAATATGACTCAGCTTACTGCCCAATTGGTACAGTACTGAAGTCGCTGCAGTCTCGCTTTCCGCAGGGTTGACCCACTCCACCCAAAAGGTGTACGTGGCGGAATTACTGGCCTTCCACGCCCCTTTTCGGTGCTTGTCAGTGGTTAGAATCCCCTGGGTCATACGCTTTCCTCTAACAGTGCACTCAAGAGCAGATGCCCGGCTGAGGCTCGGAGAATGGAATGCTTCACCCCGAGGGGTGAAGCAGATATGGAGAGTGTTCGACCAGGCTCAGGTGGACCTTTTGCGACTCAACAGACATCGCAAGGTCCCCTCTGGTTCTCTCTAGTGCCTCCAGCTCCATTGGGACTGGACGCCATGGTACAGACGTGGCCGAGGCTCCGTCTGTACGCCTTTCCCCCGTTCACTCTGCTCCCGGGAGTTCTAGAAAGAGTACGCCGGTACGGAGTCAGTCTACTATTAGTAGCCCCATACTGGCCGACCCGAGTATGGTTCTCGGACATCATAGCCCTCCTAGACGGCTCTCCTTGGGAGATTCCGTTCAGGAGGGACCTTCTTTCTCAGGCTGGGGGCGCAATTTGCCACCCCCACCCAGAGAAGTGGAAACTATGGGTGTGGCCCCTGAGGGGGCGCATCTCATAAGTGAGGGTCTCTCAACTGAGGTTGCGGAGACCATCCTTCACTCTAGAGCTCCCTCTACAAGGAAACTTTATGACCTGAAGTGGAAACTCTTTACTTCATGGTGTAGAGAGCGACACGCTGACCCAGTCCACTGCCCAGTTGGTACAGTGCTGGAGTTCCTGCAGTCTCGCTTCTCCACCGGGATAGCCCACTCCACCCTGAAGGTTTACGTGGCGGCTTTATCGGCCTTCCACGCCCCTCTCGGTGGCCTGTCTTTGGGTAGGAACCCCCTGGTCACACGTTTCCTTCGTGGTGCACTCAGGATAAAGCCACGGGTGACACCCAGAACCCCATCATGGGGTCTCGCTGTGGTACTTGAAGCCCTCTGTAGGCCTCCTTTCGAGCCCTTAGAGGAGATTTCTGATCGCTTCCTTATCATTAAGACGGCGCTGCTGTTGGCTCTTACTTCTCTGAGGAGAGTAGGAGACCTTCAGGGTACGTACCGAAGGTCCCAACAGTGGTACCACAGCCAGTCACCCTACAGGCCTTCTATCCTCCTCCATTCGTGGAGAACGACCATCGGAAGTATACTGCATGTGTCCAGTGCGAGCACTGGACACATATGTCCACAGAGCTGAACTGTGGCGAAAGTCAGTGCAACTGCTAGTTTGTTACGGTCCCCCTAAGAGGGGGCTCCCGGCAACTAAGCATACTATCAGTAGATGGATTGTGGTTACAATAACTACTGCCTATGAGTCCTCTGGCCTCCCATCACCGATGGGCGTCAAGGCTCACTCTACTCGAGGCATGGCAGCCTCGAAAGCTCTGATGGCAGGTGTCCCTATCCAGGACATCTGCAGTGCGGCGGGTTGGTCTACACCTTTGACCTTTGTTAGGTTCTACGAGCTAGACCTATGAGCCACTCCTGGCTCCTCTGTCCTTAGCTGACAGGAGATATACCTCGTGAGCCTGAGGGCCGAGGTAGAAGTTCCCTCTTCGCTGGGTACCCCCCAGGCAGAGATGTAATTTCGCTCGCGTCCTGGCAGTTTCCCAGGCGGAGCCCATGCCAGTGCCCTGGCCACAAGTTTCCAGGCACTACTTGTGTCCCTCTTGTCCGGGTGCGCCCCGACAAAGGACTATTGTCTCCTCGTGTGCCCGAGGGCCGAGGACGACTCCTTCCTCTCGGTCTGGTTGGTCACCAGACAGAGGCCTCCACCTCGTGTGCCCGAGGGCCGAGGTGTTCTTGCATTCCCTCTTCGCTGGGCACGTCCCAGGCAGAGATGTAATTCTACTCGCGTCCTGGCAGTTTTCCAGGCGGAGCCATTCCTGTGCTCTGGCCAGAAGTTTCCAGGCACCACTTGGGTCCCTCTTGATCCGGGTAAGCCCCGACAAAGGACCATCCTTTCTCCTCGTGTGCTCGAGGGCCGAGGAGAACCCCCTATCTGGCTGGTGACCAGACTGGGGTGTATGACCAAAATCTCGTGAGCCCGAGGGCCGAGGTTTATCCCTCTTCGCTGGGTACGTCCCAGGCAGAGATGTAATACCGCTTGCGTCCTGGCAGTTTCCCAGGCGAAGCAACCTGGTGTTCCGGTACCCCCAGACACCTCTTGTCCCTCTACGTCTGGCTGGTCCCCAGACAGAGGTGGACTCCTTTCCTCGTGTGCCCGAGGGCCGAGGCGGATCAGATCCCTCTTCGCTGGGAGTTTCCCAGGCAGAGATGTAATACTGCTTGCGTCCTGGCAGTTTTCCAGGCGGAGCCAATCCAGTCCCTCCTGTGCTGGCTGTTCCCCAGACGGAGTTTTGGACTATTTCCTCGTGTGCCTGAGGGCCGAGGTTCTCATCTCTCTTCCTCTTCGCTGGGTGCGTCCCAGGCAGAGATGTCATCACACTCACGTCCTGGCAGTTTCCAGGCGGAGTTCTTCTGGTCCCTCTTTGCTGGTTTCCCCAGACTGAGCGACCACTTTCCTCGTGAGCCCGAGGGCCGAGGTATATACCATCTCCCTCTTGCTCTGGCATTTATCCCGGACAGAGGTGTAATACTTCTCCTGTCCTGGCAGTTTCCCAGGCGGAGAACCATCAGTGCCCCTCAGGTAAGTATCTTCTGGCACTGCCCTCTCGTTCTGGGCTGGTCCCCCAGACAGAGGGATATTGTCTCTCTTGTCCTGGTAACCCCAGGCAGAGAGCTCTTCCTGGCCTGATCCACCAGAAGCAACGCTTTCCTTTTTCCTTTCCCAGACAAACACCACTGGGCAGGAACTTGGAATTATGGATAGTTGGTATATCGTTCCCCAGAGCGTTGATGACGCAGTGTGGAGTTCCCGAAAGGGAACGTCCCAGGTTACGTATGTAACCCTGGTTCCCTGAGGGAACGAGACACTGCGTCTCTGACCATAATTCCCGCATTCCTGCCGCGCTTCGCTTCATTCCTGGAAGCTGAAGCCGGTTTGAAACGCACATGCTTATATACTTCCTGGTCGCCTACGTCACCGCCCCCGGTGACGTCACTCCCGTCGTTCTATTGGTTACAGACTGATTCAGAGGCGGGTTCGCCAATGGCATTCCCCAGAGCGTTGATGACGCAGTGTCTCGTTCCCTCAGGGAACCAGGGTTACATACGTAACCTGGGACGTTTTTAACTGTTGTTTTGTTCTTGTTTTATTAATCACTTCACTTGTTTGAATTATTTGTCTTGGTGGTTTAGAGCCTATGCTAATGTCTCTTATGGATTTTACAATAAATAAGAGCTATTGATATTGCTGTAAAGCTGTTGGTAACATTTTACAATATGGTTCTATTCATTTGCATTCGGTATCGTATGCTAACAAATAAGTGACATTTTTAAACCATTTATTAATCTAGGTTAACATTCTTTTTATATATATCCTACTGTTCATTAATTCTGACAGCTTGAAATGTTAAATATTTAGTATATACTGCCCTCCAAAAGTTTGGAAACCTGGCAAAGTGTGGTTTTGGACGATATCAGCATGAATCCTTATCATTTTTTGGTGCAAATACATTAAAGTAAGTTGCCATTATCATTGAAGACCAGCAATAATGAATAATAATTAATTTTCATTTTGATTACATAATAATGGCAATATATACATGTCAAAGTCAGACAAGCCCCTTTGTCAGCTGTGATGCCTGGTTACTGGTTTAAACTTGGCCCTTCAGGAGGCTTAGAGTAATATATCAAGTCAATGTTTGAATAAACTGACAGTTCGGATGCCCAGATTATGCAGAGCTGTAATAGAGCTGTAATTTTTTTCTATGTATAAACTGTTTATGTTTATGTAGTTTGTGTTGTCCCTTTTAAGTGCAAAATTTTCACTAAATCATGCCAATATTGTCCAAAACCCCACTTTTCTAGGTCGTTTCCAAAACTTTTGGAGGGCAGTGTATGTAGAAATTAAAATTAAGATTATAAGTGAACTTTATTTCATACGCCTTAGCTAGGATTTCAATCGCAACTGAACCAGTTTTGACATGCTCATACACAAAACTGAGATGATATTTCACAAACTCATGATGTCATGTTTTCCTCACTCTTTCCTCATATACTCTAGCGAACTACTGTATGTGACATTGACTGTGTTGTGAAAAGAGCATGAGTGAACGACTTGGACACAGTATATGCAATGTGTAAAAGATTCTCGCTTTTGTTCTTTCATGCACCTCATGAGTTCAGCGCTGCGGCAAGATGTCATGATAGACATGAGCAGTGGCAAAATTTTCAGTTTTCCATCCTCTCTTTCTACACTGACAGCTACTGTACTCTGAGAAAGTCTCGTGGCAACATGCTGATGCTTATATGACTACTATAGCAGCCAATATAGATCTACTGGATATTGACTGCGTTTGTAAACTGACAGTGTGGACGGGTAGTCCTAAAGATTTGAAAATCAAATCTAAGTCGTGGAGTTGTGAAAAAAAAAAAAGGCTTAGAAGCAGCATAAAATGAAAAGTGTAATTCCAAGAGGGGGAATGGTCATTGGAAAGAAATTTATGACTGTTTTGGTGCATTATAAGTGGACCTCAGGGGAAAAAGTTAAATAATAAAAAAAAGTTATAACCCCTTTAAGGGGCATGCGTTTTTGGCCTTCTTCCACCATCTCTTTTCACAGAAAGGGATCTTGACACAAGTATAGCCCTGACGCTCAGACACATACAGAAATTAATCCTTAATCGGCAATAAAGACAACATGAAACAGCATTCGTAATGCATTAAACTGCTTCAGTTAGGAATTCAGTGGGGTCCAGAAGTCTGAAATGAAACTGAAAATGTAGAAATAAACAAACTTTTTTTAAACAAATGAGCCTTATAATGTAAAATAAATAAGATATGTTTAAGATTCTGCACTAATTGAGAAATTCAATTTGTGAGATTGATTAAGTGCCTCCTTTGTACAGATTTGAAGAAAAAATAGGACAGGATTTCATCCATCAGAATTTGATTGGATAGAAAAAAATTTGCTGAAAATATTAGTTAATTTTACCCATTGGGCCTTGGTTACATAAGCAGAAAATGTATCTCAGAGTCTAAAAAAAGGTATTGCATTTATGATGGATAGTACAATAGAATTACAGTCTATAAAAACGTGTTAAGATGAATTGGTGCACACTGACTAGACCAGGGGTCGTCAACCTATGGCACACATGCCAACATTGGCACGCAGGGGGATAATCATTGGCACGCGAGCAATAGGGAAAACTGCATACCGATGTACATTTTGAGGTAATCATTCCTCATAGTCACACAGCCTGTTAGGAGCTATAAATACTAGTAAAGTGTGAGAATTAACTTGCGCTAGTCTATAGATGCCCGTGGCTTCGGCAAACCATTCACGTGAACGCTTTTAAAGAAAAGCTTCATGAAGTTTCGAAACTATTGCGAATCATTTTTGTACCGATAGTTTGTAACATGTATCACATTGCCAAAGACACGTGATTTCAGTAAACAAGGATTTGTTACGTCACTGTTTCAAAATGTTTCAAAATTTCAGTGGATTTTATTCATGTTTAATGGTATTTAATGACTTGCTATTTGCATTTAATAAATTATTATTTCCATAAAATAGGTTAAGTACGTTTAGCTTTAGTCATACTACATGGTTGAGTGCATAACAGTTTACAGTTTATTCTGAATTTGTTGTTCGTAGCAATAAATAAAACACTGTACATCTGTTATTCGAAGTCTAATTTAAAAACTGAAATAAACCAACTTTTAGGAGTTTGAAGTTTAAAGAACAATTTATGAAAAAAAAAATATATAATATAAAAGATAATCAAATACCGCTTTTTATCTGAGCATTTTTTGTTGTTGTTTTATTCGTAAAAGAATTCTGAAAAAAGTATCACAGGTTCCAAAAAATATTAAGCAGCACAAAATTGATAATAAATCAGCATATTAGAATGATTTCTGAAGGATCGTGTGACACTGAAGACTGGAGTAAAGATGCTGAAAAATCAGCTTTGCATCACAGGAATAAATTCTGTTTTAAAGTATATTAAAATAGAAAACCAATATTTTAAATCGCATGTGTAATGACACACATATTCATATTGAACCATTCAATACAAGGCTTTCTGTTCAGTATGCATTACAAACCGAACGATTCATTTGGAAATAAAAGTTTTACCTCTTTTCCTTGCTTTTAAATAGCTTGTAAATGAATGTGCGCATTTTACTTTCACTTTCAAATTAGCAGCAATTCTGTTTAAAAAAAAAAGGAAACTTCTCTGGCATTTCTTTATTTTTGCTGTATCGAAAATGTACTGTGACACCACTGTGTTGTATCCGAACTGAACCAATAATTTTTTGAACCAGTACACTCCTAATAAATACAGAATTTCTTCCAATATTCAGGTTTTTATGAATGTGTGAAAACAGGTCTCTCAATCTACAGAAGAATGATCCTTACAGTGAGTGAGCTGAAACACTTAAGGGCCCTTTAGCACAGCACTGAATATGTTTGCCTCAACAATGGGGCCCTTGGTATGAATCCCCCTACTACTTGAGAGAACGCAGAGAGTCACTCACACATGCACACGCAAAGCTGCGGTCATGCCAAATCCACTCTCTTTCTTCAAGGATTTGGGATTAAGGAATCCCCTGTAGGAGAAAGATGGATCTATTAGAAATGCCTCTGAAAAGTGGACAGGAGAGGAGGGGTGGCAGAGAGAAGGAGAAAAGAATCAAGGAGGAATATCACGCATAGCGGACATAGAGAGAGAGAGGCAGAATAAACGCAATATAGCCTCAGGCAAACAGTGAACAATTGCTACTCTGCCTCATGTAACCCGCTGCAACCTTAAACAGCAAATTTTTTTCAGTCAATTAATTTCTGCTGGTTGGAGATGGAACGCTCACTCAGGGGGCTTTATATGTCTCACTGCACTGAAGGGCATTAGTCAGCAATACAGAGCTCTTTCTCGATGACGCTGAGCACAGAATCATCAACAAAAGCAGTATCAAATACACAAAGCATAACACTTTCCCATAATGCAATATCAACACTCCACTATAATATTAAATGGCTTTTGAAAGTGTTTCAGCTTGTGAGATTGTTTCAAACGATTTTCTCTTCTCAATAGTGCGCTTGTATATGTCTCGCCGTGTTGCATAGCAGACAGGCTGTGATTCATCAGTCCCACAGCACTAAATAAATCAAACTCTATCTATAGAGTGAAACCAGTACTGTGGGTCTTCTTTCATTCTTAATAAGCTTTAGGCACCATGGCTGCTGATTTCTTACTGGCCAATGTAAAGAATGGCTGAAACACCCATCATGGCGGTATTAATGTAGGCTTAGTGCGGTTGATTATGTTTTAGTAAATGTAAACAGGCATGTTTGACAAACACAGCCCATCTAAATATCAAGCTTATGCATAAGACCCGCCGCTTTGTATTATGTTGTTAATATTAATCAAACTCTCAGGTAATATTAAATGGAATAACTCATACAGAATGAAATCAGTATTTACACTACCAGTCAAAAGTTTTTGAACAGTAAGGTATTTAATGTTTTTTAAAGAAGTCTCTTCTGCTCACCAAGTCTGCATTTATTTGATACAAAATACAGCAAAAAATATGTTTATTATTTTAAATAGCTTGGAGTCAGTATAATCTTTTTTTTTTTTGTGGGTTGAGAGAAATTATTGAAATTATTGCTTTTATTTACCAAGGATACTTTAAATTGATTAAAGGGATGATAAAGACATTTGTAATGTTAAAAAAAGATTTCTATTTCAGATAAATGCTGTTCTTCTGAACTTTCTATTCGTCAGAATAACCTGAAAAAAATCTACTCAGCTGTTTTCAACATAAAAATAATAAATGTGTTTTGAGCAGCAAATCGGAATATTAGAATTATTTCTAAAGGATCTTGTGACTGGGGTAATGATGCTAAGAATTCAGCTGAAATCACAGGAATAAATTACATTATAAAATATATCCAAATATATATAAAATATATTTTAAATAGCAAAAATATTTCAAAATTTTACTGTTTTTGCTGTAATTTGAATCAAATAAATGCAGTTATAGTGAGCGGAAAAGACTTCTTTAAAAATCTAATCTAATAATATTTTTTAAAAAATGGACTGGTAGTGTATGTAGGCCTATTATATTGTTTATAATTATTTTTAAATATCTGAGTACAGTAAATTCTGATACAGCAGTTAGATACCTTAAAAAAACTCCACCACTTTACGTAATTTATATCTGTCTTATTGTTTTTATTTGTTCTATTGCTTGTACTTTTTCTTTGTTTCTTTAGCATATAAAGATTTCAAATGTTAAATAATTAATTAATGATTGATTATACTAACTATCTAAATTTTGGTATGACAATCCTATTGGCCAGCATGTATTAGTGACCCAGACACCGCTCAGCCAGTCATTTAGTTAGGGGTCAAGGGATAAAGTTACAAAGCAAGTAAATAGACCTGCTTGGTGGTTATGTCAGGAGAGAGAGAGAGAAAAGGAGAGAGAGAGAGAAGTGTGGCTGTGAGGAGTGAAGGAGAGACAGCAACAGCATGAATCATGACTTCAATAAAGAGCCCAGAACAGATCAATACAGCCCACAGCGGAGCGAGGACACTCTCCGGCCCACACATTGTGTGTGTGAGTGTGTGTGTATACGCAAGACATCAGTGTGTCTTGTATGTTAGATGCTTGTGTGTATTAGTTCTTGTAGGTTTGCCCTTGCCAGTGTGCATGTCATATGTCTATAAATGTTTGATGAAAGGTGGCCCTTTTTTAGTCCAGAGCAGGTATAAGCTGACTCATCTATAGCACACTATTTAAAAACAGTCCAAAGTATAGCCATATCTACCTTTATACCTACCTCCAGGTTACCTACGCAGTATGGAAGTATGCAATAGGATTTTCAAAGGTTTTAATTTCTAGGTCTAGATAAGTACAGAAAAATATGTGTGTTTGCAGACTACTGCTGCTGTGAATTTATTATAAACTATATTTTAGTCCAAAATAGCCCAAATACTTTGTGGGGCCACTATATGTTGAAGGCCTGGTGCCAGTTAAGCGAATAGGACTCAAAAGTACAGTATACTAGCAGAAACAGCCTATTTAATTGTAAATGTCACAGAGAGAGTTGTAAAATTAAAATACAGCTGTTTCAGTGCAAGAAAACAAAACTTTCCCTTACATTATAGGTGGACTTTGTATTTGGCCCCTTTAAACCTTGCAATTACTATGGCAAACACATAATAAAGAAGATCTGTCCAATTCATTATGCCATGAACGCACAAAATCTCTCTCCACTTTTCAGCACAATTATCGTGCATTAGGATTGTACTTGGTTCGATTTTGTTTGGCTAGATTCCACAGCACTGAAATATCTATAGCTGTTTTTCCCCCTTTTCTCTCTTTGCTCTGTGACCTCATCAGCCTTGTACCGCAGCCAGAGACTGGCGGGCGTGAAGGGCTCGCTGGTCCGTAGCCATCGGGGAGAATGGGCCATCTCCGAGGGGGGGGTAGGGACACAACACTGGTCAATTCCCATTAACACAGAGAGAACCACTAGGGGATGGAGTCGTGGAGAACGTTGCAACTGTGATCTGCAGGAGTCACCACAGTGCTGTGGACACTGGAGCTTTTAAAAGACACGTGCTAGGCAGTTTAATGACTCCAAAGTCTCTTCTCGGTAAGAGGGAGTAGAAAAGGAGACAGGGAGAAGAGAATAAAGGAGCATTATTCCTCCTTTTTTCTTTTATAATTTGGTCGATAAAGGTGAAGGACGTGTCATGGCGGTTTTCCTTTGTGTGTGTGAGTGTGTGTGTGCATGGTGACTGAGCAGGCTGTAAGAGTGAAATCCTGAGATAAAGCTCCATGGCTCTCTGTGTTTAATGGAGCTTAATCCCAAGATTTCACATCCACGTGGTTGAGATAATTCAACCCTGATCATCTCACTGAACCTTCTACGATACGACACACACACATACACTGACTGGATTGTGTGATTTGCTTCTTTCACTCACATACCAAGAAGCTGTTCACACAGGACACATTCTTGAGTTCAAAATAGACGGACGTAGCAAAACAATAATGTCTCAGAATTCAACTGTTTAACCTGACATAGCATCCCACTCACATTAAAAGCACTGTGTTACTCTGGATTCCTAATGCTGCCATATTGAGATGCACAGTGGTGCTTCTATCAAAAGACAATTAGCTCTGAGGACTATAGCCTCTATTCCTTTGGATTTCTCCCGTTTATTTAAAGTGATAGTTTACCCAAAAAGGAACCCTCTCCCTCATGTCGTTCCAAACGCTAAGACCTTTGTTCATCTTCGGAACTCAATTTAAGATATTTTTGATGAAATCTGAGAATGAAAGAAAAGAATTGAATAAAGTTATTTTTGTTTTCTTTGCTTCATGAAATTACGGTTCAACCACTAATGTCACATGGACTGTTTTAACAATGTTCTTACTTTCTTACCTTTCTGGGCCTTGAATGTGGTAGATACATTGCTGTTCTTACAGGGTCAGAAAGCTCTCGGATTTGATAAAAAATATCTTAATTTGTGTTTCCAAGATGAATGAAGGTCTTACGATTTTGGAACAATATGAGGGCGAGTAATTAAAGACAGAATTTTCATTTTTGTGTGTACTATCCCTTTAAGTGTGAGTATTCCATCTCCTCCCCTTGTAAAGTCTCTGTCCACAATTTTTTTTTACCTTTCAGTCACCTTCTTGAAAGGTTTGTTGGTGTTTGTTGGAGCAGTGTGATCATGACAATTGTGTTTCCCAGTATTTGAAATCCAGTCAACCTTAGGATATTTGAAATGTAGCTGTTTTTGCTGCAGTGTGATTCAGCCTTGAAACAGTCAGTAAAAAACTGAAGGTTTCTAGCAAGAGATAGCTGCGCTACAAAAAGAAAAAGAAAACATATGAAAAACTTCTAACCAAGTGTATTTGGTAAAATTTGCTTAACAAGGTGAATTTCCTTGTTTAAAAGTAATTCCCTGAAGTCTCTCTTTCCAATTTTCATGTCTGTATTTTGCCTGCAGATCCAGCGCAGTTTGACAATTAGATCTAGATCTCTGTTTTTCTTTTGTTCAGCAGGGTTTTTCCCTCCAATTATGTTGGGATACACAGCATTTAAGAGAAGTCTTTTGAAGTGATGAAGTTTCTTAAATGCATTACCTTTATGAAAGAAGATATTTTTTAACTAGAGTTAAAGGAAAGACAAACAAAAGGTTTAAATTTGTTTTAAAAGCTGTAATTTTGAAGATTATAGTCTAAAGATTATGCAGATAGATAGATACATACAAACATACATAGATAGATAGACAGAAATATTGAGAGATAGATATGGTTTTTTGAGGGGGTTGGACTGCAGCGCAAAGCTGAGGAAGGGATTTTTCGGAGGAGCTCTTCTGTTTGATTTACAGGCACAGATCACCCAAGACTGTCGCAAACCGGTGTGTGTTTTCTTTCTGTTTTGATTGCGCTTTTGTGAGCGGATGTGCTGGTGATTGGCACCAGCCCAGGAGAGTAGACTATCAGCAGTCCAAGCCCATGGGGGCATTGCCCAGGTGAGCTGAGCATGCTGGGATACTGACCAACACTAATGTGTCTCCTCTGACTGCCCTGGGCTAACATACACACAGTAATTGTCTGGGGAGTTAGACAGGCCCAGCACAGCACTAAACTTAGACGAACACTTCGGCCCTAGAGAGAGAGAGTCAGTGAAAGCAGAGAGGTTTGTGTATTGTTTAGAGGTGACTTCAGCAAGTGCAGTTCCTCTGCGTATCCGAGTGCTTGTTTGACAGATACGGTGCCACATTATGCCCAATGGCAGAACCTTCACTGCCGCTGTTATACACATAGTGATACCCAGCAGTGCGTGCACCGTTTCTGTTTTCCTCTGCCAATGCCTCCCTCTCCTCCTCCACTCTTCTCTGTGTAATTAGTCCGATAATGGTGCCGTAAATGATTTCATCACCTGTTTCACTCGAGAGCTGCTGATATTCAACAGCTGGAGTTTACGCCACGTGTCGAGAGCAGGAGAAAAGGATGTAGGTAGAAAGACATCAGGATTTAAGCAATGAAGGAGTATAGATATGTAATGCTGTCTTAAACCTCAAAGCAAAAATTGATACTTTTTACTTCCTTTTATCAGTGCATATTATTCAAATAATGTTATTTTTTGTTTCTTCTTAAATTGAAATCAAATGACTATCCTTTTCTGCTGACATCTATTAGGTCATTCGGGTTATTGGATAACATTAACCAATAGCCAAATGGGTTTTAGCTATTGATTTAGCAAACTTGAATTCGATCTGGCTTCATTCTGTATGTACAGAAATGCCCACATTTCACCATCTAGTCAATTACCAGTTCATCCTACATTTGATATATTTTTACTTGGTCACATTATGAAAGTAAATTGAGTTGATTTGTTTTTATAAGATGAGACAGCATATTTTTTGAGGTCTCAACTTTGCAGGTTGCGAGTATGCCTACAATTTTGGTCATAATGGGTGTACATTGTTTATTAATTTACTGTATAATTCAGTTTGTACACATTTTATGTTCTATTGATTATATGAAAATACTACTGACTTAGCCAATACCATATCACGGCCAAATCGTACATTTTTTACGAGACGGCTAATTCGTATGAATTTGTACAACCTCAGTGATATGGTTTTGTACGATTTCTTTGATGGTTAAGGTTAGAGGCAGGGTTACACTTCCAGTCAAAAGTTTTTGAACAGTAAGATTTTTAATGTTTTTAAAGCAGTCTCTTGTTCTCACCAAGCCAGCATTCATTTGATCCAAAGCACAGCAAAAACAGTACAATTTTAAATTATTTTTACTATTTGAAATAACTGGTTTCTATTTGAAAATATTTTAAAATGTAATTTATTCCTGTGATTTCAAAGCTGAATTTTCAGCATCTATACTCCAGTCACATGATCCTTCAGAAATCTTATTATAAAATATATTTAAAAAATCTTTTTTATTATTATTATTATTATTATTATATTGAAAACAGCTGAATAGATTTTTTTTCAGGTTTCTTTGATGAATAGAAAGTTTAGAAAAACAACATTTATAGTGTATAATGCTACAAAAGGTTTTTATTTCAGATAAATGCTGATCTTTGGATCTTTCTACTCATCAAAGATCAAAGAATCCTGAAAAAAATGCACTCAACTGTTTTAAATATTGATAATAATAATAAAAAAATGTTTCTTGAACAGAAAATCAGCATATTAGAATGATTTCTGAAAGATTGTGTGGCACTGAAGACTGGAGTAATGATGCTGAAAGCTTTGGAATCACAGGAATAAATACAAATAATAATATTTAATATTTAAATTAATTAATATTGTTTAAATATATTCAACTACAAAGCAGTTATTTAAATTTTAAAAATATTTTACAATATTACTGCTTTTGCTGTATTCTTGGATCAAATAAATGCAGGCTTGGTGAGCAGAAGAGACTTTCTTTAAAAAAAATATTTTCAAAAACATTTTTGACTGCTGGTGTTTGCTATAAAATCAATGAACTTTTATGAATTAGTTACCTTGACAAATATGTACGAATTGGCGTGAGATCGGATTGGATTTAGCTGGTTTTGAGACTGCGCCTTTGTCACTCTGCAACTAATCACGGGACAGCACGAACATGATAAAATACACCAATATAGCATCAATTACAACACCTACCTGTAACAAACCTTTTTCTCATCATTTTGTTGCATTAGGGCTAAAAAAACTTTGTCAAAAAGTAAAAATGAGAGAAATAAATCTGAAACTACACACGTCCATTCGTAATTATCATCTCTTCGTGATTAAGATTTGTGAACTTCCCAAGAGGGTTTGAAGGCAGCATAAAGGTAAGGGAGGAAACTCACTCTTCGTCTGAAATGGTGTTTTATGCAAAAGCTTCCCTGTGGTCAGCCAGACAGAGTTGCCAATGAGAGGCAGGTAATGAGAGAGGAAGATGGATAGCTAGAAGGAGCATGTGAGTGGTGGTAGGGGAGAGAGAGGCCTCTCAGGGCTAACGACATTAAGCGCCGCTGATGAATCGACACCCATTGAGCGGTATTGACTTCACCTGTGCGCCTCTGCCAATAGCACAACACCAAGTCCCCAGTCACAGGCTCAGCTTTTTTCAATTAAAAGAAATAATTTGATTTCCACTGCCTTGGCCCCTAACTGAGCAGGGCAAGTGATGGCGTGATTGATGGGCCGGCATACGATTCAGGATGTCACCCCACAACCTCAGCCTGGTGCCCTGACGATCTCATGGCGCTCGTGGTGTAGGCCGGAGGTGGGTTTACCTCTCAGCTGTCCATCACTGATGTTTACAGATTCTTTCACCTCTCATTGCCACTAACGACTGCTATGACCTTACCCATCTTCCAGATCTTTGCAAATACACTCCATTTACATCAGCTAACCTTTAATCTACTGCCACAAAGTGGATATGTTTGCATGTGATGAAAAGATGAGGAGGAGCTCAAGGAGGCGGCAGTCATGTTTCAGCGTGAGGGCTTTGAAGGAGACCGCTTTTCTGAAGAGAGATGTAAAATCGATCCTAATGATCACTTGTGACATTCATGTGCAACTCATTTGCCTCCATTATTTCCCTATAGTGCATTAGATGGTGAGATTTGGTCTAGCTCTAATCCGGTGATGTCTTTAAAAGGGTGAACATGTTTGATCCGCTGATCAGCCTGCAGAAACGGCCCTCTGTAGATCTCATGTAAATGTATGATCGTGATGGCATTGATTTTGCTATATGGTTCGAGGCTGTACGTTCAGAGGCAGTGGCTTTCTTAGTGTGTGTGGTTGCGTAGTGCTGGATGATCAGCTAATGTAGTGTTTCTAATGAATCGAGGCACCCAACACAGTACCACATTTTCTCAAGGTCACCTCGGCCATTAGATTAGCATATTCAATGGCTTTAAATATTTAACATTGGGCCTCTATTGCATTTTTTAAATACCAAGGTCCCAGGACCCTTTTATAACCCAGAACTGACCACTGCTAACTCTCTCTCTCTCTCTCTCTCTCTCTTTCTCTCTCTCTCTCTCTCTCTCTCTCTCTCTCTCTCTCTATATATATATATATATATATATATATATGTGTGTATGTATGTATATATGTACATTACCAGTCAAAAGATTTTTAATGTTTTTTAAAAAAGTCTCTTCTGCTCACCAAGCTTGCATTTATTTGATCCGAAGTACAGCAAAAACAGTACAATTTAGATTTTTTTTGCTATTTAAAATAACAGTTTTTTATTTGAATATATTTTCAAATGTAATTTAATCCTTTTAAATCTGAATTTTAGTATCATTACTCTAGTCACATGATCCTTCAGAAATCATTCTAATATTCTGATTTGCTGCTTAAAAACATTTATTATTATTATGTTGAAAACAGCTGAGTAGATTTTTTCAGGTTTCTTTGATAAATAGAAAGTTCAGAAAAAAAAAACATTTATTTGACACAAATATTTAAAGCATCTTTGCTAAATAAAAGTAGTAATTTCTATAGTTTCTTCCCCCGCAAAAAAAGAAAAAAGAAATACTGACTCTAAGCTTTTGAATGGTGTAGTGTTACAAGGCTTTTTATTTCAGATAAATGCTGATCTTTTAAAATATTGTAATAATAATAAAGTTTCTTGAACAGCAAAACAGCATATTAGAATGATTTCTGAAAGATCATGTGACACTGAAGACTGGAGTAATAATGCAAAAAATGTAGCTTTGTTCACAGGAATAAATTACATGTTAAAGTTAATTCAAATAGAAAACCAGTTATTTAAAATAGCAAAAATATGTAAAAATTTTACTGTTTTTACTGTACTTTTGATCAAAAAAATGCAGACTTGGTGAGCAGAAAAAAACATTAAAAATATTTTGACTTGTAGTGTGTGTGTGTGTGTGTGTGTGTGTGTGTGTATGTATGTGTGTGTGTGTGTGTGTATATATATATATATATATGTATATATATATATATATATATATATATATATATATTTTTTTTTTTTTTTTTTTTTTTTTTTCATGGTATCACAGTTTTAACAAAAAGTATTAAACATCACAATCTTTTGCAACATTGATAAAACAGCATCTAAATATTAAATATTTTAATGAAACAGTTATAAATTTAATTAAATTCTAATAATATTACATTTAAAAAATAAATTGTAATAATATTTCACATATTATTTGACTGTATATCATATCTAATCTGACAGCTGAAGGGCTATTGCTCATTTAATGAGGTGATACTCTGGTAGGCTGGTTAGAGCCATTAATGCAGCAGAAAACAGATTTTTTTTTTTAGTATATTGTCATTGCTGACTTTGCTTTATATGGCTTTCCAGTGCCATTTTTGTTCACAGGAATCTTCCACAGACAACCTGGAGGTCCGTGCACCCCTATTTTGAAAAATGCTTCTCTAATGCACTAGAAGACGTCCATAACAAGTTTAGACAGGAACAGTTCAAAAAGACCGGCTGACCAGTGCTTGAACAGTTAATCATTTTTGTAGTAGCACTTAGGCAAAACATGACTTCTTATGCACAAGCAATTTGCTTCTTTCTTCTAATTTGTTGTTTCTTTGCAAGACAACAGTGTTTGTTTGGGTGGCAGGTGGAGCGCTTGTTTGTTTCAGTGGTCTGTCACACAGCATAGAAATTACAGCATGGAGTGATGGACACCGAGCCGAGGGCTTCTGTTTGTCTTCGGTTGCACAAGGTCAGAATGTACCTTGTCCAAATGTGCAGTCAAGCAGCACCGCTACAAACATGTGCACGCAAACATAGATTCATGAACTCTCTCTATTGCTCTCTCTCACTTCTGCTTCCCCTCGCTCGCACATATAAATTCACGCGCGGTCCGTAGGGACCAGGCCAAAATGTCAACCTGAGCACATGGCTGCTTCCTGCTACTGGAAGCTCTATGCTTAATTCACAGCAGCACCTGCTGGTGGAAACGGGCACAGAAAATACCCTGATATGGGAGGGAGAACGACTGAGAGCGGAAGAGCACAGGTATGGCTTGTATAGCTCCATACCTTTTTTCACATACACACTCACAGCAAACAACTTGGCTCATATTGGACCAGCATAATCTAACTTTGAATCCCAACAGTTGAATCACTGTTGTGCTAAGGTTCAGACAGTCCTCCCAAAGCCACAGCGTGTAATGAAGTCTATTCCCAAATTGAGTTCAGACCAAATCAAATGCGGTATTGAATCATCTAGACTTTCCAGGCATGTAGGAAGTTTAAAAGTTCTAAAGAAGTGGAGTTGTGAAGGGAATTGAATGTAAATTGTCACCGAAAGTCATTTTATAACAGGTGGCAGGAAGTTGGTTGAGTGTCCCATAGAGATGGGTGTTATAGTGAACTATGATATATACAGTATGTTCGTACAGTGAGTATACTTTTAATTTCCAACAGGAAAATCCATTTCAGAACAGATTATAGGTATCAATCAGTTTTTTATTTATTTATTTATTTTGCATTTAGATTATTTTGCAGTCATCTAACTCTCAGTTAAATGTATTTTTAAATAAATGCTTTATATTAAAATGTTGTAATTATTAAATTCACATTTTAAATGGTTGTTTTAGCTTTATAGTTTTACTTGTAAATTTCTAGACAGAAAAAAACAGAGAATATCTTTTTATTTTTATTTTATTATTATTTTTGGATGTATTACGTAACATGAAAATACTCATTAGCTTATTGTATCAGCAATAACAACAGTGCATTCCTGATAAGCTGAATAAACTGACTAGTTAGAAGAGTATTCTAGCGGGTCAGTGTTAACTTGTTGGAGATCTAGAGACCATCTGAGATCATGCAGATGAGAAACAATAGCTTGCATATTCTATTGTCATATTTATGCAAGCCAAGATTTGATTTGTATGTGAAAACTCTGAAAGACCTGACCTCAGCCATCTGACAGTTTGCTTAGTGTATGTACTGTAATGCAGTCCAGTTTAACTGTTTTCGCCTGCGTAATCAATTATATGTGTCCATCGCAGCTAACCATATAAAGTAAGCAGAGACCAAAGAATTTTTGCTCCTTCTGTTGCTATGCAAGTCAGAGAAAGAGAGAGAATAAAAAAAAGGACTTCGACAGACTTGGAATGTGATCAGTCATCTTACAGTGAGTAGCGAGGGGTAATTATCGGTGGAATACAGCAAAGTGTCCTGTCAGCAGATTCACACACACTAATCAAGAGATCGACACAACAATTGTGTTTCAACAACAAGTGGCCTTCGGCCGGCAGGCCCCACCTGCCGAGCGACCATCACGCTCTCGGCTTGGCTAATGAACGTTTGAATGTAATTAGAGAGCAGTATCACTGAAATTAGGCCTGCCATAGCATTAATTACACAATTACTGACAATGGCGACTCAATCGGTCGGCGGGAGGGGAAGGCGGGAGGGAGGCTGGCTGGGTGTTTGAACTTTGGACGCAGCTTTGATTCATAGTCTAGGCTTTGTGGAAATATCGCCTTTGCCAAGTTAATTTGTAAAGGCCAGCATATTTGGGAAGAGAAAATCAGGCTGACCTTTTCCTGAAACAATCCCAGCTTTTGCTCAGTCTTTGTCTTTCTCTCCGTGGCTGAAGTCTTTTGTGTTCTTCTCATATTTCTCTCTCTGTGGTTTGTGCTAACTGAGGGCCGTAGCATTCGATTAATCAACTCTAATAGAGTAAATGCGCATCAGTATTGTTGTTGGCTCAGATTGTTGTTTTTGTCTTCTCTCATTTACCGTAGATTCCTCTCAAATTAGCTCACTTAAAACAGAAGGGAAGACCGGGTCTTGTTCAATCATGGCAGTTAGCTTTTAATCATCATTTTTTGCATAGCGAGCTCTGCCACGTAATGAGCTTCTATCTGGACTGTTTGCAGTGGAGTCACATATCTCCGCCATCATCTCTCTCTGTCTGGATGTGCCAGTGGCGTGCCCACACTCTGGAGTGCTGTCTTTGTGCAGGACTGTAGTGTCACTGCTCTGTAAAGAGGAAGACCGTATCTCCAGTCACCCAGCCAGCCTGGAGCGGTCCTGTGGCAGCACCTCATCAGTTGGGATGGCAACTCTGCTTACAAAACCATCCCCACGCTTGTTTGGAAAGGTCAAAGGAGAGCAGAGTGAACAGGTTGAAACACTGGAGGTGAGCAGTTCATTAAATCTGCAGTAATATTATGGCCAGCACCTTCAATGTTCAAGCTATGGTTGTCATGATACCAAAAATTAATTTTGATACCACATTAACACTATTATTTTGTTTTATTTTGTTTTGGTATTTAATATTTGTGAATATTTCTTTCTATATTTAACATTTTGATTGTTTTGGGGTTTTTTTCTAATTTAGTTGGTATGTTCATTTTAAGCATTAGTCGACTATTAGCCGCACGTTTATTAATAAACCATATAAATCATAATAATGAGCCTTTAATTGCCTACATAGCCTAATAAGCGCTCAAGCACACGCTAATAAAGCTTGCCACAGCGCACCAGCAGACGTAATGATTATGAATGTGTTTGGGAAAAACAGCAAGGAGACTGCATTAATGTTTTAATAATTTATTGATAAACTAGCACTTTCTTTGTTTTCAGCTTAAGAGATAAAGTCAACGGGGTGTCCCCCTCTATAGAAATCGCGTTCTGGGGGGATCCCCTCGGTATAAATCACGATCGGGTTCCCCTCTGTAGAAATCGCGTTCAGCTATAGTTTTCATGTCTGTATGGCAAGTATACACAAAGTTTTGAAGTTTATGTAATATGTCACAGATTTAAAAGACATATTACTTTTATCTGTATAACCAAAAATGACGGAGTATTTTAAGAGCAAGTGACCGCACCAAGGCCTCTGTCTGTCATGCAAGCATGCTACTATTCAGCTTTCACACTCCGCACAGACACTTGAATAGTGCACATTTTCTGTTAACATTAGATTGAGCTACCATGTAAAGTTGTTAATACATCTTTCAGATGAAAATCCACATTTGAGGTTGATGAATAAAAGGTGAGCGTTTGGATGTCCTGACCGATGTATTATATTACCACAGCCGTTAACAATCCGTCACGGACTGCGTGACTTCGCCACTTACTGTGGATTTTTTTTTACTTCTGTGACTAATAAACTTTTGGTGGATAAAGCCTCTTCTCGTTGACTATTAGGGGGCAGCCCTAGTTTTTTTCTATTATGCATTCATTTTTTGGTTACTTGTTTTTTTGTAATTTTACTTCAACTTAAAAAGAAGATTTGCCTTGGCAACTAACTGAAATATGTTTTTATTGTAATAGTTCTGCTTTATATATCTGCTTTTTATTTTAACTACTGAAAAGCTAGTTAACAATCACAACACTGGTATCGAATGCCACCAAAGCGCTAGCACTTTTTGCTTCCCTAGTTCCCAGTTTTCAAAGTCTTATTGGCGTTCATATTGAAAAAACTTCATGACACAAGACACTTCCACCCACGTCTCCTCGACTGTCTCGCATTAGCCAGACGTGTCCAGTCAGCCGTCTGCTTAAGCCCGGCTTCAGGTGAGAGAATCCTCCTCACCTCTTTACAGCTCTATACCTCAGCTGCTGTATTTATTACAGCCTTTTTATGGGACCTTTAAAAATTCCCTGATGAATTTTTCAGGCTTATGAAAACACTCTCAGCCGACTATTAATATGGTTTTGGTGGGAAACTCCCACCACCGTCTCCCCACGGGAGTGTGAGGAAGTGCTTTAAAATTCCTTCTCATTCTGCTACTCTGTGAGACTTTTTCAGAGAGGTTTTAGATGTTTAGTGTAGCGGTTGTCAAACCCATTTGGCCAACATGCAACCAACATACAACTACATAGATCTGCTCATGAATTAGCTATGATTCTTGGAATGTTTTACATGTTTTTTGGCTTATGTGATATTAAATAAAAATCGTTTGCATTCATACGGTATTCTCAAAGCATCGTTTTGATCCCTAACATAGATTTTTGTACCAGTTAACCCTTTCCTACATTTATTTCATACTTTGGACTTGAGTCTTGGCCCTGTTGAAATAGGTCAGCCGATGGCCCATTTTTCCCCTACTACTCCAGGAGTGAACAGAAGGTGAGCGTCAGTTAAAGTGGTAGGAGGGGCCCAGGGGATGAGTGACAGACCCACGGGAGCTGTCCTCAGTATAGAAGTGCTGAAGCAGAGAATTCATCCACATGGCTCAAGAATTCACCAACACAAAGGGCCGTTCCTCCCTCTCTGGTGGCTCCATTGTGAATCTCGCCGTGCCTAGTTCTGTCTTCATAATACAGCTGGGGAGAACATATCAGCCTGGGTGTGTCTGTAACAATGGATTATAATGCCACTTCCATTCTTTGGAAATGAAAGTGTTAGCTGCACTGAGGTATGTTCTCATATAGCTTCGTACTCACCAGTCCTACCTTGAAGTTGTGGTCTCGTTTGAGCATTGTTTCACGGCATTCTCATACTATAGCTAATTCAATAATGTGCGAGGTGTTCCACTGGCAGATCATAAAGCATGTAGAGAGAGAATGAGATTTAGGCTGCATTAGGCTAATGTCGTTCTGCGTGGCGGAGGGCTGAGCAGCACTTCGCGGCGGCCTGGGCTTTGATAAATCAGACTTCCTCTCCCGTCCCCCTCCAACAAGCCTCGGGAATGGCAGCCAGGCAGACGCTCAGACTAATCAAGTGAATGGAAATGCACGTGTCCAGTTAGCTCTACCTCACCTCTGTCTATTCATACAGACCGTGCTCTATCAGAGCTAGTATTGTACTGCTGTTGGAGAAGAGGTCTTGAACCATCTTCTGCTCTCCATCGTGTTTTATCACGCAGCATACTCATGAAATATTCACAGTAGCCGCTTCACAATAAGCAACAGTGTGGAGGAGCGAATAAAACCCGGCCTTACTTTTCCATGCATGACCCCGAGAATAAAAAAAGAGTTCACCGGTGGAGTCAGGTATTCCCTACTCAGAGCTTCAGAACTTGACTCATACTTTTGCATGTACAATACATATGTGACACCATTTTTACTTGTCTGATACATCATTTTGAGACATTTTTACACAGATAATAACTATACTTTATAATATATCAATTAAATTAAATTAGATGCGTTTCATTTTGTAATTTATAATATATATTGAGAGATTTTTTTTTTCTTTTTTTAAGATAAGCCTCAAAAGATTTCAAACCATTTTTTTGACAGATTTAGAAAACTTTGACAAATAAATTAATTACAGGTTAGATTAAAACTTAATGCATTTATGATGTACATTAAAGATTACAGATAATTTACTCACCCCCTTGTCATTGAAGATGTTCATGTCTTTCTTTCTTCAGTTGTAAAGAAATTGTTTTTTGAATAAAACACTTCAGGATTTCCCTCCATATAGTGGACTTCTATGGTGCCCCCAAGTTTGAACTTCAAAAATACAGATTAAATACAGCTTCAAAGGGCTCTAAATGATCCCAGTCGAGAAAGAAGGGTTTTATTTAGCGAAACTTTATTTAGTTATTTTCTTTAAAAAAAAATTGACAATTTATATTCTTTTTAACCCCAAATGCCCGTCTTGTCTAGCTCTGCGTGAACTATTCCGGTTCAAGACAATTAGGGTATGTCGAAAAACCCATCTCATGTTCTCCTCTTCAAAATTGTCAAAAAGAAAATAAACATTTTCTTTTTTTAGAAAATAACCAATCGTTTCACTAGATAAGACCCTTCTTCCTCGGCTGGGATCGATTAGAGCCCTTTGAAGCTGCATTTAAACTGCATTTTGGAAGTTCAAACTCTGGGGCACCATTATATGGAGAGAAATACTGAAATGTTTTCCTCAAAAAAACAATTTCTTTACAGCTGAAGATAGAAAGACATGAACATCTTGGATCACAAGGGAGTAAGTAAATTATCTGTAAATTTTTGTTGTGGGAGTGAACTTCTCTTTTAAGCCTGGAATACATCACAGTATTTTTACCCTGAATGTTGATGATTTACAGTCTGGATAAATTTACATTAAATGCTGAAAGTAGTGTATGATCCTCAGTCGTGTAGTGTGTGATGTCTATTTTTCTTTTGTCATTATTTACAACATTGGTAAGAGTATGCCTATAGTGTTTTAAAAAAAAATTGTTCAGATCTTAAAAGTCATGTAGTGTATTCCAGGCTTTAGTTAACTCTCAGAAAAATGTGTACCTTTGTTTAATTCACAACTATTAAAGAGAAAGAGATGGACGTTTTACTCGTGCTCTGTTCTGTTGTTTGCACCTAGGCAGCTTCAGTGATCAAAGAGCATCAACATGGCTGTTACTGTTTGAATTTCATAATTAAATTGACATCATATGAAAGCTGCTGAGACCTTGCTTTATCAAAACTAACATAAAGCAATCAAAATTTCAATTGTTTTGTTTATAATCATCCTAAACGACTCAAAATGATAGAGCGCGTCACATACAGCAGCCACGCATGATCACTTGTTCAGTATTGGCACAACTTTAGGGTTTTGTCCTTCTGTTTGGGTGCGCTCGTAAACTGGTGAAACTACCCATATGCAGAAGCAGAAGGCCCTGTCAAGAGGGGTAGAGAGAGAGAGATATAGAGAGAGCAGAATGAAAGCGGGAAGGAGAGAGCTTGGATCAGCGCACTGTGTTTTGGCTAAAGCCAGATGGCTGGTGCATTAGCTCCAGCACCTCAGCCTGTTCCTCCTGTCCTCTAGCTGTGTTCTCCACAATCAGCGTAGAGCTTTATGAGCTGTGCAGAGCTGCTGTTTTATCCACGAGCTGTTTGAATTCAACCTCTATCCTATCATATTCAACTTTACCTCCACCTCAAAGCGCCTCAGAGTGAGAACGCTGGGGAATAAGAACATAAAAATGCATTTAAAGGCTAGCGAAAACGCACAAATGAATAAAACAGATGCAGAGGCTACACTTTATTGGCTTGCGAGGCGGTCCAGGCTGCTCCTGTGTGATAGGATTGGACTCAAAAGTGCTGATTTCAAACCGCTACACTTTGTGGTACAGCTTCATCACAGTGGTTAGAGGCCTATTTCGAAGCAGCACAGCTTTTCACAGGGAATTTCCCACAAGCAAGGCTCTTTGGTACCTGAATCCCCCTCTGGTTCAGCACTTCAGCAAGTCTGGACCATCTGCCTTTAATTGATTGAGTACCTTATCAAGATGCCTCCATTTCTATTTTAATCTGCATTGGAGAAAATCGTTTCGATTTAATTAAATTAAAAGAATATCATTAACTTCTTAATGATGATTGATGTATAAATAACAGTAACATTTAGGAAATATCTAACAATTAGGCCTCAGGCGGCTGAATGTGAAGTTGTCCTTTTACGTGCGTTACTGCGAGCAAGATTCCTTAGTTTTTGACCGAAATCACAGCAGCCTCTGCATCAGCACATCAAAGTAGCACAACATCACCAATTTTATTTTTCATTTTTTCACCCTACTGCTAAATGATAACCCCTTCCACCTACTCTATTCAAGAAGCTGTCAGAAATGCATTTACACACACATACACATATAACCTCCTCACTCACGGCTGTCTTATTTTCTTGTTTTTCCTCCATTGGTGCTAAAACAAATGGCAACAGAGAGGACCCAGAAAAAGGCTGAAAAGTTGACATTTAAGTGAAATGGAGCCCAAATGGGCCGGTGGGATACAGTAATGATGCTGGAGAGGCTGGGACTCAAAAAGAAGATTTATGGGCTGCGGGAGCCCATCATATTTTAGCCGTCAGTGCGCGCTGTGGGTGGTTTATGTGGGCTTGAGGGCTTTTCTGTTGAGCCTATCACTTGAGGCCTTTTGTGACTTACTGACATGCAATGTGAGGCCGCAGACCAGGGCTCTAATAGTCAAACTGTCACCAGCGATATACTTTCACTCTCTGTGTCTATTTTATATGCTGCATTTGTATCGAAACAATTATTGTATGGCTTTTATAAATGCACTAATGGATGGAAACAATGAATCATTGGCTTAAAGACCCCAAAATTAAAAAATTAAAATTCTGTTATCATTTTTTCAGCCTCACCTATTTAACTTTCTTTCTTCTGTGAAACATTAAAGAAGATATTTTAAGTCAACAACAAACAAAATTGTTTCATTGTTTCAGGGATAAAAACTACTATGACATGAAAATGAGGTTTTTTTTTCTGTGATCTCTTTTCACTCAGTTCGTGTTCACTCCCATCTCTGTTTTTGACTGCTCCCCACTGTGCCAATGGAATAATTGACAAGCCGGAGTGGCCGAGGTGTCTCTGTTCATTTGCCAGGCACTTTGTCTGTTTTAATCATGCCTTTAATTGGCAGTGGAATGGGGATGAATGGCAGTGGAAAGACAGGGAAGGGCTGCAGTATTGCTTTGTACGTCTGAATCTCAGCCCCAGGGATGGGTTGTGATAGAACGGAGGTGTTTGTCAGCTGCTAGATTAGGTAAAGATCTGGCAACCTGCACCGAAGTCTGAAAGAAGACTTTTGGGCCTACCTCTCAGGGCTTTTGGCAAGGTTTGCACTATTAAATTGTTAATACCAGTTTGGTTTGGCCGGCTGCCTTCCTATTTTAGTGCTGGCTGGATTCATCGTCATCATCCTTCCAGGTAGTGACTCAAGAAACAAACCATCAGTGAAACACACTGTTCCTGAGCCTACGGGATTAGCTCATCCAAAAAAAGGCAAAGAAAATTTCCTCACCCTCATGTCATTTCAAACCTGTATGATGTACTTTCTTCCAGTGAGCACAAAAGCACAAATATTAAAAAAAATGCCATGTACAGAGTATTTCAAGTCCTCAAAAACCACACAGAGGCTTTGAATGAATCATCCTAAAAGACAATTTGAATCAGTTTAAAGAATCCATCTATATACTGTTTTACACAAGAAATGCACTTTTAATTTGATCCTTGTTCATTTCTAAAATTAATATTAGTACTTAATCCATTTTAGAACAGCAAGTAAATAATTGCAGAATATTAATTTTTTGAGTGATCTGTTCATTTAACAGACAGTTATGAAAGAGGACACCTCTACATTCACAAACCTACTTATTCTGATACACAAAGCACAAGAGTAACTGTGGAAGGGGAGAATTAGAAGATTCCAACAGAAATAAATCCAATAAGACATGGAGAGTCAGGGTTTCAGGAATATTACCCTGGTAAATGCAATAACTCAGAAATGAAATATATGAACATCTCATTTCCCATATTTGCAACCTGATTAGTGTCAACAGCAGCAGAGGCATGTCTCTGCCCTCTGCTTCACACAGTTTGAGAAATTATCTGTAGCTCATGTAAGTAAGTAATAACAGGCAGAAGCAGGGATCCCATTTAAGAGATCATTTCCTGAGAGGATCCTGACACTGCTTTAAATAGCAGCAGAACACAAAAATATGGATTTTCTCTCAGTAAATGATAGCTGGCCCAGTCTCTCCATGGAATCACAGAGAGCCAACAGTGAGATATATGTAATATCTCAGGACAAAGTTACAATTTCACTGAGGGGGAAAAAATTACCATAAGAGTAATAGTGATAGAGAGGGAAATGGATTTGGGAAATGACATGAACCAGACTTGAACTTTCCAACATGTGTGGCACAACTGATATCAAACTACAATAATTGTTCAGCCAATGGACTGTTTATATTAGACATATTAGTGGTTTATAACTAATGAGTCATTGTTTGGTTTATTTGTTCATTAATCAATCTACAATTCATTTTATTTGAATTTTTTGTTTTGTTTTGCAGTACACAGCTTTTTGATCTCATCACACTGAATTCTATGAATGGATGGGCTGCTCTTTTTTAACAAGAAGGGAGGATGCTGGTGGATACGAATCCACCTGCTTATTACCAGAAAGTGTTAACACTGTGTCAACACTGTTTGAAAGATTGTTTCTTTCGCTCATGACTAGCCAAGCTCTCTCTCTTTTATCTCCCTGTTTTTCTTCGCTTGCCTTTCCTCCTCTCCCACAGAGTGCTAATGTCTCACAGTTTACGTGCAAATCACATTTGTTCCCTAAATTGTTCATCACTGACAATACAGCCTGCATGAGAAGGTATGTGTTTGTGCGTCGGTCTGTCGGATATTCTGCACTGATAGAGGCACGGTGCCCTCTTTAAATCAACAAGCACCTAGTGTGTATTCAGCAGGCCAATTAAGAGTCATTCATTTGCTAATGGTGGCCCTGTAGAGGTCTAAACTGCTCCTGAAGGCTAGCCCGCCGACAGACAACGCACAAATCTTAGCACAAAGCTAACTCAGCGTAGCTCAGCTAAACCCGACATAACTGCCACGCTCTTCCTCTGCCCACTCAGCACATCCACAGCCCTACTTTCCCTAGTAAAAAATCTAATTGAATTCATTATTTCTTGTTTTATGACTGGGGCTGCAAGTTTAATTTGCTCAGTAAAAGGACCCTCTCACTCCCCAACCCAGCGCTGTCTCGTACTTTGATGCTTTTGTCATGAAGGCTTTAATGCTGATGATCGTTTAAAGGTTTCTGTGGTGAATCTGTATCATTACCAGACACTCAGTTTGGGATTGTCAGAACTGTTTAACCTTTTTTACTCCCCCAGACAACTGTTTACCATATGGTGGAGAAAATGTTTGTAAAACATATCAAATGAAGGTAACAGGGTCCATGGGTAATTTCTTTCTTGTTTGAATCAATAAAAATGTAAATTAAATCCAGTGCTTTAATCTCACCAACACAACAAGTGTTTTATGTACTAGATCAATGAGCTGATCATGTTATGCAAAGGCAGTCACTTACTAAAGCCCAATTCAGACTACACGATTTTAGCCCAATTTTTGCACCAATTTCTGCTTGACGTCGTAGGGATTCATAAACGACAATGTGCGCCAGGAAACAAGATTCAATCGTTTTACCTCATGTAGTGTGTCATAGCGCATGACTTCACAACGTCAACACAAAAAGAGTAGCATGTAAAAAAAAATTTTCTGTTGTCTATGATGAGTTCTATCACATATGTGACACTGGATAGTAGAAGCACAGAAGCACCTTCATACATTCTTTCAAACAAGCCAAAAGAAAGAAAGACAATAATGGTATCGGTCCTGCTAGTTGGAATTTTACAATAGATGAAATGTAGGTGGCACTACACTGTAGCAATAATACTCTTGCATTTACGAGTGAAAAAAGGCCAAATAAAAACTATTTTACCTCTTTGATCTCTTTGACAATCCATACTGTCCTCTTCACGCAAGCAAGATTTGTGTCCAGTGCCAGGTTTTCTTCCTTTTTTGGGCTTTTTTGATGACAAGACAGAGCAAAGCACACTGTTTGCAAGACATTGTTTGTTTACGCTCATGTCACTTTCTGTCTAGTCTCGCTGTATCGATGACAGCACACATGCTGTTAAAGGATTACTCCTCTTCCAAAATAAAAAAAAAATGATGATAATTTACTCACCCCCATGTCATCCAAGATTTTCATGTCTTTCTTTCTTCAGTCGCAAAGAAATAATGTTTTTTGAGGAAAACATTCTAGGATTTTTCTCCATATAGTGACCCTCAATGGTGCTCAGTGGATTGAAGGTTAAAGTTAAGGTTGCAGTTTCAGTGCAGTTCCAAAGGGCTCTACACGATTCCAGCTGAGAAATAAAAAAGATTCAGTAAATAAAGCCCTTATTCCTCTGCTGGGATCATTTAGAGCCCTTTGAAACAGCATTTTTAACCTTCAATCTGTTGAGCACCATTGAAATCTACTATATGGAGAAAAATCCTGGAATGTTTTCCTCAGAAAACTTAATTTCTTTGTGACTAAAGAAAGAAAAACATGAATATCTTGAATGACATTGAGGTGAGTAAATTATCTGAAATTTTTTGTTCTGGAAGTGAAGTAAGCGTTTAGCAGCGTGTAGTCTGACATGTTTCTTGTTCACAACAAAAGATTTTAGGAGTCATAATTGCATGAACTGACACAGTCGTAACTGACAAAAATATTGTGTAGTCTGAACCGGGTTTAAATGTGATGACAAAATCAACAACTGTAAATTACCAAACTTTCAAACCATTTTTTAAGGTAGGCCTGTTTAATCTAAAAAAAAAATGTTTTAATGTATTAACTCCCATGCGTTTTAATTAGACCTAAAGAATTATATTGTAGATCATACAAAAGCTGCTTGACATTCATTACTTGTGTTCCTCTAAGTTGTTAGTACTAAAACAAAACAAAACAACCACAATAGTCTAACTAAATCTGGCTGTGTTGTCTGCATTAAGAGTCTTAAATCTTTTGGTGTTTCTTTGTTTTTGGAACAATGGGAGATCAGGCTCTTTCACTCGTTTGTCTTGGCAGCGCTGATTTGCAGACGTTGCCTGTAGGCCCCCTGCCTTGGCCCTTATGTGGACCGCTGCAGGGTGGGGATGAGGACTCCTCTGGCAAACTGACCAGTTCACCCATCTTCCTGGCTCCAGGGCCTGAATCTCTCTGTTAAATCTCACTCATTCTCAGTTCAATCAGGCAGCCTTCCATTGCTCTTGGCTTCACTGCTAGCAATGAAATGGCCACAGCGAGCAACAAACTAACCCTCGGCCCTTGCCAACAGAACACAATAACAAACTCACATAAGTCAGACTGTCTTTCTTTTTACAAGGTTTACTTTTCGACTCACGGATCTTGGCGTAAAAATAGAAGTAAAATCATTTGTCATTATAGAAGAAGCAGCATGGGTGGTGTATATTGAGGAGACCGTGGTGAGATTCTCAGTGTCACCACTGGGTCCTGACAGCGTAGGTGGGCACATAATGGCATACTGCGTGCCAATGCCCAGGGAAATCAACCAACTGGTGGGAAGTTTGAGAATACGCATCCTGCCGTGGGCCCTTCCGTTGCTTCATTTGATGGTGTGGATGTATAAATAGACTGCGGGTCGTAAAGCATGATGACTCGCAGCCAGACACAGTGATAGTAAATTCACGTTGTGATGGTGTCAGGCACAGATGAAATCTAATGCAACATGCATTTAAGCATGTCGACATAGTAAATGCATCAGCCCTGACAGTAACGATACATAAACTTGTATGAAAATAAAATATGAAAACAGCACAATCGTCAGTTTTGAAAGATTTGGTGTTAAAGGAGAATTCACTTCCAGAACAAACATTTACAGATAATTTACTCACTCCCTTGTCATCCAAGATGTTCATGTCTTTCTTGCTTCAGTCGTAAAGAAATTGTTTTGTAGGAAAACATTTCAAGATTTCTCTCCATATAGTGGACTTCTATGGTGCCTGCAAGTTTAAACTTCCAAAATGCAGTTTAAATGCAGCTTCAAATGGCTCTAAGCGATCCCAGCCAAAGAAGAATGGTCTTATGTAGCGAAACGATCTATTTTCTAAAAAAAAAAAAGAAAAATACAATTTATATACTTTTTAACCTCAAATGCTCATCTTGTCTAGCTCTGCGTGTACGTACTCTGTGTATTCTGGTTCAAGAGAGTTAGGGTATGTCGAAAAACTCACATCTCATTTTCTCCTTCAACTTCTCCTCCGAATCGTTCTACATCACTGTTTTACTTCTTTTTGTGAAGGGCGTTTGATCTTCTTTGCACGTTCACTTTGTAAACACTGGGTCCGTACTTTTGCAGCGATGTAGGACGCAGCATAGAAGTCCACTATACTGAGAGAAATCCTAAAATGTTTTCCTCAAAAAACAAGTTTACGACTAAAGAAAGACAGAGATAAACTTCTTGGATGACAAGGGGGTGAGTAAATTATCTGTACATTTTTGTTCTGAAAGTGAACTTCTCCTTTAAGTTCTGGGCAAATTAAATATTACATGCATAGTAAAAAAGTAACACTTGCCAAGTGTTTAAATCAAATCGAATGATAGTATTATCGACACTGATGTTTAAAGGTTTGGCAAAAACTGAATTTTGGACTAGCAGACAAAAGAAAAAAACCATTAAAAATAGAGAAAAAATATTGCTGCTTTTTGTTAGAAGTGATGGGATGGATAGAAGAGGAAAAGTTTCTTTTTAAAATCAAAGACGAACGAGTGAAACAGTGGGAGTTATACAGAGAGAGCAAGTGATTGTGAGCGAGATATACTTTTCCTAGCAGGCCCCGTGTTTATGTGTTTTGCTGTAAAGTTCTGTTTTCGGCTATATGGATTACAGGCTTTTTTTCCCTCTCAGGAGTCTTTTATGGTACAGTACTCAATTTGTGCCTCCTTTATCAGTCACAGAGGCTGCGTGTGCTGACACTGTGTTTCAACGATGTGTGTGCGCGCTTTTATATACAGCGGCGGAGTGCAGAAGAACAGGCTTAGCTTTAAACACATGCCCGGCACGTCCGGCCGGCTTCAGTCCAGCAGAGGAAATAAAGAGGAGGTGAGACAAAAAGCTTCCCCATGGCTCCAGGCTACAGTTGAAGAAGCCACAGAGGAATTCAAAATATCATTCTTCTCCAAGAGCATCTATTCCTCCACCCCCCTCCGCTCCCTCTTTCCCTTTTATAGCCTTCAAAACACCCGCAAAACGCACACGGCATGCGCTCGGAGGACTTCTCCCTCCGGACCGGGCGGCACTTTTGCTCTGGTTTACCCCTCCCTTCCTGCGTGAGAAATGATGATGTTGGTTTCCCGTTGTCACCTCGCTGTCCTTTGACTGCTCCCGATTTGCATAGGCTGTGTTGTTGCCCGACGATATATGGGGCAGCTTTAAGGAAATTGCGCTTTGGCGCGGGGCCCCTGCTGTACAGCAGGCGGAGAATCGTAAGTGTCAGTGATAGACTGGGTGATATAAATAGCTCCGGTGATGGCAGGATAATGCATGGAGCTTTCTCCTCGCCACAGCTCAGGACTGGCAGAGAGACGGAGGGAAAAGCGGGCCATGTATCTTTTTTTCAGGTCACTCCGAAAAGCTCCTTGAGGTGCAGGAAGAGCCCTTGATTAATTATTATCGTCATCATCATCATCCTTAGCGGGAGCATAAATCAGCCAGCCGTCAGTGTGGCTGTGGGAGAAGGGGGTGGGGGAGGGTCCGGTGTGCAGGACTTGTAGCCTGTCGAATGGTTGTCAGTTTTTATTGTGTTTGATTTAATACACCTCCTCGTGACAGCCGCCCCCCAGTGATAGATCCAGCTCCGTCTTGTCAGAAGAACAGCAGAGGATCTGACTGGTGATGTGCTGGACCAGTGTTTATAGCGGGGTAGATGCTATAGGATGACATGGATATATTTGGTATACAGAACTAAAGAGCACATGTTTGGCTCTCAGCACTTTAGCTTGACTGGGTTTTCCCCCCAACTTAAAATGTTTATATAATTTCATTCTACATTGACTAAATTCACACAGAGGCAGAATATGGTTGTCAGTCTTGTTTTAGACTGCCAAATACACTTCCATTCAGACACAGTTAAGTTAGGAATAAGAGTGGTAAGTAACCACATTGTCTAACTATTTCTAAGTTAGGGATAGATGACACAATAAACAAATAAAAGGGCATTTACTCACCCCCCATGTTGTTCCAAACCTGTATGAAATGCAAAAGGAACCCCATTCATTTTCATTTAGATAAAATATTTTGAAAAGTCATACAGGTTTGGAACAACAGTGTAAGTAAATAATGACAGAATTTGACAGTGTGAATGGAACCACACAGGACAAATGTTTACATACAGTGAAATATGAGCTATACGTGGACTTGTATAAGTTGGCATCGATGATTTATGACACAATGTTTTAATAACAGTTAGACCATAGAGAAAGTAACTACAGCATATATAGCTAGATAGAAGTATCTTGTAATTATCATGTATTACAGTTGTACTGCCTAATACTTTTGTAGAATTGATTATACATTTTTTCTTAATTCTTTGTTGAATAGAACGTTGAAAAGAACAGTGTTTATTTAAAATAGATAGTGCTGGAAAATGATTAATCACGATTAATCACATCCAAAATAAAGGTTTTGTTAATATAATATATGTGTGTACTGTGTATATTTATTAAGTATCTATAAAGACACACAGTATATACAGTATATATTTTGAAAATATTAACATGTATTTATATGTGTATATTTATTTTCATATAATTTATATTATATATACATATATTTAATATATTAACATATAGCATTTTTCTTAAATATATACATGCATGTGTGTGTATTTACAGTACAGACCAAAAGTTTGGACACACCTTCTCATTCAAAGAGTTTTCTTTATTTTCATGACTATGAAAATTGTAGATTCACACTGAAGGCATCAAAACTATGAATTAACACATGTGGAATTATATTTAATTCTATAAAATATTTAATTCTATATATACTATATATATATACTATATATACTTCTGCACAACACAACTGATGTTCCCAACCCCATTTATAAGGCAAGAAATCCCACTTATTAAACCTGACAGGGCACACCTGTGAAGTGAAAACCATTTCAGGTCACTACCTCTTGAAGCTCATCAAGAGAATGCCAAGAGTGTGCAAAGCAGTAATCAAAGCAAAAGGTGGCTTCTTTGAAGAACCTAGAATATGACATATTTTCAGTTGTTTCACACTTTTTTGTTATGTATATAATTCCACATGTGTTAATTCATAGTTTTGATGCCTTCAGTGTGAATCTACAATTTTCATAGTCATGAAAATAAAGAAAACTTTGGTTCAAAGGTGTGTCCAAGGTGTGTCCAAACTTTTGGTCTGTACTGTATATATACATAATAAATATACACAGTACACTCACATATAGTATGTACACAAAAACTTTTATTCTGGATGCGATTAATCGTGATTAATCATTGCCCAGAACTAAAGTGAGAAAGGCATTTTCGGAAGTACGCTGCAGTCCAGTTGGTTAAAAAAAAGCACAGACCTGCTCATCTTTTCCTGATTTATCTGTTTTAAAGTGATTCTCATTTGTCCATTGATGAATCAGTTTACATAGTTTTGTCAGTGGCTTAAATTGCAGGATAAAATCTGATTTAATGAATATTCCCTTCATCTGTTTTCATATCTATTTCTTTTGTCATATCATTTTGCTGCAGTCGACGTCTGTGGCAGTGTGACTGTGGAGGTGTTAGGAGCATCAGAGGCAATGTGTGTGTGAGAGAGAAAAAGAGAGAGAGAGACCCTTTTTTGCGTCACACTGACTGTTATGAATATATGTACACAGCTGAACCCGCCTGTGGATTTGTCTTTATAAAAACTCTTTGACACGTCGGCTGCGGAACCACTTCATTTATTCCACTTGCGTAGATTAAGGCTGGCATTACTGGTAAGGTCACACCATGAATCATTGTTACCTTGACACCGGAGCTCTGCCGAGCATGGCCGGGCGGGCGGCAGGTCGGGCAAGCGGGAAAGCAAGCGGGCGTCACACTGCAGAGGCTGAGGGGAAATATCCATCAATGCCTCCATTACCTGCTCCCACGCAGGCCAACACAAGGTCTCCTAGTGGGCATCAGGGTGTCAGTGGGAATAGCTAATAATCGGGAGTGATGGGGGAGTTTTTAAATGACACGTATGTTGGGTAATCCAGCAGCATTCAGCTTTCTGTAGCACCTTTGGATCCTGACATCTCCCCTTCTCTTTCTCTATCGCACACACTCTTAGTCCCACCAGCTCTCACATCTGTCACGGACAAGCACACACACACTTTCGTTATTAGCTTTCTTGTGACACTGAATAGATTTGTCAGAGTAACCCAATCTTGGGCCACTGAAAAATGATGAGCAACAGTTATTTTAAGACCTTCCAGATATTCTCAGAGTTTGACTGGCACTGTACCATAATGAGTGTGTATTACTGCTGATCTCTTCCCACACAGGGAAGGTGGGATTTATTCCTGTTAGCTTTAGCAAGTTGATGCAAGAACTCTGTCTGTAAACGTGACCCTGTGACCCAACTGTCAAAGACTGACCTGAACCCCAAATTTAAAAAAAAAATATTCTTTCTCTCTCTTTTTCTATACAAGCCAATAAATTCAGATGTATTTAAATGTGTGTTTGTGCACAAGTTATGTTAAAATTACAACATAAATATTTATTACATTTATGCATTTGGCAAAGCAGCTTACATTGCATTTACAGGTACACATTTAATCAGTTAAAGGGTTACTACACCCCAAAATGAACATTTTGTCATTAATCATTTACCCCTATGTCGTTCCAAACCCGTAAAAGCTTTGTTTATCTTCGGAACACAATTTAAGATATTTTGTATGAAAACCGGGAGGTTTGTGACTGTCCCATTGACTGCCAAGTAAATAACACTGTCAAGGCCCAGAAAAGTGCAAAAGACATCGTCAAAATAGTCCATCTGCCATCAGTGGTTCAACCATAATTTTACAAAGCTACGAGAATACATTTTGTACGTAGAAAACGTATCCACGTGCCACAGTTGACAGAGCAGCGTACGCTGTTTGCGACCTGGGAAAACTATCAAAAATGGCGCTATGGTGCCAAAGAGGAGACAAATTGTTAAATAAAGTCATTATTTTTGTTTTCTTTGCATTAAAAAAGTACTCTTGTAGCTTCGTAAAATTATGGTTGAACCACTGATGGCAGATGGACTATTCTGACAACGTCTTTCATATTTTTCTGGGCCTTGACAGTGTTATTTACTTGCCAGTCAGTGGGACAGTTGCAAACCTCACAGTTTTCATCCAAAATATCTTAAATTGTGTTTCGAAGAAGCTTTTACGGGTTTGGAATGACATGGGGGTAAGTGATTAATGACAAAATGCATATTTTGGGGTGGAGTAACCCTTTAATTAATTAATAATACTTTGTCATGAAGACTCTCAGAGAGTTTAGCATGGTAATGTACATGACAATGTTAATGTGATTTGTCTTGGCAGAATAGATCTGCTACAATGCTTGCTACTGTCAGTACATCCACAGACATGCTGCTGTGAGTATGTAAGAAATACTGCTGCTGCACATATAACATATATAAAATAACCCCCCATATATAACATACATGATATCAATACAGGTGGAACTGGGGAAGGTGGAGGGTTTCTGAAGTGCGCTAACCAGGTATTTAAATGTTTAGCAGCAAGCTCATTGTCTGCTGATACGGGAAAAAAACAATAGCTGTGCCATGTAAGTAATGATGTCATTATGTCAGTGAAGTGCACCATCTAAAGTGTTACATGACAGAACTTTGTATTTTTTGTTTTTATTATAACACATACACACAAAACCTGACAGCTTTTTACAGTTAGGTCTAGCTTCTGACATCTATAGAGGAAGTCTGATATAATGTTATCTCTGTGTCACATGGAGTCTGATGTCATTATTTATTATGATAGAAGCTGTGCCCGATGTCATGCTATGTTCACTATATTTAGCCCTTTTTCATGTTGTCCAAGTTCTCTCTGAATTTTCTTCCATTTAAAGGTGCCATAGAATGGAAAACTGTATTTACCTTGGCATAGTTGAATAATAACAGTTCTGTACATGGACATGACATACCGTGAGTCTCAAACATTGTTTCCTCCTTCTTTTATAAATCTGGTGTTTGCAAAAGACCACTGAAAAATAGGCTAATCCTAACATAACAGCACATATTACGTAAGAGTCGTGACCATTAATAGTTACGCCCCCAACATTTGCATAGCCGAATCATCAGAAGTTCTACAGTTAGGCTATTGTGAAAAAAACAAAGCTAGGACAACAGTGAAAATGGCACGGAGAACAAATAGGCGTTCTAATAGAATAAGGCGAGCCACTAAAGAGACATGGTTAGCTTAATGCTAGCGGTAGCCTATTACATTGCAGTACATAAGATTTCACTTACCACATAAACGGAGAGATGACTGCGACGATGGCGAATGATTTACAGCATCACTAACAAGCATCTAAACTTATGTTGTAAGTACTGCCACTCTAGTATAACGTTACACAGAGCACATGCGATCACAAAAGTGTAAAGTAAAATGATCGCGCATTCAAAACAGCAGTTTCAATGAACCGCATATTAATAGCGGCTCGAGCTCCGTGATTAAATATATATATTCCTCCATGTGCGAGCTTCTCAAATGAGCCGCTCTGTAAAAACAGCCAATCAGAGCGGAGCTCTCATTATTATTCATGAACCTTCCAAAAAAGGCAATAACAGAGCATTTCATTCTAGGGACAAATCCTAGGGTTGTAAATGGACTTGTAAAATCGTTTCTGGAGAATTTTTGCCCTTTCCTATGTCATATACCTTCTATGTAAATATCAGAGAACAATTTAAAATATTGTATCAATGCATTCTATGGCACCTTTAAAGTGGACTCTTTTATACCTGTAATGCAGTCTGATTAATAGTGTACAACCGATGTACATGGGATGATGCTATATTGCACATAATGTAATGCAGAAAAGTACACAACGTTATAACGTGAAGTATTGTAATACAGTGAGCCAAGATTATATAAAGTACTGCACATTATACGTTACCTGTGTGTGTGTGTGTGTGTGTGTGTGTGTGTGTGTGTGTGTGTGTGTGTGTGTGTGTGTGTGTGTGTGTGTGTGTGTGTGTGTGTGTGTGTGTGTGTGTGTATAAATTAAATGGAGAATTTGATGAACTTTGCTGTCTTCTTCTCACTGTGAACGATCATAGAGGTTTCTGTTCTCATTATCAGGGCTCCAATGAGGCAGAGGACTTGCCTTGCTTTGTGTGAGACTGAGACTCTCAGTAATTCTTTGAAGGCCCATTAGCCTCCTCTATAGCCCAGCCAATAAAGAGAGGAGAAAATTAATGCACATCATATAGAGCAGCGCTTCTCAACTGAGTCGCAGGTCTGCTCTTATAGGGTCATGGACAGCAAGAATAAAACAATGCTAAATGCGAATAATAAAATGAAACTAGCCATATAATAGTGCATAGTTTGGATAGCAAAATAAATAGGCTTTTTCTAAAGGAGGAGAACAAAACTGCTCTAGCCAAATAATTCAGACTCCAACACGGAGGTGCGTGACATGACTTCATTCTTGAAAACAGTGGGAAAAAAATGACCCAGACTACATTAAATATGGATTCACTTGCAGTGAGAATAAACATGATTTATTTTGTGCAGTGACTCACTGGCTGGCAAAAGCTTAAAACCAACAAAATTCAACCTTTAGAAAACCAAATCTGTCAGTTTAACTATTGAACCAGTCCCATCGAGCTTAGGCAGTTTCCTGCCATATTAATACATTTCCACGTTTGGTTTTACAGACTTTTGTACACTTTTATTTGCTAATTAATACAATAAACAAAAATACAGTTTCTGGGTCTTGAGACAGAACAAGTCGAGAACCGCTGATATAATATGTCTGTGTTTGTGTGATATCTTCCAGTGTCTGTTTTGTGTCCCATCATGGCACTGGCTTGTATCTTTTTCACTGGCAGTTGTGAGGAGATTTATCCCTCTTTTACAACGGTGAGGAGTGCACTCGTAACTCATGAATGAACTCCATTACACTCACTCAGAGTCCTGCACAATCCCGCACATCTCCCTGCCATCAATCAGCCTCTCTCTCTCTCTTGGTCTCTCTCTCTCTACATGTCCATTCACACCCGCCTATCGCACAAGCTCTTCAGCCTCCTGTCAATAGCCATCTCATCCTGGGATACAGAAAATATAATTCTGAATGGAACTAATACAAAATCCAGAAGCGAGAGTTCTTGTTGATTTAATGCAACATGAAAATAATTTCTCTGCAGATGGATTCTGGGACAAAATTCAAAGATGATTAAATTACCATATTGATAGAAATGGATATTGTATGTTAAATATTGGTTTAGGATCTTTGCAAATACTTTAATGCCCACATATGACAGATTCAAACACAAAGAAACTTTTTTTCAGAGGTGACACTACATTTCTGTCTGACTCACCACGTGTAGTCTATCGAGGGGACCGTTACTGTACACTGAGAAGGTCATATCGCGTTAGCAGATAAATCTGTGCTCTATAGAAACGCTCCGCCATTGTCCCCTCCCCTCCATGTACAGAGCGGGGGGTTTGTCATGACTGATTTGGTAATAAAATGAGAAAGCTGTTGAGTCAGCTACAATGCTTCCATTCCACCTGCTTCTCTGTCACCCCAGACACACACACACACACCAGATGTGCTGTTACTGTCCGGTTTTCTGAGACTGTGAGGTTGTGGTTGTTAATATCATTGTTTTCTTTGTGCTCATCATACAGAATTACACATGATTCAGCCTTTTTGTTTTTAGTGTTCAACATTAAAAATGGCTTAAAAATGGCTCTGATGTCTTGTCAGAGGATGGTTTGATCAAATTTTATTGTGAAGTGGATTAAAATGCGGCAGTGGAATAAATTTGAGTAATAATACATATAACAATATTATTAATGCTCTTCCTGTTTATCCTGAAACCATCGCAACATAATGACGTAAGCGTGCTCCGGCACGAATGCTGAAACCCTATGTGAGTGCAGGCCAGAGGGGGAGTGGGGAGGGGGGACAATCGTACTCGGGCCCGGTTCAGGGCAACCGTGCCTAGTGTGAGTACACCCTTAATCAGTTTCTGGAATCAAGACTTTCCACCCTTTTCTTTCATATATTGAGCTCGGTCGCTAATTAAATCAAGCAGAACATCCTTTGATAAAAGTGATGTCAGAGTTCATGTAATCATGATAATGAGTGTTTGTACTAACTGAGTCTCTTGATTTCCTCTTCATTGATTCGAAACAAGCCTTCCCATTTTCTCTCTCTCTTCCTCTCTCAGTCCAGACACCTGTGAGGTGATTTATCCTGTAAACACACACACACTTTGCACCTCAGATGAGGCAGAAAGTGGCGCTTAACCCCAGCTGGCTGCACTTTGCTCACATAAACCAGTGCTCGGCGAGTAAACAAGAGTTAGCAAGCCGCCCCCTGAAATGAATATTGTATACACATAGCTCAGCTAAGTGTTGTTGTTTATGTCAGTGATGGTGTTTATGGCACTAGCAAGGCCTCTTAGCGCAGTTAAGTTTCCACGGCATCCCACTCCAGCCATCAATCCCCCCTCTCTCTCCATCTATCCCCCCCGTTCACTTGGGCTAATGCTCAGTGCTCAGCTTTTGCTGCCTACCTCTCTTTCCCTCTCTGGTTCCTACTCACCTTCCTTCCTTACTTCCTTCCTTCCTTCCAGATGGTGCATTTCACAACCTGCTAGGCACGATCAATCAAGCCCAGATGCAGACTGGGCTATTAAGGTCAGTAATGATCGGCCTTTGAGCGTTATGGGCCCGGCTCCTGTTGTAAAGCCATGCATCAAACTCGCCTTTCCCCGCTCTCCACTCACGCCCCTTAACAAGCCGGCTTAAAATATCGGCCGGCAGATAGGAAATGAAAAGGGTACAACCTTATCTCTCCAAAGACAGGCCACTGTAGCCCTGAGGTGTAATAAAACTACAGGACTTAGCCGTCGCCAGGAGTCATCTCTTTTATAAGCAATATCTTTCAAAGTTCGGCTAAGCGGTGGGCACTGGGTGCTGGATTGCGATGTAATGTATCACATAGTGTGCGTTGCTGGAAGCTGCCTCTGATAGCCGACTCTGCTCGTCCGCCGTCGCACCCTGAGACTTATGCTTATTACGGCCGGGCCCGTGCGATTCTGCAAGACAATAGAACGCCTTACGGGGATGGTGTGTTGTGTACGTATGTGCATATTCGTTATTTACGCTCCTCCGTGTGACAGTCCTTCCACAATAGTTTGTGTTTACATTAGCATTCGTTTGAGGACGTGCCTGTGGGTTTTTCAAAGTTGAAAATGCTCCTTTGAGCAAAAGATCCACTGTGCCTTTAAACGCGTACCATCTCTCTTGTTCTACCCCTCCGCCGTCTCTCGCTGCTTCACAGACAGCCGTAGCCGCTAGCGTAATTTATGATCCACTCTTCGCAAAAAGCCTCTTACCCAGACTGCAGCTGGAGGATAAATCTCGCTCTCACCCCGGATAAAACGCTCTTGTCGTCCATCACATTTTTCTGACATTTATGCCTGGATATAAACAAGGTATTATTAAGACCTGATCATCAGCCATATGAACACAAAAAGCCGGCATGCCACGAACAGCGTTCTTAATGAATTAACTAATTAATTAATTACGGATCAGAGGGCCACCCTTCTCCGACACGCTCCTGAATAAATAAAGGCCTAGCGGCTTGGTGAGTGATGGCACTGTTTATCTCCTGTCTGGAGTCCAGGTGGTGTGTTCCTCACACCTCTATCAATGCCACCAGCCCCGCTAACGTTTGTAAGCACCACATCAATTGCCCTCTTCATACATTAACTGAGGGTTTCCGCACATGCTTCTGGGGCCCGGATCTTTCAGGAGCTCTGCTGTGCTGAATTCAATAAGAAACAGGTTCATGTGGTGAAAATTCATGAGGTGAAATTGGCACCACAAGGAATTGTGGCACACAATCCTGATATAGGTGTTAGCGTTGTTTACATGTTACGAAATGGTTTGAGTGTGAAAGCTAACGTAGTTATATGCTGTGGTGTAAAGTGAAGTACAGTAGACTAACCAGTTGCAAGATTGGAGTGTGTGGAGGGATTGAAGGATGAGTGTGGTGTGGTCAGTTATTTTCTCATTGGCCCAGGTTGGGAGTAGTTGCATTAGACCCATAAAACACAGAGGCACAGGGCAGAAAATTGAGAGCATGATGGTGGTGTCGTTCCTTAGCCTAGGAGGAAGATGAAGCCTCAGCCTAGAGGGAAAGAGTAATCTGGCCTTTCACCAATGCATCCTGGGAGATGTGGTTTTCCCTCAGTTGGCGTCATGGATCTTATACATGTTCAGCCGCAAAGGAATCCTGGACTTGTTTACAGTATAAATAGTTTGTATCTGGAAACACAATATTTTGGTTTTGACCACAGGGAATCAGTCACTGAGTGGGAAATTTGGACTGGATAGAGCTTGCAGTGGGACTATAGACTCACACTTTTATGAAGCACGTCTACTTGTCCGGCTCTGTTTCTCTTGTGTTCTCAGTTATACACACCATGCCCACTCACCAGCCTTGTGCCAGTAGCCAGCAATATATTTTCCATACTATCACACTCCTTTGTTGTGATGTGTGTTCTTCCTGTCTTAGCTGGTTATTTTCAAAAAGCAAGGCAGATTTTATATGCACAATCAAAGCTAAATATTAGTATTAGCACACTGCTCAGAAGTTTTAAACTCACAGTGAGACGTGAGTTTTGACCTTCAAGGATATACTCTGAAAACACTCAAGCTAAAAATAGCTTTCATTCTGGATCCTACACTAGAGATGTGTGTGTAGCATGCATGATTCTGTTTATCTTGCAGTTGTTTTGCAATTTTGTAATTTCAAACCTGTACCCATAAACCCCTGTACTCAACCTAGTGAGCTTCCTTGTTGTCTACAAGCATAACATCCCATCATACCTATCCAGGCATTTTCATTTAGTGTTTTAAGAATACTAATTGTTTGAACATACTAATGCTTTGACACACATTTAGCATAATATAGAATGCTTCAGGAATTAGCGTTTTTGCACTTCTGGTTCCATTTTCCATGTTTTTTATTTTATTTTATATATATTTTTTTTTTATTTTGGTTACATGCCTGAATATGGCCTGTGGTTAACACAAGCTCAATTTTTTTTCACAATTCTACAACATAAAATACAACAGTAATACCCTGCTTCTGAGTTTTAATTAGTTTAAATTAGTTGGTTACTAACAAGTGACTACATAAGACTACAAGGTTGTTGAGATGTTGTCATAATGAATTAAATATCATTCAGACGTAGGATCACAATTCATTTCAATCGAGTTTGAAGTTAGCATTTACAGTTGAGGTCAAAAGTTTACATCTGCAAAAATAAGAGCGATCATATCCCATATATATATCTTATAGTCCCTTGTTTGTCCTGAACAGTTAAACTGCCCACTTTTCTTCAGAAAAATCCCTCAGGACCCAAATTCTTTATGGGTTTTTCAGCATTTTTGTGTATTTGAACCCTTTCCTACAATGACTACAATATATGATTTTGAGATCCATCCTTTCACGCTAAGGGCAAATGAGTGACTGATATGCAACTATTTCAGAAAGTTTATTTGGAGGGGGGCTCTTAATTAAACTTTTTGAATTTAAAGATTAGGGTATATTAAACTTATTTTGTCTTCTGGAAAACATGTAAGTATCTTCTGTAGCTTCTGAAGGGCAGTACTAAATGAAAAAATATGATATTCAGGCAAAATCTTCATTTTGTTTAAATTTTATACCCCTGGCTCTTAATGTTTTGTGTTTTCTTCTGAAGCATCAATGAGCATTTTTAACCTTCTATAATAGTTGCAATAGTCCCTCAGTTGTCCTCAGTGTGAAACGATGGATCTCAAAATCATACAGTCATTGTTGGAAAGGATTCAAATACATAAAAATGATGACCAAAGAATTTGTGGGACTTGAAGGATTTTTCTGAAGAACAGCAGGCAGTTTGACTGTTCAGGACAAACAAGTGACTCATAAACAACTATCAATAAACAAAAAAACACAGCTGTGGATCATTCAGGTAACAACACAGTAATAAGAATCAAGTGTGTGTAAATTTTTGAACAGGGTCATTTTTATATACGTTCAAATTTTTTTTTTGTCTTGTAGACTATATGTAAACGTCTTTTATGCTGAATATCTTATTCAGGTCAGTACTTAATAAAAAATAACATGCATTTTGTATGATCCCTCTTATTTTGGTAAAATAATTATCATTTTTTGTGTAAACCTTTGACCTCAACAGTATACAAGTGCTGTGACAAGTCTCAGTTAGTCTAGCACAGTACACATAGCAAGTTTTTTTTTCTATTATTGAATAACCACGAGGCGCAATATAATGCAACAATATGATGCATAATCCAAACATTGAAAATATAGATTAATGTAAGTAAAATTGTCCATTTTAATTAGATTTAACCATTTTTATCAATAAAAATTAGAATCACATCAGCATTTTAGATAAATGTGTTCCTTGAGCGGTTCCACTCATGATGCCTTCAAATGCTCACAACAGACGGAGTAGATGTGTGCTCAGGTGTGTCAGTGATTTCTGGCCTGCCCACCTCCTCCCCCTCTATCAGAAATGAAGACATTGTTCCTGATGGAATATCAGCAGGAGCTCTTGGCTGCGAGCTGAATTAGGATGGAGGTAGGAGGGAGGCTCTGTGTGTGTGTGTGTGTGTGTGTGTGTGTGTGTGTGTGTGTGTGTGTGTGTGTGTGTGTGTGTGTGTGTGTGTGTGTGTGTGTGTGTGTGTGTGTGTGTGTGTGTGTTATGGAGCTGTGGGGTTATTTGTTGAGCTCACAGTCTCAGGAGTCAGACAGTGTTGAGTGAGTTCTCCGGCCCTGGGCTCTTCCCTCCTTTCTCTCTCTCCCTCTCTCTCTCTCTCTCTCACACACACACACACACACACACACTCTCTCTCTCAAAGGCCACTTAACTGGCTGGGAGCTGGAGCGTGACCTCTCAGCCAGGCGGCGTGCTAAAAGCCAAGACCTGTAATGATGCGCCTTCCTCCGCTCCAGCAGATCCAGCGGATAGCAGGTGACCTCCACAGTCCGATCTGTCCCTCACACACCCACGTCCTGTCTTCCTTGTCTCTCGCCACCCCTTTGGTCTCTCTCATCGGAATGCTGCTATGTCCTTTATGTATTCACTGTCACCCATATCAGTACCCCTGCCACAAACATACATACTCTTCCTCTCTCTCTCTTTCGCTCAGCGTTTCTTGCCGGGCTCTGTGCCGGCAGTGTGTTCACTTCTTCAGTCTTGAGTGGCAAGGTGACATTGCATGTCATATCAGCATTCCATGGCAGTCCCCTTTTCTCTTGAGAGTAATTATTTCTTTCGGAGTGAAAGGTTCAATTTGCTATAAAAGAACAAGAGCCGCAGGTACAGAGAGGAAGGGAGGTGGAGGACGAGCCATATCTTGGCTGTTTGGTGTGTTCTGGACAGGCTGTTCTCATTGGGGAGTTGAGAGAGAGTTTAGGGTGAGGGCGGGCGGCAGTGCTCGCTGACGTCAGAAGAGTTTCAGGCCAATGGCTCCTGTGCCAGCCCACATTACATCAGCGCTCAGTGACACTGGACTGTGGCAGGGACCGTGAGGAGAATGTGAGTCCAGAGCGAGGGTGGTTTTTTTTTTTTTTTTAAGGAAAATAGCTTGTCTTGTCAGAAGTAGCCAGATGACCCAGGATCATGCTTTGTTAGAGCACAGTGCTGGAGTCGATGTGTTCTCACCCCACAGAAAAACAAACACACTTGTGAACTGGATTCACAAAGAGTGATCATTTGCTAATTATCTTGTCAAACTGTCACCATGCAACGTCTGCAGTGGTACTTTTAATTCCCTGGTCAGACAGGTCTGTCTGCGCATGCTTCTAAACTGAGAGAACTGTGTGTGTGCTGTATGTGTGTATGCAGGTGCAAATAGTCTTTCACATCTGGATTTGGATTTCCAGTGCAGTGACAAACAACAGTTGTAAATGGTTAAAGAAACTAAATATATACATACAATAACAAAAGTTCATATGTTTTAATGTTTCTGAAAAAAAGGTATTTTGTACTTTCCAAGGTTGCATTTAATTGATCAAAACAATGTAAAAAAAACACCCACACATATTTAATATGAAATATTAATTTAAAAAATGTGAAAAAATGTGTAATTAAGGAGGTTACATCTAAATGCTTTCACAAACACACACACACACACACACACACACACACACACACAGATTTTATTGATTTCTTTCCTAAATTGTGTTGACTGCCCTAAAATTTGATACACCAATGTTTCAGGAGTTTAGGACACAGAATAGGACACATGCTTATTTGATAAGTCAAGTCAGCTTTATTTATATAGTGCTTTTAACAATACAGATTGTGTCAAAGCAACTGCACAGTATTTAAACAGCACAATAGTGTGTAAGTAACGCATTATTGTAAATAATCAGTTTTCAGTTAAAGGCAGTTCATCAATGAATTCAGTGATATCATCATCCAGTTCAGTTCAAATAGTATACGATATCGCTGGAAAGTCTCCCCAACTACGCAAGCCAGAGGCGACAGCGGCAAGGAACCAAAACTCCACAGGTGACAGAAATGGAGAAAAAAACCTTGGGAGAAACCAGGCTCAGTCGGGGGACCAGTTCTCCTCTGGCCAGACGAAACCAGCAGTTTGTACCAATGTCTGATTGTAGAGAATTTGTCTGGATCCCGTGGTGTGGCACCGATGGCCGTCTAGGTTGGCGAGGTCTTCATTGATGATCCGTCTCTGGAGCTCATCTATAACCATTTTATTTTCTGTTTGGGTTTATGGATATTCTTTAATTTTTAAGATTAGCTGTTTTTTTTCCAAGGCATTGTTAGATGCCAGTGTTTTCTGTCATAGCTATGTAAATATTTGATTTCAATAGCATAGCTATTAAGCTATATCTTGTTATGATTTTAAATCAGTATTTAACCTCAGAACGATCTCAAAGTAAAAAGAGGTGCTAAAGTCTGATTGCTAGAGTCTTATGATAATCTTAATTCAAATGTTGAAGGATTTTTTGAAGTCTTACCATAATCACTGTTGAGTACCTAACGATTTAAATGTTTGATGATTAACATATGAAAAAAAGTTAGAAGTTTAGAAAAGTGATCAGAAAGTAATCAAATAATAAAGTAATTGAAATAAGTACGCTACTTATTACATTTTAAATAGAGTAACTTGTAATCTGTAACTGATTACATTTTCAAGCACTTTGAAGTCCCGTTCTGAATCAAATTATTTGTGATACGCACTTTGAAGTCCCGTTCTGAATCAAATTATTTGTGATACGCACTTTGAAGTCCCGTTCTGAATCAAATTATTTGTGATATGCACTTTGAAGTCCTGTTCTGAATCAAATGATTTGTGATACGCACTTTGAAGTCCCGTTCTGAATCAAATTATTTGTGATACGCACTTTGAAGTCCCGTTCTGAATCAAATTATTTGTGATATGCACTTTGAAGTCCCGTTCTGAATCAAATTATTTGTGATACGCACTTTGAAGTCCCGTTCTGAATCTAATTATTTGTGATACGCACTTTGAAGTCCCGTTCTGAATCAAATTATTTGTGATATGCACTTTGAAGTCCCGTTCTGAATCAAATGATTTGTGATACACACTTTGAAGTCCCGTTCTGAATCAAATAATTTACACCAGAGCTTAAAGTCCCGTTCTGAATCAAATGATTTGCGATACGCACTTTGAAGTCCTGTTCTGAATCAAATTATTTGTGATATGCACTTTGAAGTTCCGTTCTGAATCAAATGATTTGTGATACGCACTTTAAAGTCCCGTTCTGAATTAAATAATTTACACCAGAGCTTAAAGTCCCGTTCTGAATCAAATGATTTGCGATACGCACTTTGAAGTCCTGTTCTGAATCAAATGATTCACGCCAGAACTTAAAGTCCCGTTCTGAATCAAATGATTCACGATACGAGCTTAAAGTCCCGTTCTGAATCAAATGATTTGCGATACGCATTTTGAAGTCCCGTTCTGAATCAAATGATTTGCGATATGCACTTTGAAGTCCCGTTCTGAATCAAATGATTTGCGATATGCACTTTGAAGTCCCGTTCTGAATCAAATGATTTGCGATATGCACTTTGAAGTCTCGTTCTGAATCAAATGATTCACGCCAGAACTTAAAGTCCTGTTTTGAATCAAATAATTTACACCAGAGCTTAAAGTCCCGTTCTGAATCAAATGATTCACGCCAGAGCTTAAAGTCCCGTTCTGAATCAAATGATTCGTGATCATTCTTTGTTTGCTTTCTCTAAATAATTTATCCATTGTTTGAAATGAAAACATTACAATTAGTAGACCTAACTTACAATGTTTTTATTAAATTGTGATCTTGTTAGACAGTTTGTGTTGTATTAAAACATTTCATGACATGACACTCATGGTACTTGCCTAAAAAGATGGGTACATAATGTACGTTGTTAACAGATTGCACTAACATTATGTTACTTAGGCTATAGCCTTATAGCCTTACTGGAGTTGGGTTAACCTTCGCCTATGCAGAGGAAAAAAAAGTTTTTAAAAGCAAAACTTTTTTTTTCACAAACCGCACCCTGGCTGCACTCATATTGGTTCTTCTGTCGTAGAATCAGTCACGCTTTAAAACACTGTCAAAACTTCATTGTAAGCTAAGATACATCACAAAGACCATTAAATGGTCACTGATGCACACTTCACAATCAAACTGATGATTTTGTCCTACAAGGAAAAAAAAGTCATACAATCTCTGAGATTTTTCTCCGGCGGCAAAATTGTGGCAAAAATTGCACAACGTGCGCCAGGCTTTAGAATTCTCCCAGATTCCCCTGCAGTAAATTTCTAGAATCTCTTTCTACCAGGAGATTGGTGTGTGAGAGTGTAAGTGTGTGTGTTCTGCAGGGTGGGATTAGGCGTTCTCTCCAGACTGGCAGAGGTGCTTATTTAAAGCAGCAGGCTTGTCATGGGGACTATTTAAAGTGGAAGCTTTAGCTATTGAAGTCTGTATGATTTGAAGGATACTCTGTGTGTGTGTGCGCGTGCGTGCGTGCGTGCGTGTGTGTGTGTGTGTGTGTGTGTGCGTGTGTGTGCAAAGGTAGGTGAGTTTTGGTTCCCAGGTAGGTGTGTGTTTGGGATTATGAATATTTTTTCTGTTTGTGGGTTTGAGGGATTCTGTTTGCGGACAGGGTGGGTTTGGGGTCAGTTTTTGCCTACCAAATGTTCCCCACATGGATAGTAAAACCTGAAATCATATGCACTGAAAGAACTGGACATTGGTTTCAATGTGGAAAGTTTCCCATATAAGGAAAGTGAGGGCTATGCTTAGGGTTAGGAAATAGAAAATATCATTAGTCAATAGAAAGAAATTTATTGTTGAATGTGGTGAGTTTTTATTTTTTATTTTTACAAGCAGTGCTTTGATGGCTGTAGCAGCAGGGTTGTAAAATGGATGAATTTAAAGATGCATCTTCTCAGAGAGAGTTTCAGCAATTTTACACACAACACTCTGTCAGCACGCTAAAACCTCTCAGGGAAGTTGTATCTCTTAATTCATCTGCTTCAAAGCACCACCACAAAAAAAAAATAAAAAATGTACATGAATGTGTCAACACTAGTAATCTTGGACTATGTTGCCCATTGCTAATAATTATAAAACAGTTTGTATCTTCCCTTCAGTTTGATGCAGCTTTCTCGATTTACTTTAGAGAAATCTGTGTTTCTCTCTACAGCAGATTCAAAATTAATGTCCGGAAAAAAACAGCATGCTGTAAATTATTCAAACACACATCAGAATGAACATGAGGACAGAATAGACAGAATTTGCATACTTAATTTCAGATAGATAGATAGATAGATACAGATAGGGTTAGGGTTAGTACCGTGCATCCAGAAAGTAATTATCAAAGATTGTTGCATCATACCAAAAAAGATTTGAGGCTGTAACTGGTGCCAAATGTGCTTTAACAAAGTGTTGAGCAAAGGCTGTGAATACTTATGTACATGTACTTTTTTTTACGTTTTTTACTTTTAATAAATGTGCTATGATTTCTTCTTGAAGCGTGAAGTGCTGTAGTGCTGTGAATACTTTCCGGATGCACTGTAGATAGATAGATGTACTTTTAAGATGAATAGAAAGGCGGCAGTGATCCAGAATACCTTTGCTTACTAGGCATTAGAGATGATGCATGTGTTCACTTCACAAAGTGCTGCTTGTTACTGGCTATTTAAATTGCAAATCCTATGTTGGTCACTGAACTATAATCTCCTGACTCTATGAACAATTGCCTCCCCTCCCACCATCAGATAAATAAGTGCCTCCTGCTAATAAGCCCCTGCTATAGGGAACTAATGGCTCCCTCTTGCTCTTTTAATTTCATTCATACCTTAACATGAGAAATTAATTATTAATCATCAGTAAACAACAGTTTAAGATGCTGGCCGCACCATTGTCAGCTAATTGGCTCATTAAGAGTAACATTAGGAGGGAAAGAGGCTGTCGACAGGCCCTGCAGGACCCAGTCGATGCACCTCGTGCATGAAGCATTGATCTCCACTGAGCGTCGCCCAACCTGATTAAAGCTCAATAAAGCCTTTCGGCTGCTCTCCGATGTACAGAACAGCACCCGTCTGCCCCAGAGACCAACCTGAATTGGAGTCGCTCCACTTGTTCTCGCCCTGTCCCCCCTCTTGCCCTCTTTAGGTCCTGGGAACAGCTCTTCTGAAGGTTCTGCTTTGACTGTGAGGCTAAATGGGCTGGTAGAAAGATCAATATGGAGTAGAAACAGCATATAAGACACAAAGCATAAGCACGGTTGAGGATGGTTGTAAGTACGGAAAGCTTGCTAGCGGTACAGAACGCAGAGTACTACTTCAGTACACAGTGTTGGATAACTCATGCTAGACAAGGACCATCTCCTCTGCCACTGGAGAGTGACAGAGCGCTTCAGAAATGCAGTCTGAAATATTCAAAAGAACCGACAGTAAGTTCAGAGTTGAAAAGCTTAGAACTTGGACAGTGGAGGAGGTGCAAGGCACAAAGGTTTGTGGATATGTGTGTGTGTGTGTGTGTGTGTGTGTGTGTGTGTGTGTGTGTGTGTGTGTGTGTGTGTGTGTGTGTGTGTGTGTGTGTGTGTGTGTGTGTGTGTGTGCGGAATGAAAAGCTGTGTTTTTGTTCTCGCACACGCTCTTTGCTTTTTGTGTTGCTGTCTGACTGTCTGAACGCTAATATCACAGACAACACCATTCAAATGTATTTCATATACTAAAGTCATATACCTGCTGCATACCACATAACACATTGAAAAACATTTGGTGTAGAAACACTTTTCGCTCAGAAACTGCTGGTAAGTTTCTCAAACTATTACAAACAAACAGCAAGTACATTGAATTAATTATGACATTTTGAAGTGGGAAAACATAGTGTTTTGCTGTAAAACATACAGAAGCTACGCATTATGAAACTATTTTGTAAAGTATTTTTTATTTTTTTGTTTTGCAAACAAAACTTCATAACATTACAGATGAACCACTGATGTTACATGGACTATTTTAACTATGTATTTTCTACCTTTCTAGGCCTTGAATGTGTCAGTTGCACTGTTGTCTATGAAGGTTCAGAAAACTCTGTTTTCATAAAAAATATGTTAATTTGTAATCCAACGATGAAAAGGTCTTATGGGTTTGAAACGACATGAGAGTGAGTAATTAATGATAGAATTTTCTCTGTCTTTAAGTTCAGTTTTATTTTTAATTTATTTCATTTTTAGTTGTAGTTAACAATAATAGCCCTACTATATGTATACATATACAGACAGATATTGGTAGATATGAAAATAAACATATTGAACCTCTCTGTCATCTATCTTTAGTCTGTTGCATTAGAGTTGCTGTAGAGATGCATCAGCATAGACTTCCACCGTCATAAATCCCACCCATCCTCATACAAACACACACAGACCCATAAAAAGCCTTTACACACACTAAACAAACTCATTGAGCATCAGTAAAGGTGGAGGCTTGGCTCAGTGTGCTAAACACACAGTTAAGAAACCTTTTTGGCTCAGGAGAAGTCTGATGTTATCCAAAAGAATGTGGAGAGCTTTCCTGTGGGAATGGATGATCGGTATTCATTCAACTGTTGGATGCATCTGAATTTAATTGGGAATTGCTGCTACCAGCAATGGTACTCTGTTTCTTTTTTATGATTCGGGTTGTGCTGGATTTTGAGGATGCAGGTTGTCATTAACTGGCTTATCTCCATCCGTCCGTTCTCCTCTCCTCTTTCGCAAGGCAAACACCTGTTCCATCTTTTTTCATTCCCTTGCTCAGCTCGGCTCAGCTCACCTCTGGCCGGCACCCCCTGATCTGATCGAGACCTGGAGCAGGTGCTGCCTGGAGATAGAGAAGACTGAGATCAGGCCTTACAGTCCAATAACTACAGCACTGATCATCTCTGCATCTGCAGACGTAGCTCATACTCACACATGTATATCTACACACAGAAGGTGATACGCACATAAAATGGTGAGAATCACAGGGTGGAGTGTGTCCTTTCAGCTTCCACTGTGTGAAAACACACACACAAACGTTTGCGCACAGTTCTTTCAGTGTCTGCTGTGCTGTGATATTTAATCAAGGTCAGCAGGCCAGTAAGCTATGGTAGAACCGGATGAAAGTCCAAAAGAAGTTCAGATGGTGACAAAGAGAAATTCAGTCTCATTATCATACAAACAGACAAATCACACTGTATTACTTTTAATTAATTGCTTTAAAATAGCCTTGCTTTTTCTTTTTTGAGCTAATCAAAATGAATGAAATTAAATATGCATTTGTTAAATTAATTTTTTTCAGTAATGAAATAGCATTAAATCTTAAAGGGGTCATCAGATGCAAAACTAACTTTTACATGTTGTTTGAAAATTAATGTGTGTAGGTAGGTTTTTTTAATCTTTAAAAGTAATATCCCCTTTTAAAAATTAGGTCATTCTCAGCTTCTTGTCGGTGTGACGGCACACAGACAGAGGACGCTCCCACAATAGTAGATGACATGAGCGCCTTACCTTAGACCCACCCTCACCGAGCTGAAACAGTCTGACTCTGATCCCCATTGTGTCGACTGTGCAGGAGAAGACAAGAATGTATCAGATTGAGCGATTGAGGTGTTGTTGGATGTAATAATGAACATAGCAGTCATCATTTACTACGGGAATCTGAGCCGCTGAGGATGCAGAGGATTAACGTTACTTTCGGTTTCGAAAGGAAAGCGCCGATCCTGATCTACATATGCGTCTATGTTCGTGCGAATCATTCCCGATGCTGCTTCTCCCACAGCAGAAGTGAGTATAAGGGGTTTTTTATGCATCTTTGCAAATGGCCTCTCTTAATAATGTGCTTGTTGGCAAAAAATGCGGCTAAATGCGGCTAAAGTAAACATTACGACTCATCAAACCAGGCAGAGAGAGGCGGGGTGAGCAGAGCTCATTTGCATTTAAAGGAACCCTGCAATAAAATGAGTTGAGTTTTTGCAGAGCTGATTTTGACAAGGTAAAAAGGTGTTTTTTTTTACACAACTATTGAGAATTTTTAAACAAAGTATATTATCATTAGGACATTAGGACCCTAAAGAATCTAGGGACTAAACCTGGATTCACTGCTTCCCACTTCAGTCCAGTGTTTTTTTTTGTTTTTTTTAAACCACTCCCAGGCGCTTTTAGAAGTGTTTAGCATCATTGTCCTACTAAAAGACCCATGACCTCTGACGGAGACACAGCTTTCTGATGCTGGCTTCTACATTAAACCCTGAAAGGCTTTAGTAATCTGATTTTTAATTCTATGCGCAGATTCAAGGACCATATAAGCTGTACATACACTCATTGACCCCATAGGCACTTTCAAGATGTCACTTATTTTCCATTCGCTTCATTCTGGTTCCCTTGTTCTTAAGTTTCCACTCCTCCGATAGCCCCCTTGGTCCTCCACTCGTCCGTGGTGCAGGAGGATGGGGGGATTAACGGATCAGTTCCCAATTTCCCCTCAGCCAGCTCGCCCATAATCACATCATCTTACACCTGACAAGAGGGATAAATTCCATTAGCTTTTATTAGCAATAATTATCCCCGGCTCTCACCTCATGCTGTCCCCATCCCTTCACCCACTTCTCTTCTCTCTCTCCCTTTTTCCTTTTATTCCTCTTTGTGCTTCTCATTTCTCTGGCTTTTTTTGTTCCCGGAGTCTACGCTCGCCCACTGTGCCGCTCGCCCTACTCTTCTGGTTGGCTTCACCATGGCTTTTAATTAACACCCTCAGTCACAGTCAAGCAGGCTGCTTTCTGGAGCCCTCTGCTCACAGGGCATCCCACACCAGTATCTTACACACACATACACACACACCGTGGGCGAAGGGATGAGACGGGTCACACATTAAATGAGGAGCCGCTGGCTTGTGAAGCCTGTTTCAGTGGGTGCTATCATGCGAGTCCTCTTCTTCTCCCTCTCGCTCTCTCTCTCTTCCCTGTTGGCTGTGTTTCAGTAGGAGTCAGCAGTGGCTTTATTGGTCGTTATGTATGGAGAGAGTGATCAGGGTTTGCAGGTGCTGAGAGCTGCTGCAGATGTGTGTGCATGTCTCAGAGCTGATTCATGCTGTCGTCCTCATGAACACATTTGATGTAATTACACAATTATTCCCACTTGCCCACCTGTGGTAGGTGAGCTGTGCAGCTCCTACTTTGTTTCCCAACAAACACACTCGCGCCGTTTTGCTGTTTACAATGATGTCTTACCCTGCTTGTTAACTGATTTTTAAGCATCTGTGCTTGTTTCTTCTATCCCGCTCTCTCAGGCTGTTGTTTTGCGGTTTAGCTGGTTCTTTGTAGGCAATGCGTTGGTTTACATAAACATATGTAACAAAAAGTGGAGTGTTCATATTTTCTACAATAAACATCTGTGGAATTTAAATATTGTAAAATGTGTTAAATGGATTTACCAGCTATAAATATGTTGTGTATGTGTTCCCTACAAGCTGTAAGTGTGTATTAGTAGTGGGGATTTTTCAGTCAATTTTTCTGGAGGTTGCCTAGTTATGCCAGTAGGTGGTGACAAGTGACTGACTTTGAATGAGTCATTGAATCATTTATACAACACGCTGACTTCTGCAGGAACTTAAAATAAGTCATTAAATCATTAAATTAACCAATTCCATAAAAAAGTAATTGAATCATTCACTCATTTAACTGATTTGTTCAAAATTGCTGATTCATCCAGAAATTAAACAAGTGATTGTCTAAGAGCCATTTAGTCATTCACTTTGGTTTATTAAAAATAAATAAATAAAAAGTTGGCGCCAATTTTACTGCTCTGTACAATCTACTTACTATTGAACTTAACAATTATGAAGAAATTAAGTAACTACATAGTTACATAATTATATATAAATTAGGGCCGGGACTTTAACGCGTTAATTTAGATTAATTAATTACACAAAAATAACGCGTTAAATTTTTTTAACGCATTTTAATCGCACTAAGTTTTGCACCGCGGAACGTTTCTCACTGGGTGAGATTCGGCGGACCGATTATACTGGAGCACAAACTAGCGTTCAGACCATAGGGTTCAGACAAGCCAAAGAACTTATACCAAAGAAGCTGCGTCCGTCCTAAATAGTATTGAATGTCCCAAATCGTAGTATGTTTAAAAAGTATTCCAAAGATTCCCGGATGGTCTACTACTTAACGATCAATGCACACTCTTAACTGCTAATATTGCCCGCAACACACTGCGCCGTGAACGAGGATTCGATTAGAACTACAAACACGCATAAAAAGTGTTAAAAAACTACAAACATGGAGGATATGCGCGACCAACGGACAGGTAGAGAAAGGGGTTTGAGTGATAAATAATCAGTGTGTAACCTGATAAAAACTATTTTTTTAAATGTTATCCGCGTTATATTCCATGTGCAGCAACATTTATAATGATAGGTTTGGTCATTAACGTTTAAATGCATAATTAAGCAAACACAAGAGCAGAGTTCTCGGAATGAAAGACTCGTTAAAGAACGTGCCTCTTGCTACCCTATGCTTGCTACACTTAATGGCAATATTGCACTGGTCTGTTGGACTTGGTTGAACAAAAATAAACAATATTTTGTTGCTTAAGCTTATGTATTCAGTCATTATTCAATGGTATACTAAAAATCCATGTAAAAATCTTAATTCTCACTGTTCTCAGGTCAAATATTTACATGCGATTAAAATGCGATTAATTTCGATTAATTAATTACAAAGCCTCTAATTAATTAGATTAAATTTTTTAATCGAGTCCCGGCCCTAATATAAATACATAATTAGATATAATCTACTTACCTAAGTTAAGTAAATTTAACAAAGAAAATAAGTAACTTTAGCTTGGCCAGTAAAAGTTTGAGTAATTTTTACTTAGTCAAATCTAACTTGGCAATACTTTGATTTGACTTAATACTGTATAACACCTAATTAAACCATGCTTTTAAAATGTACATCACTTAAAACACTAAGTAAATTATAAAATATATAGATATGTCATATCTGCGTAACCAGTAAAGTGGCGCTCATCCGATACTTAGTACACAATACATGATGGTGGTAACATTCTGTGGTTCATTTTTGAGCATGAATGTGTCATTTTGAGCAGAAAATAAACTCCAGATGTAACAAAATCTCAAATTACTAAATCTAACGACAAAAACAATGATAAAACTGTGTGAATGCAGCTGGAAAAAAGGGGGGGGGGAATCAATCTTATTCTTATTAATTATTCATTCCCCAATGTGTGATGGGAACATCAGTATCAGAAAAGTTAAGTAGGTTTTACTTAATTTTATAACGTTTATATTAACACTTTAATTTTTACAAGCTTAAATAAAGTACCAATATAGAATTTACTTGTTTTTTTTAATTATTGCCTGAACTAACTTTTTTATTGTAAAAATTACATTTAGTAGTAGTATTTATTACACCACAGAATCATTTTTATCAGTCGTGTCCTATCACAATAAAAGGCAAAAATGCCAAACAATAAATAATTAAATTAAATGAAATCAATCAATCAATCAGGAATGAAAGTTCTAGGTCTGTTGTTGCAACTTTGCCACTGTAAATTTGTTTAGAAATATTTGTGTTACCGAAGGAAAACCAGACAATATTGCATCTAAAATACAAGTTACTCTGTTTTAACGTACTGTTACAATCAGGCATGGATGTAATTACCTGCCATATTTATTATCTGAAATATTAGCACAGAAATATTGTTTGCTTGATATTGCTTATATATCATAATATATATTTGTCATGATTTTGTTCCTTGCATATATTTATTTTGGTTGTTTAATATGAGGAATATTTCACACAGATTCACCACATGAATTTCTGGAGAAATTATCTTTAGATTTAGATTAATGTCTGACAGTAAATTTCCACTGAGGTACAAGTTAGAAAAACGTACTAAATTGCAGTTCCTTACAAAATTATCGGCCAATGGCCAGTATCATTTTATTTTTTCACCAAAGTGAATTACTGCTTGTTCATTTTGGACTCTGAATACATTCTAATTAGTAGCTGAAAGCAAAATATATCCAAATATTTAATAAAGGAACAAGCAAAAGGCACGAGGGATTTGTAGAATTTACTGACTTAACAATTCTGCTGAGATCTGCAAAGCTTCTGTGGGATTTTTTCCTTCTTTTGATTTTTCCTGCAAGAACATCAGAGCTTTTCGTCAGCTTATATTGTTCTTAATAAATAAGGAAACACTCTAGAGATAACCAGATTCCTTTTTTTTTACATCAATCTCAGACAAGGTCTGATTGTTCAATGTTTTTTCTTTGAACATAAATCACACTGGCAAGATTCACCTTTTGCTAGGCAAATATTTTCTTGAAAAATCAAAAAGAAAGAAACAGAGGAATTATGAAAGTCTTTACTTCAGCTGTTGTTTAAACAGCTTTAAGATGTTGTTTTGTTTTGTTTTGTTTTGTTTTGTTTTGTTTTGTTTTGTTTTGTTTTGTTTTGTTTTGTTTTGTTTTGTTTTGTTTTGTTTTGTTTTGTTTTGTTTTGTTTTGTTTTGTTTTGTTTTGTTTTGGTGGGCTCCGTCTGTTTTGTTCTGTTTGCTATTCTGCTGGGCTTGCACTGAGTTTCATTTACATGCCGTCTTGGTAACGTCTGCTCTCACTGCGCTCCCCCTAGACCATCAACTGCCTACATAAATCTCGCACTTCAATTAGACTTTACAGAGGGCAAAATGGCTCAAACAGAGCGGAGCTGCAGAAGTATCATGCGGGAGATGGTCATTTCGCCATGAGTGGCATTTTAGGCAGGCATTTGCTAGGACAGACTCCACTGTGAAATAGGCCCCCTGCGTAGCATTAGAAAAGTGTAAAGAGGCTCCCATCAGCTGAGAGAGGTGCTTTTCAGATGGACACAGAGTTGGACGTGCACACATGCTTCTCAGTGGTCCCTGAAGTCATTGTGACTGTCATGGCAGATATCTAAACAAACTCGCCACAGTAATGAGCTAGGGGGGTGCGGTGGGCCCCGAACGGACTTAGCAGGAAAAAAGGGGGCGTTCAAGTTGTACTCGTCATACTGTCACTCAGTAACAGCTGCATGAAACCCGAAAGGGTCACTAGTACCCGCGACAGCCTATCTACCGATCACGCACGTGCGGCAGTGTGTGTTTGGGTATATGTGTGTGTGTCAGAGCTAAAGGACGACTAATTAGATTCAGTGGTGGGTGGACGCTAATGACGGCGGAGCGCTCTATCCCACTGGGACTGATATGGAACAGCGCATTACACTGATGGGAAAACTATCTCTCTCTGTCTCGCGTTCTTCCCTCCACTCATAGTCCCATCCGTATACTCGCACTCCTCCTCCTTTTAGTTCTCCGTTCGTGTTTGGGGACTCATTAGAAAACACCACAAAGCGATATCCACTTGACCTTGTTAATTAATCAGCTACGTTGTGTGGCTAGTATAAAACCAAGCTCCTCGTAGGACACTTCCTGTTGCAGCCCTTCCAGGCTTCCGGATTGGCTCTGCACTAATGTGACTCCACCTTCGCTGGCTGGATCTACTGCAAATGGGACAAAATGGTAATTAGTCGGAAGCCGACACAGTTGTTTAATTAATACATCAGTACATAATACATAATACATCAGTTTAATTAATACAATACATGAGTCGCTTCATGCCAGAGATGTTAGCGTGGTACATTTTGTTCTTTGATGCAGCTCTCGGCATCAGCTCGCGTCTGCCGTCTGATTTTCGATGACCTGTTCTGTGGTCATTAGCAGAAACCCCCATCTCTGTGGACGCAGTCACAGCCAGGGTCATCTCGCCCTGTTCGCCCCACTAGACAGGCTGAGATAGAAGCAGAAGCTCATCTCTGTCCAGAGGGCACTGCATGTAAATGGGCTGTAATGGCCACGCATACAGATGCCTTCCAGGCGGCAACTGCGTCTCCCTGAGACACAAAAACAGTAAATTGGCACAGGATGGCTGTGGGTGATGTGTGTGTATTGCTCCATACGGCGCATGGGACATTATTTACAGCCTCTGGAGGCCTATGACTGCCAACATCAGGCCAGCTTAGAGAGGACGGATATGGAAAATGTTTTTGCTAGCTGTGTTGATAAAGAAACTTTGTTTCGGTATCTCTATATTCTCCTATATTAAGATGCAATATACTGTAAGTTGACCTTTTTGTTCTGGCCAGTATTCATAGGACCATTGTTTTAGCTAATAACCAATAAATATAAAGTCGATACTACTTGCTGTGTTAAACAAGAATGCTTAATAATTGTATTTTCATAATTTATTAAGGTTCAGTTAATCATTTCTACATTAAGCATTACATTATTTACAAACTGGTTAGTTAGTATTTGTAAGTGGTTCAGGAGATCGTTTAGAAAGTGTTAGTTAATGATTCATAAACTATTTGAATGAACATTTATACATCTTATTATTCAGACATATATTAACAGTTAGTGTGTTAATAAATGCTTTAATAACACATAATCCTACTGTAACTCATAATAAATTCAGGCAGTTATAAAACATTTACTAGCTGTCAGTTAATGGTTTTTGTGAGCTCATCTAAAGTGAGGACTATTTATGCCTTGTAAAGTGTTAAAGGAACACTCCACTTTTTTTGGAAATAGGCTCATTCTCCAACTCCCCCCGAGTTAATAAGTTGATTTTTACCGTTTTGAAATCCATTCAGCCGTTCTCCTGTTCTGACGATATCACTTTTAGCATAGCTTAGCATAGATCATTGAATCCTATTAGACCAATAGCATCGCGTTCAAAAATGACCAACGAGTTTCCATATTTGCTGTATTTAAAACTTGACTCTTCTGTAGTTATATCGTGTACTAAGACCGGTGGAAATGCAAAGCGCCGAGTTTCTAGGCTGATAAGATTAGGAACTACACTTCCATTCCGGCGTAATAGTCAAGGAAGTTTGCTGCCGTAATATGGCCGAAGCAAGCGGAGTATTATCAGAAATGAGTTCCCAGCTAGTTTAGCATTTGCACATGTGCTGCATGGTATTACTGCTCCTGCTTCAGCCATATTACGGCAGCAAAATTCCTTGACTATTACGCCGGAATGGGAGTGTAGTTCCTAATCTTATCAGCCTAGAAAATTGAAGCTTTGTATTTCCACCGGTCTTAGTACACGATATAACTACAGAAGAGTCAAGTTTTAAATAGGACAAATATCGAAACTCGTTGGTCATTTTTGAACGTGATGCTATTGGTCTAATAGGATTCAATGATCTATGCTAAGCTATGCTAAAAGTGATATCACCAGAACAGGAGAACGGCTGAATGGATTTCAAAACGTTAAAACTCAACTTATTAACTCACGGGGAGTTGGAGAATGAGCCTATTTCCAAAAAAAGTGGAGTGTTCCTTTAATAAGTTGAGTTTTACCATTTTGAAATCCATTCATATGCTATCCACGCTATATTGGTCTCATAGGATTCAATGATCTATGCTAAGCTATGCTAAAAGTGATATCGCCAGAACAGGAGAACGACTTTTGTAAACACTTTACAAGGCATAAATAGTCCTCACTTTAGATGAGCTCACAAAAACCATTAACTGACAGCTAGTAAATGTTTTATAACTGCCTGAATTAATAATGAGTTACAGTAGGAATATGTGTTATTAAAGCATTTATTAACACACTGACTAACTGTTAATATATGTCTGAATAATAAGATGTATAAATGGGCATTCAAATAGTTTATTAACACTTTCTAAATGATCTCCTGAACCACTTACAACTACAAACTAACCGGTTTGTAAATAATGCAATGCGTAATTTAGAAATGATTAACTGATCCTTAATAAAGTATGAAAATACAATTATTAAGCATATTATACAGATGCTTATAAAACAAGAATAGAGCATTTATAGCTGTATTTATGAACTGCTTACAAATGTCTATTAAAGGGATGGTTCGGAGTAGATTTGACTTCATTGCTACAAATGGCGACACGTCGACGTCACTTCCCTGGTTTGGGAAAAGCACGTAAAAGTCCACCTACTACGTCTGTGTGCATGTCAACGTAGTAGCTGGACTTTTACGTGCTTTTCCCAAACCAGGGAAGTGACGTCGACGTGTCGCCATTTGTAGTTTTTGAGACCAGAAGGGATTGGGTAAAAGTTGTTTTTAAAACACTCATGGTGGACTTACAAATTTTCTGATGCAGCGTTTTGTGAGTACATACCCTATTTACACTACTGTAGAAGTTTGGTAAGATTATGTGCATGTTTAGTCGTGCAATTTACGAGATACATCACATGTACCATTTACGGCAGTAGCAAGCCATTCGAAAAACTCTGATATCTCCCTCAATGTTTGACTAAGGTAAAAAAACTTTGGATGGGGTATTTACATGGGCTTCGTCAAATCTACTACGAAACATCCCTTTAATGTAGAAATAATATATAAAATGATTATTATAAATATAAATGATTAATTAACGATTTACCAATGCTTAACTAATGACTCATAGTGTGTAGTTATTATAAAGTGTTACAGAAGTTTTAATTACATTTTAAAAACTATAATAAATATAAAAATATAGCTGCAAGCAGTGAATAAGGCATATGAAAACAAATTTTACAATTTAACAAATCTGTAACTACCTAAATCAATTATTTAAAAAATAATTTTTGGCAAATACAGTGAGCAGACACAGACTTTATACACAGAAACATGGGCGTGGTCACAAAAAAGATAACGAGATGACGAGGGGGAAATACAAATATGGGCAAGACTAAACCAAAACAGACAAAACTAGAAGGGGGAGACAAGGACTAAACCATTATGACTAGAAACAGAGGGGGAAAAACACTGGGAAAACAGAACAGAAACAGAACAAAACACAGACATATTCCTGACATTGCATGCTTGCATGCTTGTTAAGAATCACCTGTCACATTGCATGTGCTCAACAGGTTTCGTAAAGTTTGGAGTTTTTGTTTTAGGCTTTATAGGCTTTTGGATATGTAAAGGGTAAATTAAAATTTTGTTTTTGATAATTATTGACCTAGAGAGTCCAGAGAATTGCACTGCATTTGTTTTTTTGTTTTTTTTGTTTTTTTTTGTTTTTTCAGATTAGGACTAGTTTTTAAAAGTAAGTTTTTTACATTTTCTCAATCATTTAACAAATGGTTTGATTGACAGAAGTGGTTCTAGAGGCAAAGTTTTTCGGAAAGAGGAGGTCTATCGTATAATATATGTGTGTATGTGTGAAAAACCGCGCAATAATTGCTTATGCCGTGAGTTAAGGCCGTGAGTCAAACAGACCCAAAAAGTTTCATTTTGATCGACCTCCATTACCCTTGTTTAATAGGTGCTCAAAGTTCAGTGGCCTTTGGCGGCAATGTTTTTTGAGATATGCAAATGTTCTTTGGACCAGGATTTTCACACCGATAGGACAAATCGTTGTGTAGTTATGGTCTTTTCTATATTTTTTCCCCGCTTATAGTGCCACCAAGTGGCCAAGCTCCACAACTTTTTTCATGTGACCTCAGACATTCACGTTGTGAGTTTGGCGATAATATCTCATTCCATTCGAAAGTTCCCTTTTAGTTAAGATTCCCTTTTAGTTAAGATGTCCCTGCCCCTTTTAAACGTTTAGACGAAAATGTAACCTTTTTTGTTAATTATTGATATTTACTCTTCAGAGAATCTTCCTGCACTGGTTTTGCTAATCGTGCGAAAAACCTAGGACTAGTTCCCAAATCAAAATACCTAGAAATGTCAGCACGTGTTTTGCGATGACCGTTTAAGAAGTTATGAACGATTTGGTACTTTCGATCGCTGAAGTTCCCCCATCAGGTGACATTGTAGATGGTGGGAGTACTACCATCTCTCAAAGTTTCAAGTCTCTACTCTTTACGGTTTGGATTGCCTGATCAGTTTTACGTGGAGATTGATGATCATTGGCCACTCTAACAATTACAATAGGGTTTCAGCACTATTGTAATTGTACTGCTATTAATATTTTTATATACTACAAGTGTGGTTGGGCTAGCCAACATTACAAAAGATGCCTGCTGAACAACAGTTCTAGTGGCGTAAGTGGTAAAGCACACAACAGTTACTTTTTGACGCGATCGACCCGAGTTTGAATCCACCTTTGGCTACCTTATTCTTCTCCCATTTCACATCACATATCAGATCGAAAAGGCATTTATTTTCAATAAAATAAAGGAAATAATCAAAATGTGTAAAATAAAGTCCCTTATGGGTGTTTATTGGTTAGGGTTAGGGGTAGGTGTAGAGTGTGTAAACGCATAACTTTTGCTAATGGTTATGCCTGTCATTTACACTACTCTGGCATTTTTGACCCTTGAAAAGGCTGCAGATGCCATTTTAGTTTGGAAACTCCGGGGTTGCATTTCAGTGTAAATGGACTAAAATGGAGACTTTTGAAAATGATGGCATGGTTACCCACATTCGCTCTCTGTATCCTTGTCACCTGTGTAAATAATAACATCAATAAAAGTAACCGTTAAATTGCAAAGTAAAAAAAAGAAATTACAGTATTTTTCACCCCAAAGAATAACAGTCTATTTTATTACGATTACTTCTCTTAAATTTAAAACATCCTTGATGATGTATGCAGCCTAAATAGTCATGTGACAAGCATTTTCAGTTGTGTAGTTTAGATCTTTTCTGAAACGCAGTGAAAACAAAAGCGTAGAAGAGGATCGTTTACATTTTAAAACGCTGTTTTAAAACAAAAACGCACTAGAGTAATCAAGGCCTTAGTTCAGACATATTATTCAACATTCCAAATAATTACATAATTTGGTGGGAAATAAATAGAACTCATTATTTATTCTAAAGACATATAAACAAGCAGTTAGTATATTAAGTATACAGGTATTATGTATTTGTATTTATTAAGTTTGCACACTTTTTGGACTAAATTGCAAATTGCAATGAATGTTGATTAGCAAAGTCCTGGGATCACAAATAAACCAGAGCAGAAGCAATTGAATACCGTAAATCCTCTAATATTGGCCTGTATTCCATTAGCGGCCGGGTCTCCAACATTGGCCGGTCTCGCTTTCAGCTGAGGTAAATAATGGCCGGTCTCTAATAGCGGCCGGGGCTACTATTAGAAACAACGTTTGCCTGGGCAGCAGAGTATGTGAGCGGAGCGGTGTAATTTTGAATGGAGGGAGGAGTGGATTTTTGAAAAGTCGGAGCGTCGTGGTTTTCACTCGCTCCAAGAGTGCTCCATCACCGCTCCATCATGAGTACAATTCATGCCAACGGTCCGTAATATAACTGCGTATTGAGCAAGAATTCATATGTTAAACATGTTTAGCTAGCTTGATAGAGATGGATCACTCAAATCAGAAAGAATAGGCTATGATGACGGCAATGGATGAACGGTAAATTATAGTTCATAAGGAAGTTTGTTCCTTCTAGATAATGAATATTTTCAGGTGAAAGCATGATTTAAACGGGTACAACACTAATTCACACGCAATTGCTCTGTCATTAATGCATTAAAACAAATGTAATGGTATCTGATTTCGAATAAACAGACATCTGTAAAAAATGCAGCGATCCATAGGTAAAATAACTGACGAAAATGTGTTTTTATTTTCATTACAAACTTTGCACGGCATAAAGCAGCAGTTATACTCTTTTAATTAGCAATGTTATCATAAGTTTGCACACTAGTGTTCCAAACTCTCCTGTTATTTTATTTTAGTATTTTTATTTTAATATGTGTTATGAACAGGACCGTTATATTTCAAACATTATTTCTTTTTTTGACGCGGAGCAAAGGCGGAGCTGTGTTTCTGATATCAGTGAGCGAGGAGTGGAGCGGGAGCGGGAAATTATAAACCCGGAGCGGAGTAATTATTAAATGCACCTAGTATTTTATAGGTTCAAATAGACTCAAAATCTTGTTTTGTTTTTTTATTCTACTGGTAGTTTGTTTTGCTCAAATAGAAATTGAGGCCTGCCTCTAATTCTGGCCTCCTTCTAATAAAGGCCTGGACCGCGATGTGCTTGAGTAAAATAAAGGCCCGGGCCTGTATTAGGGGATTTACGGTATGTAAGTCTCAGTATTCTTTTCAAAAGAATACTACCGGTTACTTTTAGCATGTTGATTTTGCACTCCAGACCATAAATAGTGGTCCTAAATTCTTCTATTGATATATTATGTCATTATGATACATTTTCAAGATTAAATGTGAATGTCACAGTGAATGTAAACAGCAATCTGGGGCCATTGGCAATCTTTGCTTTTAAAGTGGTTGAGATCTGGTCTCAAAAGAGAAATGCCTAGGAAGCAGGATTTCTTTCTGATTTCCTTGATGTCATTACAACATGTTCTTTTGATTTGCAACAGTTTAACTCTCACCTTGTGAGTACACACATAAATTTAGCCAGAGCTTAAAATTTTACAGAGCTGTAAAACTCCCTCTTGTGGTCAGGAAGAGTCACAGACAGACTCATTAGTTTCTAATGCAAGTTGCTTCAGCCTTGCTTTTCATTGGGTAGTAGTGTTTTTGTTTGTATTATAGTATTTGTTTTGCTTTGACTTTAAGCAGACTGTAAGTCATTGGTGGGGGGCAGCGATTGGTGGGTGGGCCGTCATTGTTTTGACAGATTTAGTTACAGAAGCACCGAGATCAATTATTCAGCAGAGCCATGCATGGTTGCAGGATTAATGGTGCGTGTGGCGTATAAATCAAGCAGCAGTCTTGAACCACTTCAGGAGAGAGGAAACAGGAATGACGCTTGTGGAAAAGGCATTAGCGTCCACATTCATTCTCAGAGCGAGCATTCCTAACCTTGAGACGGCACAAGAGCCGGGGACAGTTAGCGTGCCACCAGTCGCAAATAAAGCCTGCCGTTTTCCGACGAAGCAAAGCTCTGATAACTAACACCTGCACTCTGTCACATTAGATCATCTGGAGTGCGGGAAGTGCACTGAAGGACGCAGGCGTCATATCACTCATGAGCAAGGATAAAACGGGCCGGCCCATATCTGTAATTGGGGAAAGTAAACTGTTGAGGGGATTGAGCTCCAGAGATACTGAATGTCACATAACTCACCCCCTCCACTCCACCTCTTCTCTGTACCTCTGCTTCCTGTCTCTCGAACGCCCTCTTTCAATCACCCAACTTTGCTACTGTCTTTCTTACATCTTTTATCGATGTCTGAATGTCAGTGAATTTCAGTTGTTACTGTGTTGGTCGATAGAATACAAAAAAAATCTTAACAGTGTGGATGAAACTCACAGCACACCAAATAATAGCTTCTGTGAAAGAGATATTCATTTAAAGCCTTGAAAATCCATTAAAAGCTGCTCTTAAGATTAGCAAAATATTAATTTATTATTTATATTTTTTTTATCATGTTTCAATTTTAATGTCTTGTCCATAGGCCTGACTAAATCTGGATGTTATGGTTTCTTCTATTTGTTATTTCTTTTTTTAATTATTTAATTTTATGTTTTGTATATTTTATACATTATTTTAATTTTTAAAAGTCAGGTTCAGATACAATATTTTGTCCACCTGTCTAATTACATCTGGATGTTACTGGTTCTATTTTTATTTTTTATACATAGATGTTCCATTGGATATTTGTTTTAGGCAAGTGTAGATGTTGAAAAGTGAAAAAAGGAGAATTAAACTTTTAGGCTGTTTAAAATCTTGACTGACTGAATTCCCTGAGAACCCAGGGAAAAGCTGAAAAATATTTTGTTTCATCCAAACTACAGAAGCTATAAACAGTTGAGTAACCATTTTATTATGATAAAGTCTGTAAAATATTATCCTTTATATTGGAGAGGCTTGCAGGCTTATGGCCAGCCCAGAGTATCTCATGAAAAAAGGGTAGCCATGATACTGAAGGGAGTAAGACAGAGAGTCAGGCTGTATATTTAGCAGGACAGAGGGGGCTGCTGCTGCCCAGGGCAGATAAACACAGGTTCCAGCCACCAGTCTCTGTGAGAGAGGGAACAGGCTCCGGTCCAGAACAGATGCACCACCAAGCCAGCTTACAAAACATCTCATAATAAGTCAGCCAGACATGGGCCTCAGAAATGAAGTGTCACTTCTCATTCTCCTTGCCTTCTATCTTACACTCGCTCCTTTAGTTTTTGTCTCTCCTATGTCTCCCTCTCTCTTTCTCATAACACAGAATCTGTCTACTTGTATTTGGGCTCCACTGTCCGTGTGTGTGTGTGTGTGTGTGTCTACAGTATGTGTGTATTCAACACAAGATCACAAACTCTTCAAGTCTGTTCGGTTTTCTTTTATCTGAATAAAAAATGAAATTCAGTATGTTGAATACTAACCACTGTTTTATATCCCCCCCATGGAGTTCTAGAATAAGTGAGCGTTTGGGAGTAGCATGTTCTAGTTTTGCCAATATATGTATTTGTACAATTTAGTAGTCTGTATAGTAGTCTGAAAAACTAATATTTAAGCATATATTAAATGTATTTGTTTATTTACGAACAATTAGGAATATTTCCAGTTTATTTAAATGTATAAATTCTATTAACATTAAAGATCGTGTCACCACATTATTATATTTTGTAGACCTGTCCTCTCCAGCTTGTGTGCCACAGTTTTCAAATAATTGCACAGATTCTTATTTGGATTGAGATCAGGCCCGTTCACCTTTTTGTTCTTGAGCTGCTTCAGTGTTAATTTGGCTTGTGTTTTGGGAGTAAATTTGGACATGTTGCTCGGGTTAGTCGGGCCTGTATCAGTGCTGCTAGTTAATGTTGGACTGATCACTCTGTCTGTCACTCTGTGATAATATCAAGCTGTCCCAAACTGTTCCAAGCCATCTGGATCCCCACTTTCCACCATGCTCCAAAATATAGCAGCCCTTCCGTGGCCCACTGGAGCTCAGAGCAAGTGTGATATGTGGCAAAAAAAAGTCATTATAAAATGTACATATGAGATTGATCAAATTTAATATTAATTAAAAAAGAATTTAAAAGTAAGCTAGAATTTAGCAATAAATATGCACATTTAAAAAGCTGAATAAATATGCTTTCCATTGATGTATGGTTTGTTAGGATAGAACAAGATACAACTATTTGAAAATCTGAAATCTGAGGGTGCAAAAAAATCGAAATATTGAGAAAATCATCCAAATTAAGTTCTTAGCAATGCATATTATTAATCAAAAATTAAAGGAGTACTTCACTTTCAGACAAAAATTTACAGATAATGTACTCACCCCCTTGTCATCCGAGATCGGTTATTTTCTAAAAAAAAATTACAATTTGTATACTTTTGAACCTTAAATGCTTGTCTTGTCTAGCTCTGTGCGCACTCTGTGTATTCCAGTTCATGACAGTTAGGGTATGTCGACAAACTCAACTTATTTTCTCCTCTAACTTCAAAATTGCCCTACATCGCTGTTTTACTTTTTTTGTAAAAGGTGTTTGATCTTCTTTGCATGTTCACTTTGTAAACACTGGCTCGATACTTCTGCAGCGATGTAGAAAGATTTTGAAGTTGGAGGAGAAAATGAGATGGGAGTTCCCTTCCGGGAACTCGAGCCGCGTCAGGAACGCTATGGGGAACGCCATTGGCGGGCCGCACTCTGAACTGTGTATAACAACCAATGAAATGACGGGAGTGACGTCACAGGCGCGGTGACGTCATCGACCGGGAAGTATAAAGCGCGTGCGTTTGAAGCCGGCGGCAGCTTTTGTCATTCAGCGAGAGCGCTCTGTGTCTGTGTCTGTCTCGGTCATACTGCTGTTTTTTCGTGCCAGTTTGCACGGCTTTTATTTGAGTAGTATGACCTTTAAAATGCAACCATGGGGGAAAGAAGTGTTACGAAACTAGGCGGTACAAGCAGCCACATAGATAGTGTGTTCCTCCCTGCCAATGCTTCATTGTTGGTGGGGATACACACAGTCTATGTGTGGTCTGCTTGAGTGTAGAGCACGCACAGTCAGCCCTCGAAAAGGCTGACTGTCCACAGTGAGAGTGTAAATATGTCCACTGCGGGTGCTCCACAGAAGGCTTTCTTCGAGGAGGGAGCCTTCGCCAGTGTTTCTCGCGGGTCTGGCCCCGCTTCCGCCGAGGCGGAGCGGTTGCTGCACTCGCTGAGATCGCGGCTCGATCTATTAGAGGGACTGGAGACGGGTGTTTTAAAAATACCCTATCTCCTCTCCTATCTGGTGGATCGGTAAACCTTTTTTCTGGATGAGGAAGCCTGCAGTGCGGTTACTTCCCTCCAGGAAAGGTTTTCAACGCTTTCCATATCTTCCTCCAAGGAGGTTGATGTGAAGTGCGTTGTCAAAAGTATTCACCGCCCCCCCTGATCGCCTCAGTATGATGAGCTGGTGGTTGTGCTGACTGTGTATTAGCTAAATAAGCAATTATGAGCCGCAGAAAAGCAAACGTTTTGCTTCCTGCGGACTAAGTCAGCACTTCCAAACGGAGCTTTCTGTCTTTCCCGATCTACATTGAGTTTTAGATCTAGGAAAAACTATAAAGTAAAGATGACGCCGCGGGTTGAACAGACGCTATCAGCCTCTGCTCCCCGGTCTAGGCATCATTTTTGAAGGCTCCGTCTTTTGCTCTTCAGGCCGCCTAGTAAAACTTCAGGCTTGATGAGCAAATGAACACGTGTCGGGGTTCCTGACGGGAAAGATTTAAACCCCAGCCGTGTACCAGCTCTCCACATCAGAGGCGCAGAAACAGAGCGTTGCCGCCCGCGTTCCTCCGGCTATGCCTAGAGGACCCGGAAAGCAACGCTCTAAGTCAGGGGGCTTCCAAGAAAAGGAAGAGGTTCGACCTGAGGGTCGTCCTCCAATCCAGGAAGTCCTCGGCTAAACGGCCCTGACGGTTGTGGCTCAGGGCCGTTGAGGGCAGCCCCTCTCGAGGGGGTTTGCACCGTACCTCCGGGTGCGGGTTTCAGACCCCTTCGTGGCCCTCAGGAGATGAGTCAGCTAACCCTGCCAGTGTTACAGGGCGCGGCGATCTCCCGCGAACATCCTCTAGCTGTCCCGCCCGGGAAACGTAGCGGCCCTGGAGAGTTCGCAGCCCCCGCGGGGGACCTCCGAGGAGCTAGTTCAGGAGCTTCCTGCCAGCTTGCTGTTACAGGTCTCCGAGTTAGTTCCTCGAGTAAATCCAGACACCAGTCTCGAGAGGCTGGTACCCTAAGTAAACTCTCTGGCAGCGTGGAAACTACTGCCAAATGTTTCAAAGTGGGTCCTGCGTACTGTAGAGAAAGGTTACACTATTCAGTTCGGCGCCAAGCCGACACCTTTCAGCGGGGTAAACCCCGAGCAGGGTCTGGAACAGGAAGTCAGTACAGGAAGTTTCTCAGGCTCGCTTTCAGGGGCAAAGCTCACCAATACAGAGTACTTCCTTTCGGCCTAGCTCTCACCCGAACTTTCACGAAGTGTGTGGATGCTGCTCTGGCTCCTCCGTGATTCCAGGACATCCGCATACTCGACTGGTCGATTCTGGCCAGCTCAGAATAATTAGCGGCTCAACATCGAGGTGTTGTTCTCGCTCTCATGAAAGAATTGGGGTTGAGACTCAACACCAAGAGGGGTGTGATTTCTAAAAACCACTTATCTAGGTGTAGTCTGGGATTCGACCACGATGCAGGCACGAATGTCACCTGCTCGGTTCGAGTCGATCCTTACTGCAGTAAATGCGGTCAAGCTAGGCCCGTCACCCACTGTCTACAGTCCCAAGTACTGTTAGGTCTTATGGCAGCCGCTTCCAACGTGATACCTTTTGGACTGCTGCTTATGAGACCACTTCAGTGGTGGCTCAAACCAGGCGGTTCTCCCCGAGGGGAAACCCATTTCGCAAGATCAAGGTCACGCGGCGCTGCCTACGTGCCTTGGCCATGTGGAAGAAACCCTGGTTTCTCTCTCAGGGTCCGGTTCTGGGAGCTCCTCGTTGCCGCGTCATGCTAGCGACGGACACATCCCTCACCGGATGGGGAGGCGGTCATGAGTGGCCGCTCAACCCAAGGCCTGTGGAGCAATCCCATCTCTCCTGGCACACAAATCGCCTAGAGATGCTAGCCGTGTTCCACGCCCTGAAGTGTTTCCTTCCAGAAGGTATCCGCTCACGCCCCTTATATAAGCTGGCGTACCGGATTCTCCTATGGTCTTAAGGAAAGACTTCTCTCCCTGAGAGAGCAGTCCAGTATCTCTGGACGTGGGAGCAGACGTCCTGCCAGGCAGGGGCTGAGGCCCGGGGAATGGATGCTTCACCCAGAGGTGGTGAAGCAGATCTGGAGAACATTTGGCCAGGCACAGGTGGACCTGTTTGCGACTCAAGAGACATCGCACTGTCCCCTCTGGTACTCTCTAGTTCCTCCAGCTCCACTGGGGCTGGATGCCATGGCACAGACGTGGCCGAGGCTGCGTCTGTACGCCTTTCCCCTGATCGCTCTGCTCCCGGGAGTTCTGGAACGGGTCCGTCGGTTTCAAGTGCAGCTGCTACTTGTAGCCCCGTACTGGCCGGCACGAGTATGGTTCTCGGACCTGGTATCTCTCCTAGACGGCTCTCCGTGGGAGATTCCCGTCAGGAGGGACCTCCTGTCTCAGGCTGGGGGCGCAATATGCCACCCCCACCCAGAGAGGTGGAGGTTATGGGTGTGGCCCCTGAGGGGGCACAACTCATAGGAGCGGGTCTCTCAACCGAGGTTGTTGAGACCCTTCTCCAATCCAGAGCTCCCTCTACGAGGAAACTGTATGGCCTTAAGTGGAACTTATTCGCGAGATGGTGCCACGAGCGCCACCTAGACCCAGTCAACTGCCCGGTCGGTACAGTTCTGGAGTTCCTACAGTCTCGCCTTTCCGCAGGGCTAGCTCACTCCACCCTGAGGGTTACGTGGCGGCTATAAACGCCTTCCACGCCCCTCTAGGTGGCCTCTCAGTGGGAAAGTACCCCCTGGTCACACGTTTCCTCCACGGTCGGGAGATCGAGGCTTCATCAGGAAGTAATGAAGCATGGAGACTCAGAAGTTGGGACCTCTGGCGACTCGATAGATATCGCAAGGTTCTCTCTGGTTCTCCTTAGTGCCTCCAGGTCCGCCCGGACTGGACGCCATAGTACAGACGTGGCTGAGGCTGCGTCTGTACACATTCTCCCGATCACTGTGCACCCTGGAGTTCTGGAAAGAGCATGCCGGCATCGTCACGGCTAGTCCAACCATTGCCTTGGACCTTCCCTCTCAAGCTGGGGGCGTGGCCTGCTACCCCCACATGGAGAGGTGGAAAGTTATGAGTATGGCCCCTGGGGGGGCGCAACTCATAGACTCGGGTCTCTCAACCGAGGTTGTTGAGACCCTGCTCCTATCCAGAGCTCCCTTCACGAGGAAACCTTAAGTGGAACCTGTTTGCTTCATGGTGTCACGAACACCATCTAGACCAAGTTACTGCCCGTTGGTACAGTACTGAGTCCTCGCAAACCCACAAAACCAGCTCACTCCATCCTGAGGGTGTTCGTGGCGGCTTATTGGCCTACCACGCCCCTCGTGGTGGCTCGTCGGCATGGTTTCCTCGGTGGTGCACTCAGGGGTCTCAAGCCTCTATTACCTCCATTCCTGGAGTGCGACCAATGGGAAGTATATCTGTCCAGTATGCGCACTGGGCACATACGGCCACAAAGAAAGCATGTGGCACGTTCAGAGCTATCAGTAGATGGATCACAGATGCCATTCCTACTACTTCCAAGTCCTCTGGTCTTCCAGCTCCATGGGGAGCCAAGACTTACTCCTTCTGAGGCTGCCTGCCTCCAAAAGCTCTGACAGCAGGTGTCCCCCTCCAGGACATCTGCAATGCTGCGGGTTGGTCCTCGCCCCTGACAATTGGTCCTCGCCCCTGACGTCCGTCAGGTACTATGAGCTTGACCTCAGAGCCGCTCCAGGCTCGGCTGTACTCTCGGCCTAGTGCGCTAGGCCTAGAGGGTTAGCCACCTCCCTAGCCAGGAGGAGACTTCTCAAGGCGCATTCTTTCTGCGGAAAGAAGAGAAGTCGTTTTCGCCACGACGCTCCTCGTGTGCCCGAGGGCCGAGGAGTGTCCCTGCATCCTCGCGAGCCTGAGGGCCGAGGAGCAGACCTAAAAGCCTCTTGTCCGTGTAATGCTAGACAAAGGCTCATACTCTCGCGTCCCGGTATGCTTACCAGGCCGAGCTTCCGGTCCCTCTTGTTCTGGTTACCCCCAGACAAAGGACTAAGACTCCTCGTGAGCCCGAGGGCCGAGGAGTACCTCTCGCACTGGCTGGCGAACCAGGCAGAGGTCACGGTTCTCGTGTGCCTGAGGGCCGAGAACTGCACAGCCCTCTTGTCCGCGGAATGCTAGACAATGGCTTAATTCTCCTCGTGTTCTGACGCAGGATGCTATCAGACCGAGTGTACTCCGGTCCCTCTGGTTTCTGGCTTTCCCCAGACCAAGGACTAAGACTCCTCGTCTGCCTTCACAGAAGGCCGAGGAGTGCCTCATGCACTGGCTGGCTACCAGGCGGAGGCACCTACTGTCTTCCCCGTGAGCCCGAGGGCCGGGGATTGCAGTGCCCTCTTGTCCGCGTAATGCTAGACAATGGCTTATTCCCTCGCGTCCTGGCGGAGCTCCAGGCCGAGCCTTGGATCCCTCTTGTTCTGGCTGAACCCCCAGACAAAGGATCACCCTCTCCTCGTGTGCCCGAGGGCCGAGGAGCCTTGAGGTCAAGCTCACCGTCCTCGTGGGTCTGCGGACCGAGGACTTCCCACACCATCTGTCCGCCGAGTGCTAGACAGTGGTCATTCGGTCCCTCTTGTTCTGGCTAACTCCCAGACAAAGGACTAAGACTCTGCGTGTGCCTGAGGGCCGTGGAGTACCTCTCGTTCTGGCTGGCGACCAGACAGAGGAAGACCTCCATTCCTCCTGTGCCTGCGGGCCGAGGAGCACTCTTGGGGTCGAGTGCACTGTCCTCGTGGGTCTGCGGACCGAGGACTTCCCACACCATCTGTCCGCCGAGTGCTAGACAGTGGTCATTCGGTCCCTCTTGTTCTGGCTAACTCCCAGACAAAGGACTAAGACTCTGCGTGTGCCTGAGGGCCGCGGAGTACCTCTCGTTCTGGCTGGAGACCAGACAGAGGTAGAACCCCATTCCCCGTGTGCCTGCGGGCCGGGGAGCACTCTCGAGGTCGAGTGCATTGTCCTCTTGGACCAAGGACTACCTACACCATCTGTCCGCCGAGTGCTAGACAGTGGTCATTCGGTCCCTCTTGTTCTGGCTAACCCCCAGACAAAGGACTAAGACTCTGCGTGTGCCTGAGGGCCGCGGAGTACCTCTCGTTCTGGCTGGCGACCAGACAGAGGAAGACTACCATTCCTCGTGTGCCCGAGGGCCGAGGACTACAGGGCCTTCTTGTCCGCGGAATGCTAGACAAGGGCTCTTTCCTTTCCACCCTGGTTGAGCAGACACTCGCAGGGCTTGGAAATTATGGGGGCGTTGGTAGTCTCGTTCCCCATAGCGTTCCTGACGCGGCTCGAGTTCCCGGAAGGGAACGTCTCGGGTTACTAATGTAACCTTAGTTCCCTGAGGGAACGAGACGCCGCGTCTCGGACCATAATTCCCGCACCCTGCGGCGCTCGCTTCATTCCTAAAAGAGCTGCCGCCGGCTTCAAACGCACGCGCTTTATACTTCCCGGTCGATGACGTCACCGCGCCTGTGACGTCACTCCCGTCATTTCATTGGTTGTTATACACAGTTCAGAGTGCGGCCCGCCAATGGCGTTCCCCATAGCGTTCCTGACGCGGCGTCTCGTTCCCTCAGGGAACTAAGGTTACATTAGTAACCCGAGACGTTTTTCAACATACCCTAACTGTCATGAACTGGAATACACAGTTCACGCAGAGCAAAGCAAGACTAGCGTTTGAGGTTAAAAAGTATATAAATTGTAAATGTTTTTAGAAAATAACCGATTGTTTCGCTAGATAAGACCATTCTTCCTCGGCTGGGATCATTTAGAGCCCTTTGAAGCTGCATTTAAACTGCATTTTGGAAGTTCAAACTCAGGGGCAACATAGAAGTCCATCCTGAAATGTTTTCCTCAAAAAACATAATTTCTTTACGACTGAAGAAAGAAAGACATGAACATCTTGGATGAGAAGGGGGTGAGGACATTATCTCTAAATTTTTGTTCTGAAAGTGAAATATTCCTTTAAGTTTTGATATATTTACGGTAGGAAATTTACAAAATATCTTCATCGAACATGATCTTTACTTAATATCCTAATGATTTTTGGCATAAAAGAAAAATCGATAATTTTGACCTATACAATGTATTTTTGGCTATTGCTACAAATATTCCCGTGCTACTTATGACTGGTTGTGGTCCAGGGTCACATTTATGCATTGGTATAATTTTGCATAATCAAAAATGAGTATAAAATATGGTCCCAAGGTTGTTTATTTCCCTAAGCTATAACATAAATTGAATGTCAGAAAGCATGTAGACTAGTGTTTGCCGCTCTAGTATGTGTATAAAGAAACGCACCTCAAGTTCCAGATCAGGAAATGCGTTTTGGCCTGTACTGACCTCGCTTGACCTCTCCGCCCCAACCTCCCCATCCCGTCACACCTCTGCCGCCTCCAGCCCGCGTTTGCGCAAGGAAGATTAAGCTGCTCTGACGAAGCCATGTTTACAAATATGCAGGCAGAGGAACAGGGCAAGCGACGCTGAGGAGGAATAGAATACAAATTGCTTTTTTTATCTCTCTCAGGGCCTGGGCTTGAGAAAATGCGTTTGCGATTGGTGTTCCTCTGCCTGTGAAGGATAAAGCTTCTGCTCTGTGTTTGGGTGCTGGTTAGCATTCATGCTCTCTCTCTCTCACTCACTCTCTCTCCCTCTCTCTGTACCTCCTGTTCTCTTTCTCCCCTCCTTTTCTCCTCCTTCATCCCAGGGTCTGATTTTCTGGCTGTTTCGCTGGTAATCAAGTAGTCTCTCCGCTCTCCTCTGATGTCTCGCTGACTCTGTCTCTCTCTCTTTTTTGAAGAGACTCTTTATGATTAACAGTCTCTGTGAGCGGCTGTCTGCTCGTGCGGGAGCCGACAGAAATGAAGAGAGCGTATACATCAAGCTGGGAGATCTATAACTGTGTGCTAATCACTGCTAACACAATTATGCGGAGCTACAGATTCTCCCTGGTTTATACAGTCACACTCCAAACCATTTGTGTTTCACATGCTCTGAAAATGGCTTGCATTTTTAAAAACCTAAAGGGATTGTCCATCCAAAAATGAAAATTCTTTCATGTATTCATGTCGTGTTTTCTGTGGGGCATAAAATAAAATTAGTTTAATACTTGAAACTGAGAGAACCACTACAAGACTATCTTACTCAAAAGAATGAATTAAATGATGAAAGAATTTTCATTTTTGGTTGAACCATTTTTATAAAAATGTGAAAAAAGGTTGCCATAAAGCTATATGGCTTTCTTTTAACAGATTGCCCTCATTGCTATTTTCTGAATCCATATGTTAACATTCTAATTATGTACTTGGACTAAATCTTTCTTGACTTTATCTGATGAATTTAGCTTTGTATATGCACACCCTTAAGTTGTTTCCTCATTTGTTTTCTTTTATTTAAAAACTAAAAAAAAAATATATATATTATCTATTTTATGTGACTTTGTTTATTGTTTGAAAATTTACTTAAAATATGTTTTGTACTTTGTAAAAATTTTTGTAAAGCCACCTTATGTAACATCACTGTAACCTATTATAGACTATCAGTCAAAAGTTTTTGAACAGTAAGATTTTTAATGTTTTTTAAAGGAGTCTCTTCTGCTCACCAAGCATGCATTTATTTGATCCAAAGTACAGCAATTTTGAAATAATAATTTACTATTTAAAATAACTTCTTTTTATATTTTTTACTAAATATATTTTAAAATGTAATTTATTCCTGTGATTTCAAAGCTGAATTTTTAGTATCATTACTTCAGTCACATAATCCTTCAGACATCACTCTAATATGACATATAAACAAAAAATTGTTTTATTATTATTATGTTGAAAACAGTCAATTTTTTTCAGTTTATTTTTTTTTTTATAAATAGATAGTTCAGAAGAACAGCATTTATCTGAAATAGAAATCTTTTGTAACATTATAAATGCCTTTATCATCACTTTTATTCAATATAAATGTACTGTATTAAGTATTGGAATTAATAAAAAAATATTTTCTTGAACAGCAAATCTGCATTGATTTCCAAAGGATCACTGAAGGACTGAAGACTGGAGTAATGATGCTAAATTTTTAAATATATTAAAATACAGAATTTAGTTACTTTAAATATTAAAAATAGTTTAAAAAATACTGTGTTTGCTGTACTTTAGATCAAATAAATGCTTGGTGAGCAGAGGAGACTTCTTTAAACAAAAACATTAAAAATCTTACTGTTCAAAAACTTTTGACTGGTAGTGTATATATTCAGACATATTCAAATTCTCCCACAGTCAAATCTGGCACTTTGTATTTGCTACAAATAACAACTTACATTTTATATCATATCATACAGCTTTGGAAGATTTGAAAGATAGCACTGAAGTCCTGGTGTGCTTTTATTGTGTTTTTCTTTTTCATTCTCATTTACTTTCATTGTATGGGAAAAAACAACCAGCCAAACATTTCCTTTAGTATTCTAAAGAATAAGGAAAGTCATACAGATGCGGGTGAACTATTCCTTTAAGTTTCTTGTAGCGCTGGGTTAAACGGTTTAACCCACTTTCCATATTTTGACACAGTCGAGTCATTGTGTTTGTCTGCTCAGCGTTTGTTGTGAGCATTTGAAGCTGTTCAAAAAGCATGAGAACCATTTCCCCGGGGAGCAAAGCTTTGTGCATAAATATTTAGCACAAATGGAAATAAAACAAAGTGCCACACGTCCTATAATGCTATTCATGCAAACCAGTCTTTGATTCACATTCAGAAGTCTAATATTACCGCTGCGTGTTTACGAATCACTTGCTCTCTCAGATCTCAAATGCTGATAGATCCAGAAACTGAAAAACATCAGGACGCTGAAAAACATCAGCTGTTTTCTGATAACCCCTGACCTTTGACCCCCACAGAAGGGACTGACGTCCTTTTGGCCTTTCTGTTAGCTTTCAAGTCAAGTCAAGTCAAGATTATTTATACAGCGCTTTTTACAATACAAGTTGTGTCAAAGCAACCTTACAGTATTAAAATAATAAAATAAAATGTCAATAATAATGCAAGAGTTCCATATTGCAACAAAGTCAAATTGGGGAGGACTCATCTGGTTCCCATGGCCTTGTGCCGGTGGCCGTTTAGGGTAGGAGTTCTTTCTTGATGATCTGTCTCTGGGGCTCATCTAGTTGACACGGTATCCGCTGACATTCGGCTGTAGGTGTTGATCCACCATCTGCTCTAGGTTTGGACTGGATCCGGGGGACTGCAGTGACCATCTGATCTGGATACGGACTGGATCTGGTGGCTATGGTGACCTGGGAACAAGAAACAAACAGACTAATATTAATGTAGATGCAAGAGTTCCAAGTTGCCACAAAATCAGATTGGATTAGCTTTCGTAATGAAACCCAGAATTCTATGAATAATGGGCTGCTATGCCTGATGGAGACACAGATTCATTATTCAGCACGCCGGTGGGGTTCGGCCCGCCACGGGCAGGGATCAGGAGAAGGTAGAGGAGAGAATGGGATCTCAGACAGGGTAAGGGTGTGAATTGAGAATGAGGAGAGACAATTCCCCCTGTACTTTAAAGTTTTTTTTCAGTGGGTTGAAGGGGAATTATCTCTCAATACCCATGATACTTCTGACAAGGAATGGCATGCCGAAACCCTTTTCTCTTCATATTTAAGAGATAAACTCTCTTCAAAGCTTTCATGAAAGTTTCTGTAATTGTTATATTAGACATCAACAATCCCTCCCTTCAGGCAGCTAATCTCTCGTTTAAACTTTCTATCCTTTTGACTCCAGCATGTAAGAGCCTCTCCTCAATTTGGCCTCACTGTTTGAGAGTCATCTACTATCCTTCGTAGACGCAAATAACCGAGCTCTGTGGAGTCCCAGAGGCCCGCGTTCTTTGTGCTAGCAGCTCATGCATCACCAGCCCTCTCTGACAGAGAGAAATATGCCATTTATTTTTGTTTCACCCTGATAGAGGAAGACACAGAGCAGAAGAACAAGGAGAAAAAAAACTGCCTGTTGCACAGGGTTCCTCGTGAATCATGATTCTGTCCGCAGAACTCTGGCCAGGCTTCAGGCCCGAAGTCACTTTGTCAGACAGCAGGACTTAATGGGCTATTACGGTACCCTTACATTGTGACACGGAGGGACTCTTAGTAATGATGGCTCTATACGCTCTGAGCCTGCTCAGCCTGAGGGCTGATTGGGGTTCGGATGTGTAAAAGCACTTTTAGACAGCGTATGTACGTCTTGTCTGGATACCACCTTCACCTTCTGTCTGCTAATGATGTAATAGATCAGCAATCAACAGTCAGTCTCTCTCTCTACCTGTCATGCACAAGTAGGTGAGTAGTCAGTCCTCTTGGATTACCCTGGAGTAAAGTGCCTTACTCGTAGACTCAGTGGTGGTAGTTCATGGATCAACGTTAGGGTCAACTTTGCAGTCACCTAGATAACTAAGGCATGGTTTCACAGACAGGGTTTAGATAAAGTCAGGATTAGGCCATAGTTCAATTAGGACATTTAAGTAATTTATATAAACGTGCCTTTTGGTGTGCATTTTGAGACAAAACAAAAGCACTGAAATACGGTGATGGGAATAACGGCGTTATAAATAAACAATGTTACTAACGGCATTACTTTTTTTGAGCAACGAGCAATCGAACGAATTACAGTTTGCCCCATTACAACAACGTTACCAGTACTGACAATAAAATGCACTGTTACTAAAATTAAGTATCATGCAGTATCATACGGATTACTTTATCAGACATTATTTGTTTTCAACGTGACATTTAAAAGTAGACATTTCAAGCTTTCTACACATATATTTCTTATGTCTGTAAAGTAGGTATTCGCTGAGATTCAGATTGTTTTATTTAGGTGTCTGTGAAGAGAGGTGACTGAGACGGCAGAGAACGCACCCTGTATATTTTATTTATTTTACAAAAGTACATTGTTCTGTTGTTATTATGACACAAAGAAGAATAGAGTCTTTGCAATTTCTTATCTGTTTTTCATGTCCGCGGGTTGAAGCGTGATATTTAGCCCCTGGAAGATGTCTCTCACATTTTCCCACAGCAACATTAAAATAGTGTAGATTAGTGTACAATGTTTGATTCGTTTAACATAATTTTTATTGGGGGCATCCAAGTTTTTTGACATATTTGAAAAAAAAAATAAGTAACACAATAGTTACTTTACTAATTACCCTGGTAATTAGTTACTTTTATGATGATGTAACTCAGTTACTATTTGTGAAAAGTAACTAGTAACTTTTACTATTTACTTTTTTAAAGTAACGTGCCCAGCACTGCTGATATATTTTAAGAGCAGACTAGTGTTGTCACGGTACCAAAATTTCAGTATTCGGTACCAATACCATTGAAAATCCACGGTTCTCGGTACCAATTTCGGTACCAAAGCAAAACACAATAACATATTAATTGAGCAACACACTATTTTTTATTAATAAAGAAAATAAAATGTACAAAAAACAGTGCCATTCTTTATACTAATGTAAAATTTTGTTAAAAGTTTTTTCACAGGTTAAAAAAGTATTTGTAAACATTTTAGTAATGAAATAACATCTAAATAAATTACAGGCATAAAAAATGTAAACAAGCTTCACCCAAAACTTTTTGTCATATTTCTGCTGCTGTTGCTGAAAAACATCTGTACTGTTGTCTGTTTTAGAGTTCGCTGGGGTCTTTCATGATCTTCCTTAATCTGCAACTGTAAAAAGAAATATAATATACTTAAGTAAAGCCATGGCCTAAGTCTGACCAGATGCAACATTAGATCATTGACACCAGCAAAATAAGAATTTTCAGTAAAAAACTAACCTCAGCTGTTATAATAAATTAAGATAAGATTACATATATTAAGACAAGTGTCTATCACAGATGAAAACTGCAGTATTAAAAACACTTTACAATTTTCATTTGTTAGATAACATTGCCTAACAATAAACAGTAGTTAACATTACATGGCAATTGTTCTTAGTGAGGTTAGGCTAATTTCAACATTTACTAATGCATAAAATCATATTAATCTGTTAAACATGAACAAACATGATCATGTCTTTTTGTATTAAATAACATTCACAAACATGAATTAATGTTGTAAAAATATGTTTCACTTACTTTAAGTTTATGTTAGATGATGCATGAATTTGATCTTATTTTAAAGTATTACCAAACTAAACAGGGGATAAAACGTGTTTTATTTGATTGTACTTTTATTCAATCCAAACTGCATTCATATTTATCCAGTCAAGAATAAACCTAGAACATTTTCTGACAGACTCATATTAAGGACATAAACATTGTTAACGACACATTTGTTCTTTCTCTAACACATATATTTTGGATACACATGTCATTTGTGTAAAAAATAGTAAATACATCATGTCCTTATTTTTTTTACTCTAACAAAAGTTATAGGAGCGTTGTTTCAAATTCATTCTAAGGCCCAGCATATTAGCGTTAGCCGCGCTTATGCTAACGATTCACTACACAAACGGTGATGTTTATTTCAGTCTGACATTCAAATTGAAATATGCAATAATGCTCTAAATATGAAATTAAAATGAAACTTACCTTACTTGAACTCTTTCATTTGATCCCGGAGTCGATCTTTGAGGTGTTTTAAGTTTGATGTGTTTCCTCCTTTCGAGAGAACCTAGACGACATCTTTTGCAAATAGTTTTTTGATGATCTATGATGTTCGCCTTGTTCAGCCGCAAATCCAAAATATTTGGAGCAAGCCTGGCTCTTTCTTTGTCAACAAGTGGATTCAGAGCCGCGGCATCAGCAGCACCGCTGAATAGAGCGCAACTGTGCAGTGCGTGAGAGCGCACCTTTTGTATAGCGTATCAAGAACCGGGTTGACCGGATAGTCGGTACCACCGGTACTTAAGAAAACCTGGTACCGTAACGTTTTAATTTTTTTAGTACCGACTTGGTACCGAAGTACCGGGACTTTTGACAACACTAGAGCAGACAGTGCAAGTTTCTTTAAGGTGAAACAGCTCAGACTTACAGACTTACGTCTGGGACTAGGCTTAAGCCTTGTCTGTGAAACCAGGGGTAAAAGTTTAAAAGAAATAAATCACCGTCATTTAAAAATCTTCTCCTTGTCTTCTCTGTTTTAAATCTCACTCTTTCTTTCTGTTCGCACCAGGTTTGATGTCATGATGTCATAGGTTCTTGTGGGAAGCCTTTTAAATTTGTCATTAAAGGGATGTCATGATCGGGGCTGTGGATTTTCCCTCAGCCACCTGAGGTCGCTGTCCTGCACTGCACTCTGATTCATCACGTCTGTTTTGTCATTTACACTGATACACTCACACCTGCTCACAATTATCTGGTCTATAAGAACTCTCATTTCCCACTAATCATTCTGGCTGTATTGTCTTCTGTCTTGTGTGTTATGTTTTGTTCTTGAAATCCCTAGCCTTTGACCGTGTTCTTGATTTTGTTATTTTGTGTTTCAGTTTATGTTCAGTTTGTGCCGTGTTGGCCTTTTGGTTTATGTTTACTTGTGTTTTGTTTGATTAAAATATCCTTCCCCTGCATTTGGACACAGACCTCCTCCTTACTCCAACGTGACAGAATGCAGCCAGCAACGATGGGTCCAGCGGGGAGGAATATTTTTTTTTCTTCTGAGGAGGCGGCGGTGTTTGAGGCGGCGACCGCTCGGTTCGAGGAGGTCATTTACCTTCAACTGGCCGAGATGGAGGCCTGTAGGGCCGAGTCGGCGCGGCGGCGTTCCCGCTTTGCAGTGGGGGCGGAGTGGCTCTTCCGTGGGAAGGCGGAAGTGACCACTCTCTCTGCTCCGGACGCGGCGGTGACCGCTCTCTCTGCTCCGGACGCGGCGGTGACCGCTCTCTCTGCTCCGGACGCGGCGGTGACCGCTCTCTCTGCTCCGGACGCGGCGGTGACCGCTCTCTCTGCTCCGGACGCGGCGGTGACCGCTCTCTCTGCTCCGGACGCGGCGGTGACCGCTCTCTCTGCTCCTGATGCGGCGGTGACCGCTCTCTCTGCTCCTGACGCGGCGGTGACCGCTCTCTCTGTTCCGGACGCGGCGGTGACCGCTCTCTCTGCTCCTGATGCGGCGGTGACCGCTCTCTCTGCTCCGGACGCGGCGGTGACCGCTCTCTCTGCTCCGGACGCGGCGGTGACCGCTCTCTCTGCTCCGGACGCGGCGGTGACCGCTCTCTCTGCTCCTGACGCGGCGTTGACCGCTCTCTCTGCTCCGGACGCGGCGGTGACCGCTCTCTCTGCTCCGGACGCGGCGGTGACCGCTCTCTCTGCTCCTGACGCGGCGTTGACCGCTCTCTCTGTTCCGGACGCGGCGGTGACCGCTGACGTTCCTCTGGCGGCGAGGCCAGCTCACGTTCCTCTGGCGGCGAGGCCAGCTCACGTTCCTCTGGCGGCGAGGCCAGCTCACGTTCCTCTGGCGGCGAGGCCAGCTCACGTTCCTCTGGCGGCGAGGCCAGCTCACGTTCCTCTGGCGGCGAGGCCAGCTCACGTTCCTCTGGCGGCGAGGCCAGCTCACGTTCCTCTGGCGGCGAGGCCAGCTCACGTTCCTCTGGCGGCGAGGCCAGCTCATGTTCCTCTGGCGGCAGTGACCGCTCTCTCTGCTCCGGACGCGGCGGTGACCGCTCTCTCTGCTCCGGACGCGGCGGTGACCGCTCTCTCTGCTCCTGACGCGGCGTTGACCGCTCTCTCTGCTCCGGACGCGGCGGTGACCGCTCTCTCTGCTCCGGACGCGGCGGTGACCGCTCTCTCTGCTCCTGACGCGGCGTTGACCGCTCTCTCTGTTCCGGACGCGGCGGTGACCGCTGACGTTCCTCTGGCGGCGAGGCCAGCTCACGTTCCTCTGGCGGCGAGGCCAGCTCACGTTCCTCTGGCGGCGAGGCCAGCTCACGTTCCTCTGGCGGCGAGGCCAGCTCACGTTCCTCTGGCGGCGAGGCCAGCTCACGTTCCTCTGGCGGCGAGGCCAGCTACCGTTCCTCAGGCGGCGAGGCCAGCTCACGTTCCTCAGGCGGCGAGGCCAGCTCACGTTCCTCAGGCGGCGAGGCCAGCTCACGTTCCTCAGGCGGCGAGGCCAGCTCACGTTCCTCAGGCGGCAGCGTCCGCTGATGTTCTTCTGGCGACGAGGCTAGCTCGCGTTCCTCTGGCGGTGAGGTCCGCTCGCGTGGCTCCGCTGCATGGGCCTGGCCCGCCGTCCCTCCCCCTGATTCGCCTTCCTCCATTCCTCCTCCCTCCAGATTTTTTTTTTCAGCCTTGTGGAACGTCTGGAAGCCGTTCCTTGAGGAGGGGGTAATGTCATGATCGGGGCTGTGGATTTTCCCTCAGCCACCTGAGGTCGCTGTCCTGCACTGCACTCTGATTCATCACGTCTGTTTTGTCATTTACACTGATACACTCACACCTGCTCACAATTATCTGGTCTATAAGAACTCTCATTTCCCACTAATCATTCTGGCTGTATTGTCTTCTGTCTTGTGTGTTATGTTTTGTTCTTGAAATCCCTAGCCTTTGACCGTGTTCTTGATTTTGTTATTTTGTGTTTCAGTTTATGTTCAGTTTGTGCCGTGTTGGCCTTTTGGTTTATGTTTACTTGTGTTTTGTTTGATTAAAATATCCTTCCCCTGCATTTGGACACAGACCTCCTCCTTACTCCAACGTGACAAGGGATAGTTCCCCCCAAAATGAAAATTCTGTAATTAATTACTTGCCCTCATGTCGTTCCAAACCCGAAAAAACCTTTGTTCATCTTCGGAACACAAATTTTTATGAAATCCAAGAGCTTTCTGAACCTGCATAGACAGCAATCCTACCACGTTCAAGGCCCAGAAAGGTAGAAGGGACATCATTAAAATAGTCCATTTGACATCAGTGGTTCAACCACAATCTTATGAAGCCACAAGAATACTTTTTGTGAGCAAAGATAACAAAAATAACGACTTTATTTAACCATTTCTTATCTTCAGCGCACGTTCACGTACCACTCATAGCTTCAGAAAATTGAGGTTGAACCACTGATGTCACATGGACTATTTATGCATTTATCTATGTATTATAATGATGTCCGTACTATCTTTTTGGGCCTTGAACGTAGTAGTTGCTTTGCTGTCTTTGCAGGGTTAGAAATCTTTTGGATTTCATCAAAAATATTTTAATTTGCGTTCTAAGGATGAACGAAGGTCCTATGGGTTTGGAACGACATGAGGGTAAGTAATTAATGACAGAATTTTCATTTTTGGGTGAACTGTCACTTTAAATTGAATCAAAACTGAGAGTTACAAAGAAGGGGAAGGGTTTCATTGAATACTTTTTTTTTTTAACATCACCAGTACCCACTGGAAATATTATGCAATATGTCTACTCTGTGTTCTCCAGAAAAATAAAAACTCAAGGTTTGGAACAACGTGGGGGTGAGCAAATGAGCACAGAATCTCAATTCTGGGAATTTTAATTTGAACTACCCATTTAACCACTAACCCACACTGCATATAGTACACATACTTCAGTCAGTTGTCCTTGATGAATTGAAAGCACAGGGTTGTTCAGTATTCCACGGATGCTCGTCATGTGTGAGAGTATGCCGGGGTTTTGTGTGTAGAGGAGCAGAGGAGCATGAGGCCTTTGCCACCCCGCCATCCCATTACCTCAGCCTGCTCCGGCAGGGCTTTAACCTTGGCAGGCAGGCTGGAGGAGAGAGGGTAATTCTAACCTTAAAAACCTGCTGATTAAAGCTAGTTTTGTGGAATTCGATTCCACTTAATGCCTTTGGCCCTGAGCCCAGAGGCCTGGCATTAACATCAACAGACACTGTGTCTTCTGCCTGAAAGACGTGCACACACACTCGCACACATTTGTTGTACTGTCACAGGCATGAGTGTGGGTTGTACGCACACTATTCCTCCTCCTTATCTCTCTTTCTCTCTCTCTCAGCGTGCAATGATATTGGACAGCCTTAGTTGTACAATATTTCCTCTGTGTTATTGTTGTGTTTGTGATATTGATGTATGGCTGTGTTTACTTGTCCAGCTCGAGTAATTAATTCCCTCGTTCGGGGTCTGTGTATAAACAGTTTTTGTTTATTTTCAATGTGCAAAGTATTTTTAGAAACCAAATTACAATAAGGCTTTCTATTATGTGTAAGCGTTATTGTTCAGTGACGATCATGGTCTTCTTCCCTTCATTTAGTTTCACACAGCTGAAGTTGGCTAATCTCATTGAGATGATTCTGAATTGTGTTATTTTTGCACGTGTTTTATATATTGCATTGTGTTGTTTTATGCATTGCATTGCAATGTCCTGACAGTACCTTTTCCATTTTTCTGAAGATTTTTTTCTGAAAGTGTAGAGCTTTCTGCACAAACAGGTGCAGAAATGTTATCAGTTTGGAAAGGAAGTAGGAAGTGATTGGCTATGTGGCAGTCTGAATCGTAGTGACAGCCTGTTACTGCTTTAACTAGCCATTTGGGTTCGGCAGACCTGTTCTCCCCTGAAAGAGACTGAATAACTTGCAGGACAGGAGACATATTTGTGTCTTTGCCTCAGGCTCAATCCACAGCCCTGAGGCAGGTCTACTTATATATGCCTGATTGCTAATACAGAACTTGATCTTCTTAATGAAACAGTGACTCTGTAGTAGATCCGATGGCACAAGATTTCATAACCCGGACATACCTGTAAGCGTTTGCATGTCATGTACGCACTTAGTTATCCCGATCTGTTCAGTATTGCTGAAAGAAGAGTAAGGCATGACAAATGTACATGTTCGAGTGATTGGTAATAGATTTGTCTTGATTATCTACAAGGTCTCGGCTCACTATATCACTCTACGAGGTAATTCATCAAGTTGTCGCCAATGCGCTCTCAAATTGTATGATTGAGTATTCCCAACTGGATTCAGTGTCTGATAAATTATTCCTTGTGTAGCAAGTGCTAAGACAAAACTCTATCAAGGTTAGCGCGGGATTCGGTATGGCTGCTATACCAGACTAGACAAACACCCTGCAGTGTCTGGTTTCCCTCAGAGACTTATGGGCCTCTATCAGGGTAGGCATGATATTTAATTTGACGCAAATGAAAATAAGGCTGTGAGGTATAGAATATGAGTCTGTTTTAAATGGAAAGACACTACAGGCAAAATGTTGCCAGTGTTTTCTAATTTATTAAGTAATATAAAGAGATTTCTGAAATCTGACAAAAGAACATAAGTTTTGAACCTGTTATATACATATCTGTTCTGGAAATGTATGAAAATTAGTGCAAATTTCATTAGATAATGCCTCATTTTTATATTTAAACATAACATTTCAGAGGATTTTTAATACAAACCAGTTGTCTTAATGTACACTACCAGTCAAAAGTTTTTGAACAGTAAGGTTTTACATTTTTAACTCTCTTCTGCTTATCAAGCCTGCATATATTTGATCCAAAATACAGCAAAAGCAATCATATTGTGAAATATTTTTACTATTTAAAATAACTTAAAATATATTTTATAATGCAATTATGCAATAAAGCTCATTACTCCAGTTTTCAATGTCGCATGATCCATCAGAAATCATTCTGATTTGCTGTTCAAGAAACAATTTTATTATTATTATCAATATTTAAAACATCAGCATTTATCTAAAATAAACAGCTTTTGTAAATTAATACTCTTATGTAGCAAGGATGCGTTACAATAATGTTACAAAAGATTTCCATTTTTTCCATTTAACTTTTTATTCATCAAAGAAACCTAAAAAAAAACATCTACTCAGCTGTTTTCAACATAATAATAATAATAAATGTTTTTGAGCAGCAAATCAGAATATTAGAATGATTTCTGCAGGATCATGTGACTGGAGTAATCATGCTAAAAATTCAGCTTTGAAATCACAGGAATAAATTACATTTCAAAATATATTGAAATAGAAAAAATATTTGTGTCTGCGCCGATAGCCTTGTGGGCAGCTCGAGGACCTTTCCCGATCCCGCCCCCCACCTCTTTCCACTTCGCTTCCTGCCATGTTTGATCTATCCTATCGTAATAAAGGCAAAAATTCCAAAAAAATAATCTTTAAAAAAAAATAATAATAATTGTACTATTAGTACTGTTTTTGCTGTGCTTTGGATCAAATAAATGCAGGCTTGGTCAGTAGAAGAGACTTCTTTAAAAACATAAAAAATATTTTTATCTTTTAAAAACTTTCGACTGGTAGTTTACTCTGATTAATCATTTAAAGAAAGTATTACGATTTCTATTAGTTTAAATGTTTACCCTATTCACCTGTATTGTCTTGCACTATTGAATACTGTGCAATGTATTGAATGGACCATATGTCTGTTCCTCACAGCCTCATTTACATTCGCATCACATTAAACAGCATCTACCCTGATGAGGTTCATTGCGAGCATCCAGTATCACAACACACGTCGTCACATCATAAAACAGCAAATTGGCACCATACTTAAGATGCCATGGTCTGATTAAGAGTGCCTTCACACATCATTATGGGCTAATGAGAGAGTCTCACATCTTCGGCAGGTTGGACACCTTGCCTTCATTGCCTGCCCGCCTGCCTTGATTGATGGCTCAGCATAACACCTGCTATGACGACATGCACAATTAGCGTGTCCTAATCACAGCTCCACTGACCATGTAACATCTGACCAAAGTGTTATCCCCTCTGTTGACCATTACTGAGACCACATGGACCATAGTCTTACACAAAAATGGCAAGCATAAGCAATGACCATTTGCAATCTGATTGGTTGTGTTGTGTATAAGTCTGCCTGGAAACAAAGTAATTTTAAGAAGATTCCGACTTGATACAATGAGGTTTTAAAAAGTTTAGTTTCAGGCACAATAAACTACTGTAGATGTCCTTGAGCAGAACCATATATTCTGCGTATTATGCTCAGTATTTACTTTTGGACAGAGAAAAATTCTGAACACAATGTTAATACACATTTTTCACTGTGGCCCAGGAGTGGTCCAGTGAAGGTTGTTGAGCATTTTTAATAAAAAAATTAAAAAAAAAAAAAACTTTTGGTTTTACAATACTACATAGAGATAATCAGTCAATTAAGCAACCAACTTTACAATTTTTAAACCAATTGACATAGACTGACCCCACTATTTTTTTATTCCAAATGGCCAAAAAAATCTCATCTATGGTCTGTTTTAGATATGCATTTGAAACAGTTCGTAATTTGTAGTCTTGCTGTTGCTTCAAACAATGAGTAAGTCAGATTGAGAAATGGAGAGAAGTCCTGCGTGATTGTGGGAATATAATTATGCCTTAATTGCTTGCCATTTGATGTGCTGTCATTTGTCACAGCCCACAGACAGCAAATAATGGCTTCTGTCATTGTCAGTTTGTCACATTGCCACGCAGCCTTGAGAGAGAATCAGCAAAGAGCTGAATGATATTTGTCCTGAATTACTGATAAGCTAGTCTGCGTTAGAGGTTTACGGTTTTCTCATTTGCTTTGTTGTTGTGTGTATTATATCAAATGTTTTGGGAGAGTGCGAATTGGTCAGCATAACCTGGGTTTGTTTGTGTGTGGACATATTTTATAATTTACATCTATGCTTTGTTCAGAAACCTAATGACAGAAGACCAATACAAAGGCTGCCTGGGGCTAATTTATTTGCTCTCTAGTCCACACAGTGGGAAGAAGAATAAAATAAATTTATTAAAAATATAGTAGAAAAATGACACAAAAATGTAATGCAATAAAAATTAGCTTCAATTCAATAAATTCAAGAGTCGATCCTTCCTGTTTTGCATGGCACAAAAAGTTGCTGGTGATCTAAATCGCTCCAAATCATTCACATTTGAGGTTCAGTCACTGTCAGAAAGCAGCTGCCTATGTAGGCAACAGGCAGCTCGCTAGATTTTGTAACAAAGCTATATTGTTGTGTATGTGTGTAAGCTCTGACAGTGTGCAAACAGCATGTGTGTAGCCGATGGATGGTGCACATTGATTCCCGTATCAGCTCTGACAGGTGCTACAGTCTGACACGGCCCAGGCATCTTGTTTATGCCTGCTGAACACTTTGTGTATTTCTTAAACTGAGTAAACAGAAGCTGCCTGGGGCTAATTTATTCACTCTCCAGTCCGCACAGTGGGATGAACAGTAAGGAACCGCACACACCTGTCAATACTGCGGAACAGACGCTCACAGCGCTCGGACTGGTACATATAGCAGACATGCACATACAGACGTTATCTGTCAGATGGAGATGGAGAAATGTGTTCTTGTACGTTTGGATCCAGAGCTCCATGGAAGCCCTGCGTAGAAAGGCAGTGGCGTTTGATGGACTTTTGAAATGAAGAGGCACTGCTTCCCTTGCCTGCTCTGAGAAACCACCACTGGTAAAAAGCTTTGCAGAGATCTCCTCTGTCTATCTGCCCTCTCTCGGATTAGCAGAGGAGTAAGATGGAACCTGTGAGAGACTCTGGACCTCAATGCTCTGCTGACTATAGTGTTTGTTTGCTCAGGAGTGTCTGAGTGCATTGACATGGCCGGGGAATCTGTGTTAGCACAAAGACACACTCGCTTGTTTGTTTTATGCTGCCGCTGGTGCTAGAAAGAAAGAGAAAGACAGACTTTGACTGAATGTTCTGAATGGAAAACTGTCTTGTAATATGGCCTCACTACATTGCATGTTTAATTCAGCAATTTGCATACTGCTGCTATTACAAAAATAAAAATGCTTGTGAGCATTTTTGTTTATTTTTTCCCAGTTTTGTGGGGAAAAATATGTGACCCTGGACCACAAAACCAGTCGTAAGTAGCACGGGTATATTTGTAGCAATAGCCAACAATACGTTGTATACGATTTTAATTTTTATTTTTATTATACGATTTCTCAGTAAAGATCATGTTCCATGAAGATATTTAATAAATTTCCTGCTGTAAATATATCAGAACTTAATTTTTGATTAGTACTATGAATTGCTACGAACTTAATTTGGACAACTTTAAAGGCGATTTTCAAAATATTTAGATGGAAAGCTTATTTATTCAGCTTTCATGATGTAAAAATGTCAATTTCAAAAAATGTACCCTTATGACTGGTTTTGTGGTCCTGGTCACATATGCACTATGTACACTACCATTTAAAAATGTGGATCGATAAGATGTTTTAATGTTTTAGAAAGAAGTCTCTCATGATGATTAATTTGATTAAAAAACACAGTAAAAACTGAAGTATATTAGTACAATTATGATATATTTTTAAATGTAATTTATTGCTATGGCAAAGCTGAATTTTCAGCAGCAGTTACTCCAGACTTCAGTATCACATGATCCTTCAGAAATCATTCTAATATGCTGAATTGCTGCACAAGAAACTTTTTTATTATCAATGTTGAAAACAGTTGTCCTGATCATAATCCTCCTGAACTTTTGAACAGCAATGAATCGTAACTTTTGGCAATCTGATCAAATAAGTCATTACAAAAGTTGTAAAAATTCTGGCTGATATTAACCTATTCATAGTTCATTCGTCATACTAGACATGAAAGGTCATTTGGAAGTGCTTTGCATTTTGGGATACACTGTTCTGTGCAGTATGCTCTGTGTGTACTGCTCCTTTCAGTAAATGTCGTAGGTCAGCTGGGGATTCTGTGCATATAGAAAAATGGCACACTGTGAACAGCATACACTGGATAATAGACATCCATATTATTTTTCACTATGGACCCATATCATGTAGTATATTGATCTTTTAAAACCTTGAGTATATGTTTTTTTTATGCTTAATCAAAAGCAGTCGGTATATGGTTTTGTAGAAACCATCTTGCTGACCAGAGGAGAGTGAGTTTCTCATACAGAGATTTGTTTTGTCTCAAGGTTTGATCCTCCTATTTTCTATACCGTGTTAGGAATTGTCAAGGCTCTGATCTTTTGTAGAGCTCTTTTGAAACGTTATTGTGAAGAGTGCTACAGAAAAACGTATCTCTACCTTGAATTGAACTCTACAGTAGTTTTCATTTGCACACTTTGCGATTTTAACTTTGGTTTAGTCTCGCACAGCCAACAATAAACACATTCCTAATCATATTCCACATTAGCTTGTCATCGCGGTATAACGGTGACCTTAACCTCCCTTAGAACTTCAAAAAATCCATTATTTTATAGTGCATGGTATGTGTGTGTGTATCGCAGGCTTGTGTGTACACGTGTGCATACATCCATGCAAGTGTGTGTGTGAATGCACCAAGACTGCTTTGTTTTCCAATTCTCTGCAGGTAAATAAATATTCCCTGTGTGCATTGTAGAGGAGCCGTAACCATAGAAATGGATATTTGATTTATTCCAGAAAGAGCCAAGCTCTTTGGCTTGAGTGCTTGCAAACAATATGTTTGGGTAGAAAGCCGGCACCCAGCAACAGCACAGCATCACAGATGTCTTCTCAAAACCACATGACTTATTCCGGCCCTGGCAGACCTCAGAGTGTCCCGTCCGGTCTCTGGCCACATGGGCGAGAGTCGCTCCTCAACCTGTACTGGTCACTAGTGCCAGCAATGTTGCTGTTAGTTTTTGGATTTCTTACTTCTTTTATATAAATTATATATTACACTTTATATATAGAAATAGGTATTTTCTAGACAGACCCTCCCTCATAACCCCTACCATGACCTTGTTTTTCAGACTTAGCCTTTGTGTTCTCTACTAACCATGTGTTTCTGTGTGTTTCTTTCCCTAGTGTCTGTACGGCTGTTACGTCCACTCCTCCATCATCCCCACCTTCCACCGCAGGTGCTACTGGCTTTTACAGGTAAGACTGGCGGAGACTTGGACACCTGTTGGGAACTCAGTAACCTATTGTTATTTTTCTGAAGCCACCATATTTTTTACCGCTCTTTCCGCCTTTTCATTTGGAGCTGAGCCGCACACCTTCAAGTGTAATTCAGCTGTAATGGAGACAGGCAGGGAGATTAAACGTAACCCCTCAGTCCGCTGGAGCCTGAGCTCACAGACTGATCAAAGCTAACCTCGAAACTACAGCCCAGCGCAGGGAGAGGTCCAGGGAGGAATCGCATGCAGATGAAGCCTTTAAAAGAGCACAGAAGATAGATATTCATGCTTTCAAGACATATACTAGGGATGGGCTCGGAAGTGACAGCAGCCATTAGTCATGAAACACAACAATTGCATGACTTTTTGCACATCTAAAAACATTTCTCACTGATCAAAAGGCAAAATGATTCAATAATCTGAATTAGTATCACATTTTTTGATTAACAATGTGGGTCAAATCACTAGCCGAAGTTTAACAGGTGTTTGTGTAGATCTCAAACCCTAAAGATGAACAACAGCAACAATAAGGCTTGACTTTGCAGTCACTAATTAAAATGTTAAAAACACTGTTTTCTAGGGTTCACCGATACAAAATGCTCTTAATTGGAAGAACATTAGTGATTCAGCAGCATCTTACTTATTACAGGAAGGTGAAAGCCTGCGAAGCAACATTTCTATCTTCACAGAAATATTATTCTTAGTCTGTCCCATGTTTTCTCGGTATCCTCTGAGCTGACTCATGTTCTGCTTCACTGCTGCTTCACAATTTCTGTGTCCAGGATAGAGCAGGTTGTTCCAGCATGACTTTGTCTTACACATATGGTATCAGTCTCCGGGGCCTGGCGGTACCTTCACTGTTTCCCAGTAGTCTCAGCTTCAGACAGACCGCCCATTGTCCGTTCGCTGACTGTCTGATACATTTTGCATAAAAATCTCATCAGTTTTGCCATGTTTGTAATCAAATACTTGAAAGATATCTAAAGTTTTGTTTGAGCTGCTTTAATTAGTAAGTTTACTTTACATAGAGCTTTTTTCTAAGTTGCTTGACTGCTCAAAAGTTTGGAGTCAGTCTATTATAAAAGAAATTAGTACTTTTATTCAGCAAGGCCACATTAAATTGACCAAAAGTAATCGTCAAGACGAAAAAAAGAAAAAAAGGTCTGGCTCTCAAATCTGATTAGCCGAGGGGTGTGTGATATTTATATGCAACTATTGCAGAAGGGTCAAACGCTCATTAATGCTTCAGAAGAAAAAACGATGCATTAAGAGCCGGGGTGTAAACTTTTGAACAGAATGAAGATGTGTACATTTTTCTTATTTTGCCTAAATATCATATTTCTTCATTTAGTACTGCCCTTCGGAAGCTACAGAAGATACTTGCATGTTTCCCAGAAGACAAAATAAGTTAAATTTGCCCTGATCTTCAAATTCCAAAAGTTTTCACCCTCCAGTTCTTGATGCATTTTATTTCCTTTTGAAGCATCAGTGAGCTTTTAATCTTTTGTAATAGTTGCATATGAGTCCCTCAGTTGTCCTCAGTGTGGAAAGATGGATCCCAAAATCATACAGCCATTGTTTGAAAGGGTTCAAACACAGAAATTCTGGAAAAAAAATAATTTGTGGAACCTGAAGAATTTTTCTTAAGAACAGTGGACAGTTTAACTGTTCACTAAACTAATCACTAAACAAAAAACACAGCTGTGGATCATTCATCAAAGAAACACAAAAATATTAATTTGAACAGCTGTTTTCAACATTTATAATAATGTTTCTTGAGCACCAAATCCGAATAAGATTTCTTAAGGATCATGTGACACTGAAGACACTGAAGAAGGCTGCTGACAATTCTGTATTGCGATCACAGGAAGAAGTTACATTTTAAAATCTATTAAATAGAAAACATTTTAAATTGTGTTTCACAATATTACTTTTTTTGTTCAAATAAATGCATCTACATAGAGAATCATTTTTAAAAACATTTTTTTTAAATCTTACCAACCCCAAACTTTTGAGCGTGAAGTGTAACTGTAAATATAAAGCAAACTCACGTTGATCATTTTTACATATGAGTCAGCTTTTTTTGTGGGCAAGTGGGCATCTATTCTGGCTCCCAAGCCAAAATAAGATGCTAATGTGGAACAGGCCTTTTGTTGTTGAGTCAAAATTCTGTCTATGCAACACTTTCGTCCCAGAGTGCAGATTCACAAAGGTTACATGGATGCTAAGAATGCACATAACCCAATCCAAGTCACAGCCTCAAACGATGACACAAAACTCCATTTTCAGGGAATGTGATCACAGAGAGGGAGCGAAAGAAGCGGCAAGCATATAGAGAGCAAAGAGACTGCAAGTGTGGCTGTCTTTTTATCCAGTCCAGATCTTCTTTATTGAGAAAAGTCTCAGTAATAAGACAGGGGAGGAGAGGAGGTAATGAGAAAAGAAGCCTATGAGGAATCTCGGCACTCCTTCCCTCTAAAACGCTTTTCCCTCAGATAGCGGCTCATTCTTCCAGGCATGTCTCGGTGGTATTGCGCAGCTCTGCTCTTCTCGCTCTGCATAACGGCAGAGATCTGCTGAGGGGACGTATTATCGCCGCTTACCCAGAATGCGTTGCACCTCGTTGGCCCCTCTGAAAAGTTCTCACTCACGCAGAATAGACTGTCTGGGAGAGGGAATGACTGTTTAGAGATTCGAGGTGTTAAGGGCATATTATCTCTCACACATACAGCGCATACACACACTCCCTCTGCGACTGTCCCGGTCCCGCACTTGATTGATTTAATCGCTCCACGTCTCATTCTCTTGTTTAGTGCTAATCGAATGTAATTCCTCAGCTCTCCTTCTTCATCTAATCCTACATTACGGGGCTGAGGTGTGGCGGCCGGGGACACGGACCCGGATATCATTATTATATTAATACGACTGAATGTGAGGCCACACTTCATTTGTCTTCCAGGCTGGCAGATCTTTAGAAAGTGGTCAATAGCCTTTGCCGAGACCTCTTTATTGTGCAAGAGGAGAGCTGTGCTATGTTGGGGAATGAAATGACTCATAAGACAGAATATTGTCCAGATTAATCAAGAAACTGGCAGCAAACCTGCAACCGCCTCCACCCCCATGTCTCTCTCTCTCTCTGTTTATCTCTCTCCCCATTTCTGTCTTCCTCCTTCCCTCCCCAGCCTTCTCCCCATGATTGATGGCAAGGTATGGCTTCTCCGTTGAGGACCCGAATGAGTTGGACCATCTTTTCCAGTATACATCTCCCTGTCCCACTTCACATACATGCTCATTAAAATAAACAAGCATGCTCATATAGAAGGAGAGATGGATGCTCTTGTTTTCTCTTCACGATCTGTCTTACACACTGTGCCTGTCAGACCCACTAAATTTGGCATAGAGCGCCAACGTGTCAGGAGCTGTCCGTGATGCTTGAAAACTTGTTAAACTGTGATCAGTTATTCAGCTAGATGCACTTTACAGACTTGCTTTCATTTCAAAGCTTCGTGACATGCTTTGAAATCTCACCGTTGTCTAAATGTCGGCCCTGGCACGCATGCATCGTGCTTTAAAGATCGATATTGCATTTCCATTTTCTGACCTATCTGATGAGCTGAACCCCCTCACCTCGTCATCTTCTCTATATTTGTTTGCGGCCGCTAGGCTGGTGTAAATTAGCCTGAGGCGTGAGGCAGACTCTTCCTTTTTGTCCGGACAGGCACCGCTCTGCATTTATTTATTCATAGCCGGTTGTTTGTGTAGCCACACCAAATGTGTGCTCGGCGCGCCCCTGACCGCACACTTCCCAGGCCCAGAGTAATGTATATTTAACGTTGCTTACGCTCCCAGACAGAGTCATTTATGAGACGAAGCTTCATTAGACTGTTTTAACGGATGGGGACATTAATACAGCCCGTGTTTGCTTGTGTTTGTTATTGCCGGATTGTTTAGGGTGCTGAATACACAAAAGAGAAATGATGGCGTATTGATTTCGGGGCCGTGGGATTAATGTCTGTTATGAGGTGCCGATGTGGTAAGTTGAAAGTTTATGCTGTCGCATGGATCAGCGGCTGAGTATTGATTGAGAAGGCTTAGGCCTCGTGGCTTGCGGCTACTGTAAGAGAACAGGTGAAGAGGAGTTTGACTTTTTATGTCTGGTCGCTGGCCCTGGATGTGTGAATTATACGGTGTAGGAATATTTGGATCCTGGTTATGAGCTTTATGAAAGCTGATGGGTGTGTTTTTTTTCCAGTATTTACAAACAGCAGCGTTAAAGTGTGAAGGGCAAGAGTATGTCGCACACGTACACATGGATCTCAGTCAAGGATTGTGCATTAATATTCAGACACTGTTCGTTCACACGCCCTCTTGACTCATCCAGCTTTCTGCACTGATTCAGGTCATACATGCTGCAGAAGCACAATACAAAATAACAAATAGTGTATATGTTCCTTCAGCCTGCTGAAAGTCAACATCTTAAAGCTATAAAATGTAAAGTCTTAACCTATTCTGGAATCCAGAATCTGGATATTAGTTTGTAGGTGATTTTGTGGTTTGTCCACCTACTCCATATGGCTAGCTGCCAGTGAATAATTTGATCTGGGTAGAATAAAGCAAGTTCTCATTGCTGTTTCTTGCCATTTCAGCTGATATTTTCTGTGCATTTCCATCGTTATTTTGAGGAATAATGCCTCTAAGGTGCAATAGCTGACTGGGGTTGTTGACATAGAACTTTAACTTATGTAATATGTATATATTATATATTTTATTACAATTTTATTTTTTTTATGTTTTTTTACCGGTGTCATTTTCTCAGGGTTACCTCATAGTACCTGAGCAAAATGTGCATTTTTATAAAAATAAGATTTTTTTTTTTAAATACTGACTTTTGCAAATATGAATAATAATTATTGATTAATAATTTTGAACGTTTTACTATTTTATTTGTGCTTATTCGAAAGATTCTGACTAGATACTTTATTCATATATGACCCTGGACCACAAACAGTCATTAGAGTACATTTTTTGAATTTGAGATTTATACATCATCTGAAAGCTAAATAAGCTTTGATGTATGGTTTGTTGGGATAGGACAATATTTGTCTAATCAAAGATCTGGAATCGCCTTTAAAGTTGCCCAAATGTTCTTCTCAATGCATATTACTCATCAATAATAAGGTTGTGATATATTTACGGTAGGAAATTTACAAATTATCTTCATGAAACATGATCTTTACTTGATTTTTGGCATAAAAGTTTTGTGGTCCAGCGTCACGTATACTGGTTGTTTCAAAAATGTAATCTCCAATCTCTAGCCAGTTACACCACCTAGACATTATTCACTTTTAAGCCCTTCAGAAACTATCAAAATAGCTTTTTTTTTTTAGAAATTGAATGTTGTTGATAAATGTATTCAAGACTTTACGAGTTCTCTATTGCTCTTTCCTCAGGTTTTCTCTCAGATTTTCGCCATTATTTGTGTTTTGGCACATGCTTTCAGTCTCCCGCAGAGCTGCTGTGTCAGTGCTACATAAGGCCACATCAGAGCAGAGCACGTGGGACCTCCTCTATAACGATCCCCTCATCCGTAAACATCAGCGTCTCCCTCTCTCACACCTGCCTCCACCTGCTCTTCATCATAGCAGCCATCCAATTTCCCGTCATTGTGCGTCAGCTGTCCCAGTAGCCCGCGCTCTCATCTCCATCCATCTCAGCCCACAGCCTCTGTCTTACACACTCTCCGACTCACACAGACACCTCTCTTACACACAGTTCACATGTATTTTGTAGCCTTTCTCAAACACTTAGCATATTAAACACATTTCTATTCATGATGCTTAACATTATTTATTCTGGTAGGATGTATTCCTAGATCAAAATCCTTCATGATCAGTCAGTTTTCAGAGTTATGTTTAGGCCCAAATTCTGGCAAACACTTCCTGCTATGCAAGCCCAATTTCATGCGCTGTTGAATTCTGAAACAAGCCTCGAGTATGTGCTACATTGTCATCATTGCCACAAGGGGCGCTATAGGCATACTCTTAACCTGTGTTCTTCTATAGTTAGTTCACTCTTTCAGGTCAGCTTCTGATATGAAAGAAATAACTGTTCTTAGTGTTCAGTTTATGGGCAACAGCATCGTGAAAATGCATGTTACAGTGCATATGTGACCCTAGACCACAAAACCAGTCATAAGGATCAATTTTTAGTGTGGTTTGTTAGAATAGGACTATATTTGGCCAAAAATCTAGAATCTGGGGGTGCAAAAAAATCTAAATATTGAGAAAATCAACTTTAAAGTTGTCCAAATGAAGTTCTTAGCCATGCATATAACTAATCAAAAATTACGTTTCGATATGTTTACGATACGCGATTTATAAAATGTCTTTATGGAACATGATCTTTACTTAATATCCTAATGATTTTTGGCATAAAAGAAAAATCAATAATTTTGACCCATACAATGTATTTTTAACTTTTGCTACAAGTATACCCATGCTACTTTAGAATGGTTTTGTGGTCCAGGGTCACACATGTATCTGCATACTATATGTTTATGGTCTTTAAGGGATAGTTCACACAAAAATGAAAATTACCCCAGGGCTCGAAATTAACTTTTTTACATGGTAGCACTGGTACTCCCAACTTCAAAAAGTTAGGAGCACCAAAAAAAATTTAGGAGCACCCAATTTATTTTTAGTAATGCGCCAATCTTGATTCTTCTTGGCCGATTTTGATTGCCAATGTTTTACAAGCAAATGGGCTGATTCTGAAAGCCTTTTTTATATATTTATTTTACGCCTTAAGTAAGGGACAAGAATGAATGAAAATTTGAGTACATGAACAAGATGATTATTTTCTCTTTTATAGGTACAGCCATTTAAATTAGAGACAACCACTGCATTTTTAAACAATATGCAGTATAAATAACAAACAAATAAACACCGTTCTTTCTTTGTCCTGTAGACAATGAATGCAGCTATAATGAAAGTAGGCTACTCTTTCAATATTTAAAGTGCAAATAAGAGACCGAACTTTTCAAGCATGATACAGAGCTATAGACAACCACACATCTTATTATAGCCCACATACTAATAACAGCATAGATATTTTATGTAGCCTAATTTGCGCGCATTGGTAAGTCGCTCTCTAAACGTGGGGTATTAAAATAGCTTTTAAATGCGTGTGCGGGTTTTACTTTTGGTTTCGTTTAACTATCGCGCGAAACTCTCGACGGCGCGGAGCGTGCATTCTACAATAAAAGCGATTACTTTAATAAAACCATTTAAAAGTGGGAGGACACAAAAGGGATTTTGAAAAGCATGTCTTCAGTGGAAATTACGCCCCTGGGCCCTGCATGAGTGGAACTCTGCCACTGAGTTATCTTTTGATGTGAATGTATGCCACGTTCTACAGTATATTGAGACGAAGGCGCCAGAATTGTATCTGACAGAATGTGCGCTGTACGAAACAGTAAAAGAAATATTTCTTCAAAAGCAGATTGTGGAGACCTTTTAATTGTCCACAATCAAAAATCGTCATATCACACGCCACTAATTGCAATGCAGTTTGTGCAAATCCAAAACAGAGGTTGGTTGAGAGAGAAAAAAACATCCTAGTTTAGCGGAGCGCAGTGTCAGTGACAGGGAGTGATTGGCGGCTAAAATCTCAAATCTCCATTAAAGGTAATAGTTTAGAAGTTTAAATGGTTATGTTGTCACTGCAGCTCACAGCAGTCTGTGCATTAGTTAGGCTAGTGAAAGTTTTGTAAAGAAACCAAGTCGCACCACAACAAATTCTCGCACTCACACAAACGCTCCCAAACATAATTTGAGGTCGCGCAGATTAAATTTTGGGAGCATATGCGACCAAAACAGTCACAATTTCGAGCCCTGTACCCTATGATTTACTTACCCTTGATCCATCCTAGGTATATATATGACCTTCTTCTTTCAAAAGAATACAATTAGAGTTATATTGAAAAATGTCCTGGCTCTTCCAAGCTTTATAATGGCAGTGAATGGGTGTTGAGATTTTGAAATCCAATAAAGTACATCCATCTATAATAAAAAGTACTCCACACGGCTCCGGTGGGTTAATAAAGGCCTTCTAAAGGGAAGCATCAGCGTTTGTGTAAGAATTTTCATTTTTTGGTAAACTGTTCCTTTAAGGATAGTGTCATGTAGGACAGTACTACTGAACTACTGTAAATATGTGAGATGGAGAGTGTATAAGTAACATTTAGTCCTCCATCACCCACCTTTTAAACTTTTCACACTCTCTTCGCTTCACTCATCACACTCTCCTCTCCTCCTGACCCCATCAGCTCTTCAGTCAGGTCAGAACATTGCACTCCCATTGAGAGAGACTTCCTTCATATTAAGGGTCACTGACCAGCGGCAGAGTGAACAAAAATGAACTTTTCCTTCTCTCAGTCTCTGTCTATGTGTCTTGCTGCTGTGGGCCAGTGGGTATCTGTGGCTCCCTCTGATCGTTCCCTTTCCAAACTTCCTTTTAGGCTGTTTTGCATACCATATTCCCCATTATCTCTCATCTTCTCAATAGATCCTCCATCCCACTACCTCTCCCCCATACAGAAGCTGTTCATGTGGACACCATCAGAGAGAGAGAGAGAGCCAGGATGTGAGATGGCTGCTTAATAATTCAGAGCTCTGTGAAAGGGCAGGAGTCTGCCGGTGAGCCAAACTGACATTCAGCCAGTTATTGAGCGCCGGCCGCTGGCAGCCGTGTGTGTCCAGCCGTTTCCCTCTGTGCGTCTGGGACATTAGAGCGGGAGATTGACCTGCCTTATTGTGTTAATCCAACTCTTACCTATAGACTCAGCAGCCCGCATCACACGGCACCGATGGCGGTTCATGGGCCGCAGGTAATGCGGGCGTCTAAGCGTGATCACTGCTTTTCTATTAGGACACTGTCTGGAGAGCCTGGGAGCGCTACGCTCTGTTGGCTGGTTAACTTGTTTTTGTGTTGGCCGAGTTTATACCTGGTATTAACGTCAGTTTTAGACAATCTGTTCGAAACAGGATGGCACTAAATCAGGACTTAACAATAAGACTTTTTTTCTGCTGGCTCAGTAGTTTCGATTTTCACTTGTCCTGCCAACATTTTTACTACCAACACTTTCAATTCATTATCAATTTTTATGCGTACAGTAGCAATGCGTTTCCTAAAAATATTTATTTTATAATATATACGTTTTTTGTCACTTTTGTTTCTAAAGAAAAAAAAAATACCCAAAATGTAATACATATTGGTTTTGGTTTGGTTTTTCATTATGTTTTGTTCATTTTTTGTTTTGTTTTGTTTTGTTTTAGTTTTTTTTTTTTTTTTTTTGTCCTATTTTTTTATTATTATTATTTTGTTTGTGTTTTTTTTTTTTTTTTTTCTTAGTTTTGTTTCATTATTCATTTTTGATTTGTTTTACTTTTTTGTTTTGTTTTGTTTTTCATTTTTTTTTGTTTTTTGTTGTTGTTTCCTTTGTGTTGTTTTGTTCTCATTTTTGTTTAGTTTTTTGTTTGTTTTTTATGTTTTGCTTTGTTTTGTTTTTCATTTTTGTTTGTTTTGTTTTTCATTTTATGTTTTGTTTTTTTTTATTTTTGTTTTGTTTGTTCTTTTTATTTTAGTTTTTTGCTTTTTGTTTCATTTTTCATTTTTTTAGCTTTTCTGCTGTGTGGGGGCTTTTTTTTGTATTGTTCTTTATTTTTCATTTTTATTTTTTTTCATTTTTTCCAGAAATGGTCAACTAATTACAAACAGATGTTGTGATGGCTTGCAAGTATTACCAAATTGCCTCCCTCAAAATTCACAAAAAGTCAGCAAATTTGTTTTTATTTTAGCCTTCCATGTCTCAGCTGTCCACTACTGATCATATCACCCTTGACATATCTAAATACCAGGTGTAAACAGCTCCTGCATGTCCCTCAGAGGCGGGTTGGCACAGCTCAGACCTTCCCTGCTTTAGATTCATGTTTTCTAAAGCAGCCCGTGCAATCAATGCCAGGGACAGGCCTGTGTGATTGGGCCCAGACTGTAGGCCTTTTTGATGCGCTGCCTCTAATTTCTGTGTGTCTGTGTGTGTGTGTGCGCAAGTGTCAGATGACAGCAGGCTGTGAGCAAAGGCAGATCAATAGGACACAGTACGGCCAGTTGGCAGACGGCCGCGTTTACGAGCGTGTGCGCGGCCGGCCGTTCGCCGGGTGTGTTTCAGGAGTGCGCTGAACTGCGCTGTGACGTTTCGACACATGACTTGCGTTGCTGCAGCTAATGACCAGAACTGTCGCATTTGTCCAGCACTGATTACACATCAGAGGCCCAATTAGCTCTGGTGAAGTCTGACATTCTGATTTCCTCATCACAGAGAAAAATCCCAGATAGAGAAGACAGAAAGAGTGGTGAAGGAGAGAGAGAGAAAAGGAAGGTAATGTTATGAAGGTGATGTTTTTTCCCCTTTTTCCACCCCAAATTCCAGTCTATTCACTGTCATATCGATCTCGAGTCCATCGTACAAGCCCAGGCTCATCAACATACAAAGCAGTGCTCTGAATCCAATTTCTGTAATTGGCAATTTCATCGTGGAGATCTGTTTCATCAGTTCAGGAATTTGGCCCGTCCCGAGAGTGGGGGAACAGCTCAGTTTGACTGAGAGAGCACTGGAGAGATCAGTGACCACTCTGTTATATGACTATAAGGATAATAAGGAGACATGTTTTGGCCTTATTTGACTGCAGAAGGTTCTTGTAAGGTCTGATTTTCTGATGTGACTATATAAACAAACAGCTTTGAACACAAGAATGGAAAGATGTGCACACCTCTGCCTCTGTAGCCTCTGATTTACACCTCTAATTTCAGCTAAATTACTCCCATCTTAGTGAAATCCTCTGTAGGTCTGCTCGTGTAATGTGAGGTGTTGTGTCGGTCTAATTTTAATTTGATGGAAGGCGATATGGAAGTGTAATTTGATTGGAAAATGTTGTGTAGGCTTGATTTCATTCTTTGAGGTGATGTGTAGGTCTAATTTGAAATCTGTAGGTTTGATTTTGGATGAGATCTAAATGTATTTCTTTCTTTCTTTCTATCTTTCTTTCTTTCTTATTTAATTGTAATATTTTATTTATTGTTGTGAAAAAGAATTTTCTAGTTCTGGTAGGCTTAGTTGCATGGTAAATCTCTTTCTAAATAGTTGCATCTTTAAAGGAGAAGTTCACTTTCAGAACAAAAATTTACAGATAATTTACTCACCCTTTTGTCATCCAAGATGTTCATGTCTTTCTTTCTTCAGTCGTAAAGAAATTATGTCTTTTGAGGAAAAATTTTCAGGAAGTTCTCCATATAGTGGACTTCTATGGTGCCTCCAAGTTAAACTTCCAAAATGCAGTCTAAATGCAGCCTCAAAAGTCTCTAAATGATCCCAGCCAAGGAAGAAGGGTCTTATCTGGCCAAACTCATTTTGTCTAGCTCTGCGTAAACTCTTTTTTTATTCTGGTTAATGTCAGTTAGGGTATGTCCAAAAACTCTCATCTTATTTTTTCCAACTTCAAAATCTTCCTACAACGCTGTTTTACATTTTTTTTTTTGTAAAGGGTGTTTGACCCTCCACTTTGTATACTCTGGGTCGGTACTTCTGCAGCAATGTAGGGCGATTTTGAAGTTGGAAGAAAAATTGAGATGGGAGTTTTTCAACATATCCTAACTGTATTGACCCGGAATGCACAGAGTTCACGCAGAGCTAGACAAGACGGGCATTTGAGGTTAAGAAGTTTATAAATTCTAAATATTTTTAGAAAATAACCCTTCTTCTTTGGCTGGGATCATTTAGAGCCCTTTGAAGCTGCATTCAAACTGCATTTTGAAAGTTCAAACTCGTGGGCACCATTGAAGTCCACTATATGGAGAAAAATCCTGAAATGTTTGCCTCAAAAAACATAATTTCTTTACAGCTGATGAAAGAAAGACATGATCATCTTAGATGACAAATTATCTGTAAATTTTTGTTCTGGATGTGAACTTAACTGAACTTTAATTTTTTTTTTCTAGAAATAGGTCACAATGGTTAATTAGATTTTTTTTTTAAGTACAAATTTAAGTAAACTTTTTAGCTATTTAGTTGTAATATTTATTAATATTTATTAGATATCTATATTATTTAAAAAAAATTAGTAGCTATTTTTTAGACCTTTAGATAGTTTGTAAGGTAATCCTTCAATAAAAAGTAAATAATCTTTAATTTCATATAAAATAGCACCACAGCTACACATATTTTATTTTATTTTATTTTATTATTTATAGAACTACACATACAGATTTTTTTTTTCTTTTGGTTTCTTTTATCTTTTTCTTTATTTCTAGATCATTGGTTGTGTAGATTATTTGTAAAGTACACATTTAAGTAAACTAAAACTTATTTTCAGTAGCTAGTTTTTAGACAGTTTGTGAGGTTAATCCTCTATAAAAAGTAAAACTACTCATTATATTTTATTTATTTATTTATTTATTTTTTACCTAAACCTGATGGTATAATAATATGTAATTTTCTTTTTCACTTATTTGGTTATTTTAGAGCCTACACATGATTTTTTCTTTGTTTTATTATGCATTGTTTTTTATTTGCCAATTGCATCAAATTGTACCGCTGAGAACCTGGCAAGAGGAAAGGAATTTGTCTGGGCATCGCTTGCGCTTCTGCATGTGTATGTGTGTGTATATAGCTGCTGTAAGGTGATGATTTCATCAGGCAGAGATCAGAGATTCAAATGAGCATTGTAAATCACACACCATTAACGAGCTGCCTTGTAAATTAGCAATGCAGGGTGTGTCAGAGCTGGAACGGGGAGGGGGGTTTGCCACATGGGGACACATAAACTACCTCCACAGGGCTATTTACTGCCACCATAACCGTACTCAGAACCTGAGTCTGGCACACTGCCCTGCGCCCAGAGAGCTTTGATAGCCTTTTTCACTGGTCCATCTCCATCGCTCGTTAGAAGGCCTGGGGGACCGTCTGTGCTCTTTGCACCCTCACAAATGATGGAGGACGATAAAACAGAAGGCTTTGGGCCTTTGGTGTTACTCTCCAAGACCCATAACCAAGCAGATTTGGAACGATCATCATTTACAAAGTCCTACATATCTTACAGATCTTAAGTTTTATCTTGCAGTTTAAGAAATATTACCATGTTTAATTTCATTTTGCAGAACTGTGCTGATTTGCCTCTAAAAATCATTGCCGCAAAATCATTCTGGGTACTTTTTATGTTCTTATTCTCCAACAGATCTTTTTTATGTGTCTTCATCTCGTTAATGATGACAAAAGGGAAGAGGATGTCCTCAGTCAGTCGGGAATGTTTGGGTTATGAGTCCCGCCAGCTGCCATAACATCCAGAATTGCGTCAAGATAGCACCTGCTGTCTCTCGGTATGAGGTGTCTGGAAAACACTGACGCTTTGCAATGTTAATTGTATTGTGGCCAAATCAATAGCATGAATGGAACAATCAAACACGTGCCAGGTTCCTGTTCTGAGCGGCTGGTAGGGGAGCCAGGCCTTTAAAAGAATCATTCCGTCACTCTTTTGTGCATCTCAGAATCTGTCAACACCTTACTTTTTGTTGTAGTCGGGGGTATTGATCCCACAAGCGACAATGGCTTAGCATCTGTGTGTGTGTGTGTGTGTGTGTGTGTGTGTGTGTGTCTCAAATGTGTGTGCATCCTGCTTCCAGTGACAATGGAGCTGGGAGCCCAGGTATGAAGGGACATACTGTAGGAACTTTCTAAAAAGTCAGCATGACTCATGAATATGAATTATGTGACATTCACAGAGTATCTAGCCAGGTTTGCTGAAAGGTCTTAAAATTGTTTTATGTGAGTTCTCTTTTTTGTCTTTATACTATTAAAGAAAACTTTTTTCTTTTTATACCAAGCAAAATAATGATTATTTCCAAAATAATTTTTGTTTATATAAGCACATTGAAACAACTAAACTATTATCATTTTTTAAAATGGCAATTAATTTATAAGAATCATATTTTATTTTTTAATAATAATAATTGAAAAATATAATAATATTAAACACTCATACATATTTTGAAAATATTCATATATTTGAGATTTAAACTTGACTCATGAATAATAATTACATAATGTTTACCCAGAAGTGCTACCTGATTTTTTTTTTCATACTGTGCAAACTTTTTCTACTTTTTATTTATTCATGCCAAGTAAACAAGTAAAATAGGATTATTTATATTTATGATTATTATGATTAAATTGTAGGGAAATTAAATGTTAAATATTATTGCAGTGACTGTATGATGTTGAGATCCATCTTTTCACACTGAGGACAACTGAATGACTCAAACACAACTATTAAAAAAGATTCAAACATTCACTGATGCTCCAGAAGGAAACAAGATACATTAAGAGCCTTGAAGATCAAGGTAAATTGTACTTAATTTGTTTTCCGGGAAACATGCAAGTATCTTCTTTTGCTTCCGAAGTGCAGTACTAAATGGGAAAAATTATATTTCAACAAAATAAGAAAAATTTGGACATCTTCATCCTGTTTAAAAGTTTAATGCATTGTGTTTCCTTCTGGAGCATCAGTGAATGTTTAAACCTTTTTTAATAGTTGTGTTTGAGTCCCTCAGTTGTCCTCAGTGTGAAAAGATGGATCTCCAAATCATACAGTCACTGCTGGAAAGGGTTCAAATATGCAAAAGATGCTGGAAAACTGAAGAATCTGTAGGACCTGGAGGATTTTTCTGAAGAAAAGTGCTCAGTTTAACTGTTCAGAACAACTCATGAACAACCATCACAAACTGAAAGCTGAATAAATAAGCATTGCACGCATAAGCATGATGTATGGTTTGTTAGGATAGGACAATATTTGGCCGAGATGCAGCTTGAAAATCTGGAATCTGAGGGTGCAAAAAAATCTAAATATTGAGAAATCGCCTTGAAAGTTGTCCAAATGAAGTTCTTAGCAATGCATATTTCTAATAACAAATTACGTTTGGATATATTTACGGTAGGAAATTTACAAAATATCTTCATGGAACATTATCTTTACTTAATATCCTAACATTTTGACCCGTACAATGTATTTTTGGCTATTGCTACAAATATGCCTGTGCTACTTCAGACTGGTTTTGTAGTCCAGAGTCACATATTTTGTGAGAAATGTATTTTGAGAACATATTTTAAGTTTTAAGCTTGACTTGGCCAGTAGGTAAATGCTGGTAAATAGCCACAATAAGATTGTTTCTTACTGCTTCAGCTTTGTCAGTCCTGCCATTTGGCAGAATTCTTACCACGTGACCGATAATGTCCATAAAAGTCATTATTTCCCAAAATGTGGGTGTACAAAATGAGTTTCTAAAATTATCACATTGAATGCTACCTGCTCTATGTACATGTATATGTGAGTACAATAGGCCTGCAGACATATACATTCCTATTTTTTGCCATTTCCCCTGAAGCCGAGCGTCTTTAATTCGGCGGGCTTTAAATATTGCATGACTTCCTGATGGCGGTGGCAGTCAGAGGCTTGGCTGCTCTGGTATTAACCTGTCTGTATAAATCAGGAACCCTCCCAGGCCTGCTCTCTGCTTTCCCATCCTTCTATCAGCCCTCTCTTCCCTCCCGTCTCTCATTTGTCCATCTCAACTCCGGGCCGGTCTGATCAGGGGGCCCCTGTAATCCTGCGCCAGGGGCCCGAACATCAGCACTAGGCAGGTGACAAATAGTTTTTTAATTGCCTGCACCAGAAAAAGCATTAGTCTAGTCCCCTTCCTTGGTAAGGGCGGGCGGGACGTGCGCGTAATAATAATAGCCGGGCCGACGCCTCCCTGCTGGCTATTTTTAGACTGGGTATTTTGAGGGCTCGGCCAGTGTATGTGTGTGTGTTTGTGTGTGTGTACGAGAGAGGGAGAAAAAAGAGTGTTTGGACAGGGGAAATGGAGGTGCGGCATTAGATCCTTCGTTCCGCGTGCCAACCAACACCCAGCACCGCTCTCCCAGCAGGCACATGCACGCTCTTTCCTAAGCCTGCCTGAAATGAAAGGAAATACTGTGTGTGTGTTTGGTGTGCTGAAGAAGCCTGATGAAGCTGTCCAGTTTATGTAGCAAGCTGCACACTCCTGCTGCTTTGGCTTGGTTTGTGCTTAGTGTTGAGATATGGTATTGATTTTTTTTCTCCTTTATCCTCTCTGTCTCTCTTTCTCTCTCTCTTTCTCTGTCCCTCTCGCTCTCTCTCAACAGTGCCCTTGCCATATCTATGTAAGATATTGGCTCAGCATTTGCTGAGCCACACACAGTAGCGTGTGTGTTCGTAGGGCGACACTGACCCCATCCGTTCAGACAGAGAAGGCTGAGGTGGGTGGAGACACAGACATCTGTGAGAACACAGTCGTTACGTATGTTTAGCGTATGAGCTGTGTTTGGGTGCATATGGTTCTGCAAGCGGTCAAACACATATAAGCGAGCAGGTTTACATCTTGAGATCACAGTTTGTGTGTGTGCCAGTGGTTTAGCAGCAGTGTGAATGTTTAGCCTGGAGCCTCTCCGTTTCTACTGAATCTCAGCATGAGTTCGGCTTCACTGCAGTTCTGAGGATCCTCAGATCTGTTGTCCTCTTCACACAAAACACTCTCTCTCTCTTTGGCTCTCTGACCCTGTTTCATACACATGCTTGCACACATGAAAACAGCACACCAGCTACCTTCCCCTCAATTCTCTAGACTCCTCTCATTAACCTCTAGACTCCATCGCTCTTTCAGCCACTGGTCGTTTATTTTCACTTTTATTTCAAATATAGTAAAGGGATAGTTCATCTGAAAAATTAAAGCTGTGTCATCAGTTGACCCTTCGCAAAGACACGCCTCCCTTTGTTACTGTTGCTAGTTGTTCACACTAGACATCATGTTCTCAAGCAGTGAAAAATACATCATGGAGCAAATAGGAAGCATGGCGACAGAAAAAAAAGAACAGGTTACCTTAAGTGTGAAACAGATTTTTTCACCATTTTGTGGCTCTTTAATGTGTCATGACAGATCGCTGTATGCGTCATTTACTAGTTATAGCATGAAATAAACATGAATGAACAAAATAAGGTGTCTTGTTTCAGCCACAAAAGGACATCAATCCACACAACTTCTTAAATTTAAATCCACCAACGTTAATTTACTCTCTTGTTTTGTTTGTCGCACAAAAATGACAGATTTGCCCTTAAGATTGGTCAGATCGCCTGTCAATCAAACTCCCTGCGAAGGCTCAATTACTCATCTTCATGTTCTGCTAAACCTGTGTGAGTTACATTCTTCCGTAGAACACAACAATTGTAAAAAAAAAAAAAAAAAAAAAAAAATTGTCTGGGGAAAAATGAGATCCAATGTTGTTTTGGTCCCCATTAACTTTCATTGTATGGACAAAAACATTCTTCAAAAAAAAATTATTTTGTGTTCTGCAGAAGAAAGAATGCCATACAGGTTAGGAATGGCAAATTATGACAGTTTTCCTTTTAGTAGGTGAAGTAACCTTTTTAAAATATTTGAAAAGAAAGTGAAAATAACCAGGGTTTCAAAAAGGTTCAAAAAGGACTCAAACAGCATAAAAGTATCAAAAAAGTGAGATATTCTTGAAGACATACAATTGACTTGTGTAAGTAACAGCCTGAATTTTTTGTTATTTGCTTATTATCTTCTCATCCAGTGAGCTTTTAACTCAGGAACCACCACAACTGGATTGAGTCTGTGAATTCAACTTGAGAATCGTATTAACCAACAAATCCTACAGTTCTGTATTTGTGGTTCATTGCACCTGTGAACGTGTGCCGATTATTGTGTAAGAGAAGAAGTTATTAAATTAATTCATTATTATTGTATTCTTTGCGCACAAAAAGTATTCTCAAAGCTTCATAAAATTACAGTTGAACCACTGATGTCAAATGGACTATTTTAACAATGTCCTTACTACCTTTCTGGGCTTTGAACATGTTGGTTGCGCTGCTGTCTATGCAGGATCAGAAAGCTCTCGGATTTCAACAAAAATATCTTAATTTGTGTTCTGAAGATGAACGAAGTTCTTACAGGTTTGGAACCACATGAAGGTGAGTAATTAATGACAGAATTTTTATTTTTGGGTGAACTGTCCCTTTAAAAAAAATACTAGTTCATGAAGCAGACTCTCTTTTGCACTTACAGTTTTGTATTAAATAGCACCCCAGACTGCTGGTATGGTGTCTTCTTTTTTAAGTTTGAAGCCAGTACATACTTCTGTCATATCTGATGTAACTGCATTTCCATCAATAAACGTGGCCATCTGCTTTCATGTCGCTGGTTAAAGCTGTGTCCCTAACAGCCGGCCACAGAAAACACTTCCTGACCATATCATAGCAGAGAGGCCACTGACTAAACACAGCCCCTGCAGCAGTGTTGAGAAGACCTTTTACTAGCCATTTACTCTCCTCTCTTCACACACACACACACACACATACCTTTTGTCATCCTGGCATTTGGCATATGATCAGAGCGTGTCTGGACACAAGACAATCTGTTATGGAGTTGTCACTTTTAGACAGTGTCCTTGAAACCAGTCCAGAGATTGTCCGTGTGACCTTTGACTTCAGTAGACAGCGCTCATGTATGGCCACCATCCAAACCAGATGCGATATGTGTTTGTTAAAACACTCACATGCCTGCACAAAGCACCGATGACCCAGAAAGCTCTCGTCAGGGCGACAAAGGGTTAAATCTGCCTCCGCCCTTCTCCTTTCCCTGCCCTGCCAGCTGTTCCAACTCCACACCTTTCCTCTCTTTATCCACTGCTCCCCAGTACATCTCGGACCAGTAAATGAAGGCTCATTTGCAAGTTAGATAAATCCTTTGAATGTATTATGGATGTAAACAAATTAGCCCGTAGGCCCCAGACGATACCAAATGGAGCGGAGGTCTCTTCCTGTGGTGGTTTCCTGCACATGCTCAGTAGCTTGATTGATGCCTTTTCTTCTGCCTTAATTATTTCAGTATGAACTGATTCTCTCCGTATGAGGCAGGTGCGTTGTTAAAGTAATGCTCTTTAATGCTACCTCTGTAACGCTCCCTGCCGAGTCCTTCCTCTCCTCATCAATTCATAACAAGAGCACTCAGCCAATTAAAACGGACTGGAGAGGGGCGAGAGGAGCAGAGTCGTGCTGAACCTGTTTATCCACAGCAATGTTTGTGGTCAGTGCTGTTCGCAAGGCAAATTGAACTTGTTGTTGTTTCATTTATCACCATGTTACTTTATTAGCTAATTTACTGTTTCTCATTATGATTAGTGGTGCTTGTTAAGGCAACTACAGACTGCTAAAAGGCTTAATTATTTGTTTTTATCTCATTTTAAAAGGATAGTTCAAAATAATCTCAGTGATCTTAAATGATCTGAAAAAAATCTCATAGAATTGCGTTAAAGTTCACTTCCAGAACAAAAAATTACAGATAATTTACTCACCATCTTGTCATCCAAGATGTTCATATCTTTCTTTCTTCAGTCGTAAAGAAATTATATTTTTTGAGGAAAACATTTCAGTATTTTTCTCCATATTGTAGACTTCTATGGTGTCCCGAGTTTGAACTTCCAAAATGTAGTTTAAATGCAGCTTCAAACGATCTCAAATGTGGTGGTAAACCATCCCAGCCGAGGAAGAAGGGTCTTATCTAGTGAAATGACCATTTATATACTTTTTAACCCTTAAACACTTCACTTTCTGGATCATGACAGTTGGGGTATGTCGAAAAACTCCCATCCCATTTTCTCCCTCAACTTCAAAATCACCCTACATCACTGTTTTACCTTTTTTTGTTAAGGGTGTTTGATCTTCTTTGAATGTTCACTTTGTAAATACTGGGTCGGTACTTCTGCAACGATGTAGGATGATTTTGAAATTATTTTTGAAGTTGAAGGGAGAAAATAAGATGCGAGTTTTGACATACCCTAACTGTCTTGAACCAGGAAAAAAAAAAACAGAGTTAAGGCAGGGCAAGACAAGACGAGCGTTTGAGGTTAAAAGTATATAAATTTTAAAATGTAAATAATAACCCTTCTTCCTCGGCTGGGTTTGTTTGAAGCTGTATTTAAACTGCATTTTGGAAATTCAAACTCTGGGCAATATAGAAGTACCCTGGAAATCCAGAGGTCTTGCGAGAGCACAATTTGAATTGTCTCTGCAAGACACTCTGGCATCGAGCAATGATGCAGGTTACTGCAATTGTGGGAAACAATCAAATCGGTGTATCTGATGTAGGCGGGCCAGAGGCGAGCTAAGATGATGATGACAGCACTGCGACGTCCGAATCATATAGTAAACTTTGAAAGATCGCTGTCGCTACAGATGAACAACAAGTTGTTTGAAACGGCTTTGGCCGCTACAATGAACGAGTTAGACTTGGCTTTCCATATAAAAGAGGAACAGAAAACCGAAAACTCGAATCGTTCCTTTGCAAGAAGGACGTTTTTGCTGTTTTGCCGACTGGATACGGCAAGAGTTTAATCTATCAGTTCACGAGTTCACGCTTACATATAATTAGCCGGAGAATAGTAGTGCATGTTTGGCGTGCTGTCCGGTGAAGGGCTCCGAGCTCGGGAGTGGCCCGAACCCAGAGTACGTTACCTCCCAATAGGAGTAGCGAGAACTCAGAGTGATGAGATGGGGTGGTGGAGGTTTACTGATAAACCATCGAGTGAATTGAGGTGAGTCAGCTGTATTTAAACCTATGGTGCTGATTGACTTGTGATGTTTACGCTAAGCATCTGACGCGCTTCTCCCGAACTTTGTTAATGAAACATCATTTAGCTCTGCTGGTAGCTAAGCGTGTATTGTTGTGATTGGTCGTGGCGTTATCCAATTGTGTGCAGTGAGAGTTTCAAATGCATGCTTGGTGCCGCCCCTCGAGTTAGGCAGTTTTCATTGCTCGATCCCAGACCCTTAATCTTAATAGATTAGGGTCTGGATTTTTCCAGGCTAATATAGAAGTCCATTATATGAGAAAAATCCTGAAACGTTTCCTCAAAAAAAAAAGAATTTCTTTACGACTGCAGAAAGAAAGACATGAACATCTTGGATGACAAGGGGGTGAGTACATTATCTTTACATTTTTGTTCTAAAAGTAATCTTCTCCTTTAAAAAATGGGTTCAAGTCATATCTAAGCCAAAGTAAATGAGACTTCTGTTAGCAGCCACCCAGAATACCACAGCAACTCCCTTCAGCTCCCAACGTCCATCCAGAACACCTTAGCAATGCCTCAGCAACCACCCAGAACACTTTAACATCTTTAGGTTTACACCGTCATGAAGCATTAAAAAATGTGTGCTTTTTGTTTTGTGTGAACACTTGCACACATGCACATCACAAACTCTTTAAAACTTCTCTTTCTGTCTGTGGCAGGGCAGAGGTTAAGGAAGAGAGTAGTGGGTGAGGCATTGTTGAGATTGATTAAGACTCGCTATTGATCACGGAGCGTGTGGGTGTGGGTGGGTGTATGGGGATCGGCAGAGCCCAGGGCCCATCTCTCTGAAGACTCCAGCTCTGTTCTCTATAGCAGGCTGGCTAGAGACCCCTCCAGGGGCCACATCAAAGAGTCCTGCTCCCCAGCCGCTCATGTCTTTTGAAGGCAGCAGCGTTTGATGACATCACTTCCCCTATTATGTCACAGTTGGACAGTGTGGCTCATGTGGTGCACAATACCTCAATATGTGGGGAACGGTAGATGGAGAAAGAATCTATTGAATCTTTCAATCTCTGTTATCCAACAGCACAATCAAAATTCACACTGAGTAATATGGAAATTTTGGATTTCTGTGTATCTGGGTTTTTGAATAGTGCTCTGCATGCTAATATATCTTTGCACATGTAACTTGTGTTTTTACTGTGTTTCTAAATCAATAGACTACAAGCTGACTATAAGACTGACAAGGCACTCATCCATATGATGAATAGAAGGATGGATAGATGGATGAGAACGTGTTGTAACATTGAACAATTACACCCATTGCCTTTAAGACGGATTCTGCATACTGTACCTGCAGTAAACCATCAACAAACAGACTGCAGGCTGATGATTACTGACAGGCCAGTGTTTGTTGCCTTTTAGGACACCTGAACCAGTGTTGTTCTCCACATCTGCTTCACACCTGCGGTGACCTCATGCAGACCTCGATGCCTGAAGCTACTGATTATAGAGAGGTCAAACATATGGCCAAGCATGTTAAACACCCTCACGCTGACTACTGACACATTGGCCACACTCTCCCAGCTTGAGTCACATTCAAGCGTCTCTTTCCTGAAAAGGCATAGTGTTTAAAGAGATGTATGAAAATTCAATCATTATTTAGTGATATGCATGTCATTCCACAACCTACAGTATATGACCCAAATGCCTCACTCTGCATTTACATTCAATTCATGTTTCAAAAATGACAAAAATCACCATAAAATGCTCTAAGTGGCTTTGTGGGAGGAATAGGAGTAGATAAATAATTTAAGTCATTCTTTACTGATAATTTTCTCAACCTGGCAGAATTAAATCAGTGAGTTGAACTAAGTTGATCATAGCTCTGTTGGTGACAATGGTTCTACGATCAACTTAGGCGTACAATGTTTTTGGGAAATGCAACTCAAATCAGCTGGTTCATTGAATATGATTGAATATGATGATTTATTTACTGATCCAGTTCACTGGTTTAGTGATATCTTCACTGAGTGAGTGAACAGCCATTCTCAAATGAACAGAATCTTTTTTTTCTTTTCTTTTTTTTGGCCAAATGTTCCCAAACTCTAAGATTTTTCTTTGGAAGATTGCATTAGCATAATAATGATTTGAACACAATAATACAATCTGTATTGTTAAGAATAGATGTGTGTAGATATGTGTGGGTTTGTACAGGTAGTTTAAATATAAAAATTCTAAATTTAAACATTAAATAAAGTATTTTTGATGAAATTCCACGGTCAAGGCCTGGAAAGGTAGAATAGACAATGTTAAAATAGTCAATGTGATATCAGTGGTTCAACTGTAATTTTATGAAGCTACGAGAATACTTTTTGTGCACAAACAAAACAAAAATAACGACTTTGTTCAACAATTCCCTTGCTGTCTATGGAGGGTCAGAAAGCTCTCGGATTTCATCAAAAATATCTTAATTTGTGTTCCGAAGATGAACAAAGGTCTTATATAAGGATGAGTAATTAATGACAGAATTTAAATTTTAGGGTGAACTATCCTTTTAAATTTTATATATTTATGACTTCAGAATACATAGGGCCAGGCAATCTACCAGAGTAGCGCAAATTAGTGTAAGGTTGGAAACAAGCAGAGCTGATGATAATCAGGTGCGGGAAATCTACTAACAAATCAAGTACAAAATTATTAAGACATGAATTTTGGGGGTGTTAATTAATAGAGAAAAAAACAGTAAATTGACTACCACAAACCTTAGTACATCATCTTGTGTGGTTCATTTAAATACTCCCCTCCCACAAATTTTGCATCTGAAAGGGAAACGGAAATGTCCACGTCTATTCATCACTAATTTTTACATTGCATGTCTCTAATAAATCCTGACAGTACACTGTAAAAAATTTTCACCGGATTCAACTTAAAAACCTAAGTTCAGCAGCTGCCTTAAGTTTTTAAGTTAAATCAGCTTAAAACTACAAGTCAGTTTAACTTATTACAATAAAAATAAGTTGATATAACTTGTGAGTTTAAATGACTTAAGTTGATTTCTTCTTTAGAAGTTTTCAAGTTGAAACTGGTGAAAACTTTTTACAGTGTAGTTTTTAACACCAAAAGAGGGTTGGCGTTGGCGCAAATCTGGCCCTTAAAGCACTAAAGGGTCTATAGATCATGTAGATAGTATTTTTTTAGAAATATAGTGCGCAAGTTGCATGCACTACTTTTATGATATATATATATACGTAATTTTATTTATTTTTTAAAATTCAGTCCTAACCTGTCACACTTTCCTCTCTCTCTGTGTTTCTGACTCTCCCTTGCTTTTGCTCTCTCTCTCATTGCTTTTGTCTTTACCCAATCCCCTCTCTCAGCTTCAGGGCTTTTCTGGCTTGGTATTTGCTTTAACCCCGAATCAATCTGTTTTGAGCAGAACTCATAAACTTTTCATAAGCTCAACCCTTACACCCATGTGAGTGAGCTCGTCAAGACTCCTCCGCCTGTCCCACTGCTTGTTTGATATTCGGCGTACTTAAGCGTGGTGCCGGACCCCACGCTGGGGCCGCGTTCAGTCGCGCCACGTGTCTCCTCTCTACCGCTCGGCGAGCCGCTCCTGTCTCCGCATCGATCCCAGCTGCCGTACATCATCAGAGCGTGAGCGCTATCTAGCCGCTCCATGTTTAATTTATGTAGTGGAATGTCCGCTCAGTTAGACACCCTCAACTGTTTGAAGACGTGCCGTGCCTAACCGCTTAATGTAGTCGCTGCAATTTGTGCTGTGTTTGCCTGATTAGCGCTGAGTGACGTTTGTCCACACCCCGCCTCGCCGAGGGAGGGACGCAGCCAATGGATTTTGTGTTTGCTCACCAGAATGGCATCGACGTTCACGGTGATGCATTTTGCCTGTGACACCTTCCCCGCATGTTGGTCAACAGACTTAATAAGCACAGGACAGACTCGCTCTTCTCTATCTTTATCATTCCCTCTCTCTCCTTCCCTCCTGCCCTTGCTCTCGCACACACTTTAACCGAACAGCAGGTCAAACTTTTTAAACGTGTGCATCGCTAACAGGCTCACTCAGGCAGAAGTGCCATCTCAGCACCTGTGCCTTAATGATTAATACCATATTGATGATCTCAATTAATTTCCTATTACGCGGCAGCAGGTCTGCGCTGCTCGGTTTCTGTCACGGCCCTGAGTTTGGACCGGGGGAGATCTCAGAGGGCAGCTGGCTACCGTTGATAGTGGGAGATTTCGGGTCGCTGTGCAGCATGCTTGCACACCGAAGAGAGCATTTTCTGCGTAATGGTGACTGACCTTCATTGCATATTTGTCATCCAGTAAGGAGCAAGATGTTTTCCTTTAAGGCAACATGAAAAGACATTTGCAATGCATATAATGGGGACACATTTGCATGTGAAACAGAATAATGCAGAATAATGTGGAGGGCTTGATTTTAGCCATCTGTATGTTGGTGGACTGTGATAAGTGGACTATTATATTATTGGTTTTGGTTACATCAGCAGGTTAGAGATGGTCAGAGATTGTTATATTGATGTTTGAACATTATAAAAATTATATTTATTTACAATAACGCGGACATCCTTTAATGTGTACACTACCATTTGAAACTTTGGGGTCAGTAAGATTTTTAACATAAAAAAGATTAAGTTTCTTCAAAAATCTAATTTGAAAAATACAATAAAAAATTATTGCAATTAAAAAAAAAAATCCATTTGAATATATTTTAAAATGCAATTTTTCCTGTGATGCAAAGCTGATTTTTCAACAGCTATTTATTAGTGTCACATGATCCTTCAGAAATCATTCTGATTTGATGCTCAAAGAACATTTCTATGGAAGCCTGTTTTTTTACGCCAATGAATAAAAAAGGGTAATTGCGACTTTCTCACAATTCTGACTTTTGTTCTCACAATTGTGAGTTTGCATCTGCAATTCTGAAAAAAAGTCAGAATTGCAGATATAAACTCACAATTGCGAGAAATAGTCAGAATTGCGAAACTCGCTTTATACTTTATAACACACAATTGCGGGTTTATATCATGCGATTCTGACTTTATTAAACTCACAATTCTGACTTTTTTTCTTGCAATTGCTAGCTTGTATCCTGAATTTTTGACTCTTTTTTTCAGAATTGTGAGATATAAACTTGCAGTTGCAAGTTACAAATTCCAGTTCTGAGGAGAAAAAAAGACAGAATTGCTAGTTTATATTTCACAATTCTGACTTAACTCGCAATTGCAAGTTTATATCATGCAATTCTAACTTTATAACTCACAATTGCAAGTTTGTAACATGCAGTTGCGACTTTATTTCTCAGAACTCTGAGTTTATATCTTGCAATTCTGACTTTATAACTTACAATCATGAGTTTATATCTTACAATTCTGAGAAAAAAGTCAAATTGTGAGATAACAAGTTGCAATAATTTAGTTTTTATTCAGTGGCTGAAACAGGCTTTCATACATTTCTTATTATAAATGTTAAAAACCGTCTGGCTGCTTAATATTTTTAGAAAGTGTGACACATTTGCTTAATTTTTATTTTTTTATTTTTTTGATGAATAGAATTGTCACGGTAGAGGGATGGAGGTCTGGGTCCAGATGCGGGAAAGTAGTTTTTAATGAGACAAATAACAAAATAAACAAACAAAAGGCCAACACGGCACAACTAAACATAAACTGAATACTAAAATAAACAAAACAGGGAACACGGTCAAGGCTAGGAATCAGGAACACACAAAATAACATCCAGGACAAAAGACAATGCAGACATGAAGCAGGAGTAAAAGATGAGAGTTTTTAAAGACCAGATGATAGTGAACAGGTGTGAGTGAATCAGTGTTAATGACAAAGACAGGTGAATGCAATCAGAAAGTGCAGTGTGAACAGCGACCTCAGGAGGCTGAGGGGAGACCCACAGCCCCGATCATGACAAGAATTGAATGAAATTGAAATCTTTCTTAGCATTATAAATTATTTACTGCTAATAAAAGTCTTATAAAGTCTTATAAAAAGTCTAGCCCCAAACTTTTGAACAACGGTGTTTGTGTCTACATAATATACAGTATGTATCCTTTGTAACACAAGTGACAAGTGGAGGTAAACTGTAAAATCCATGGAATAAGAGAAAAAAATATATATTTTTGTGCCTTTTGATGTCAAAATCAAAAATTTTATAGAATACTGTTGTCAAAGACACCATTTGAAGCTAAACACAGACATTTAAACGGACATACTATGGATAAAAACTGCTATGATTACTCTAATTTTAAAGCATAAAGTTGATTTAAACAATACGTCTACATAATATTCACATATGCTTTTCATAGGAGACGTATTGTATTAGTCCTACAGTTACAGCATGAAATATTATTTAAACCTATTACTGTAAACATTTTTACATAACATTTATTTATTTTATCTAACAATTCTGACTCTTTTTTTTCCCCCACAAATTCAAGTTTATGTCTCCTAATTCGGACTTTGTAACTCGATTTAACTCAAAAATAGTGAGCCAGAAGTGTGGGATATAAACTCCTATTCTGAGCCAAGGGAAAATTAGAGAATGAGTTGTTTTTCCAAATTGTGAGATATATTCTCAGAATTATAAGAATAATGTCAGAATTTTGAAATATAAAATCAAATTTACCTTTTTTTTTTATCCTTTTGGCCCCATAGACTGCCATTTGAAAATCGTCATTTTCTGACACCAGATAGGCCCCGCCCACACAAAACCGTCGTCTCAGTTTCAGATCTGTAAGACTATCACACCATCTAACCTCCATTTCGTCGAATAACAGTGCTTATCGCTGGGTGACAAGCTCTTGTAATAAATGGAGAACATTTTGAAAATGACATTTAATCAATATAATCTATAATCTTTTTACATCTAACTATTTTCTACCGTATCTGCGTAATTCTCTAGCCGCAAAGGCTAGCTCTCCCGGGTTTTCTGCAACCATGATACGTACGCATCCCGAATGTTTACAAACCCATAATTAGTCTATGTATTTTAGAACATTATTGACATCACTAAAGATGAACATATACATGCGGTCAAAACTTTCCTCAGGCACTCACATACACAGAGACCCTGTAAGTAATTTAATTGTTTTGATCTCATTTCTTCTGGATTCTCATTTTAGTGCTACAGGAAATGTACTTTCTTGCATTGTTTCAGCCATTTTTAGTCAATTTACTTCTTTCTCTCTTCTAATCTCTTTTTTCTCACTCGTTTCACCTGCCATCATACCATTTTCAGTACCCTCAGCTCTGCCCTCTGTCCAAAACCTCTGTCTTTCTTAAAGTGTCTTAACTCATTCTGCTGGTCGCTAGGCAACTACTGGCTGGTTCGGTGTCCCAGAGGGCGAGGGTTTATGTGTGTAGGCATCCGGGTGTCTCCTGAGCACCTTCACCCTGGGGCCCTCCAGTTGGAGTGGTCAATGTTCCCTTGGACCTTAATTATTGCAGCATTCTGATTTTGTACTTTATGTTGCTGATGTAATGATCATTGCCGTGGAAAATGTTTTATTTAAGTGCTTTTGGTCTCAAAATTGACCCACTAAGGCATTTCCAGATTACACCGAGGCTAGTGCCACAGCATCTTAAGACTATAGATGCTATCTTCTTTTATCTGCTGTCCCTGATCCTATCGGCTTATCTGTGATTCAATCGGGAACCAGGAGTCCTAGCACTCAAAAAACGGTTTGCCATACAGAGCCTTCTCCCCGAAATATAAATCATTGATGGCCTCAGCATTATCTGCACATTATGATTCTGGTATACAAGGTTCAGGCTCTGGCTTAGACGCACATTTAGCATTAGAATCAAAGCTCAGGCTTCCCTGCTTAAACAAAAACAGCTTAGACAAGCATGAATTTCTAATCTGGCTCAGCTTGCACTGCAAAAAATATATATTTTGTTTTCTTGTTTTTCAGTACGAATATCTAAACACCTTTAAAAACAAGATATATGTATATGAAAACTTTTTTTACAGAAAGTTAAGACCTTCAACTAATGTATGTTATCCAAATAAACCTAGAATTAAGTTTGTTTTTTCCCCATTGCCCATATTTTTTCTTTGCTTTATCTTGTGTTTAAAGCACAAAATTTAGAGAGGTTTTTGCTTAAAGGATTAGTTCGCTTCCAGAATAAAATTTCCTGATCATTTTCTCACCCCCATGTCATCCAAGATGTCTTTCTTTAGTCAAAAAGAATTTAAGGTTTTTGAGGAAAATTTTTCTCCATAGAGTTGACTTCAATGGGGATCGATGGGTTGAAGGTCTAAATTACAATTTCAGTGCAGATTCAAAGGGCTCTACACGATCCCAGCTGAAGAATAAGGATCCTATCTAGTATTTTTTTTTTTTTTTTTTTTTAGAAAATGACAGATTATTTTGCTAGATAAGACCCTTATTCCTTGGCTGGAATTGTGTAGAGCCCTTTGAAGCTGCATTGAAGCTGCAATTTGGACCTTTAACCTGTTGGCTCCCATTAAAGTCCACAGTATGAATACAAATCCTGGAAAACCTTAATTTCTTTTCAACGGATACCTTGCAGATACCCTGCCTCTAAATTAAAATAAAACACACACATATGCTAGTTATTGTAAAATTGGTGCTGGTAGATCAACCAGCTTCACCAAAAGGATCATGGCTGAAGCTAGATGAGAAGCCTGGTTGGGGCACCATCTTCTAAAGCCCAACATAAGCTGGTTAACCGGCAGGGTTAGACCGAGTGCAAGGGCTGGCTGACTTTGCTGTGTTCTTCACTGACACATGCACTTCCTGTGAGAGACTTTGGGCATTAGGACCATAGTCACCAAGCTCCACTGAGCCCATCACAGCAGACTGATGGCTCCCAGACGGCCTGCTCTCGGTCTGCTCAGGGCAGAGCTAATGGAGAGGTAGCCCACTGGTGTTAAAGCAGCTGCCAGATGAATAACTGAAACACTAGTGGCAGCCAAGGTGGAATCTGTACTTTTACAGTAACTCCTACATTTTGTCCTCTGTGCTCTGTGCGAACTCCAATTCGATCTGCACTGAACACGTACTCCAAAGAGAAAGGAGAATACAGAATATCTTTTGGGGTTTTTGCAGAACTACATGTTGACACCTGGGCAAACACATAACCGCACACTCCACAGATGCACTCTTGTGAGCTGAGTAGTTCTGGCCCTGGAAGCTAAGTTATTTAAAGCTGGCTCTTGACTTCATCTGAGTCATTATGGGCTGCTGAATTAAACATCACAGGCCTCAGCCTCTGGCTCCTGCAGAAGCGCTCTGCCGTGCTTTGCACCGGCTCCGTCCTCTTCCTCAAAAAGTTACATTCACTAACACCACTCCACGCGCTTTTCTCTCTCATGTCTGTCGAGAGGGGCCAAACCAAGACCTAACGAGAGAGAACAGCACATCACAGTCCTTGAGAAGCAGAGGATGATGGGTACCGGCTGAGGTCGTTTCACACGCTCAAGCATAAAGTGAGGAGTTGTCAAATAGCCGTGCTGCATTCCTCACCCATTTCCTACTGTGCATCCCACAGGACTGGGATTTACATGCACCTCCTGTGGTGCGTGCAGCTTTCTGGGGAGTGCGTGTGGAATGTGTATGTTTGTGTGTTTGTATGGGGGCGTTAGATCAAGTATCCAGCTCACAGCAGTAGCCTGAGACTGCATAGGCAGAGTTTGGTGGGTGCCAGGGTTGCTATTTAATCAATGTTTGAATGTGTGAATATAACACAGTTCATGATTTTTAGTATTGATGTTGCTGTTGACTGAGTTACTGCTTACCAACAGAAGGTCAGCGCAACATGTTAGATGGTTATTTCTTCAACTTTCTGCACTTGCATGTTACTGGGAAAGCTTTTTATTAAAACAGATTTCAACTTAAAAAAATTGTCACTGTATATGAAGGTCATACAGCCAAACCCAAATTTATTCAGACACTTTGAACATTTCTCACATTATCACAGTTTATTCGCTATAGTTTAGAAATGGTGATTAAATATGACAAGAACTCAGAGTTAAATTGTGTCAGAACAAATTCATCTGGATAATGTCAGGTAACTTTGATAGAAAGGTATGTAATGGATTATAATCAACCAAAAATTCAGAAACTGTTGACATTATTGACACAACTATCAATACTTTGTTTGACCAATTACCAAGTAATGCTTAATTTTGTTCAGTCTGTGGTGTAAAAAGGTTGCATTAGCAATTAAAGAAAAAACACTTCAGCAAAACGTGGTCAGGTCAAAGCGTCTGAATAATTTTACTTTAGTTTACTTTATTTTGCTATCCTCACTTACATAAATTAACTATAGTGTCCTGCACCTACTAGTAAAAAAAATCAAAAATTGTATCTGGTGTCTGAATAATTTTTGGTTTGACTGTATGAACTTCTATATAAATTGTTATGCCTTTTATATATAGGTTTTACATTTACATTTATTTATTTAGAAAAGGCTTTTATCCAAATCAGATCGACATGAATGAGGAGTACAATATAGTAAATAATACAAATTAATAATAAATATTTTATAATATATGTAATTTAATTATTTTATTGCAACTAAAAATTAATTATTAGTAAAGTAATAATATAATTATTTAAATCTACTTTTTAAAACATTTATCATTTCTGTCACATCAAACAATTTTGTCAATAATAATACATTTTTTCATTTTATTCGTTTTTTCCTATACCCTAAACTTGAAAAATACAGTCAAAAAATAAAATAAAATAAAGTATTTTTCATCCCTTACCTGTGGCATAATTTCCATCACTCCAAAAAAAACAACCCTAACACAGGTTCTGTAAGGTTAGTGCACTTGGCTATTATTGTGCGTTTTTTCTGTTCAGACCGTTAAAAAAATTGAAAATATTTTTAGGATGCATACAATGTTATAAATTAGACAAAGAAGTATTTTATTCCCAAAAATATTTTTAAACTAGGTAATATCATTACCAACACTATGCTATTAAACACAATGTGGTACAAAAAAAAGGATACTATATACACTCTTGGAAATAAAGCCCACTGGGCCAAATATGCATATACTTAAAGAATAAACAATATTTTATCTGCCTTTAGCTACAAAAATATGAGTATAACATGTATATGTATACATTGAGACTTGCTGCTGCGAGTGACACACTGACCTCCATTGTTTTCCACAAATATGCAAAACAACACAGCTCAGTTTAATTGCCAGTTAGAAATATTCATGGCTAAACATTTTAAATTCTAAGTCTTATATATGAAACTTCCCATATGCAAAACTGGTGTTGCCTCATGTAACTGGCACAGCTTCCTAAAAAAAACAAGCCGTTCTAAAGAGGGGGCACTGGCAAGAAGTGACATCATCGCTTTTATAACTGGTTGCAAAGTGACTGACTTTTACCAACTTGCACTTAAAAGTGTTCTGCATATACAGGCTCATAAACATTAAAGGGTTCATGGAGGGGTCTTCCTCTGTACTAGACACAAGCTGTAGGGGATATGCTGCACACCATCGGCTTTGACTTGTCATATACACCCACACACACAAGCGCTTGTGTACAAACACACACATGCACACACACAGAGAGAAGCACACCAGTCAGTAATGGGAAATAAAACTATGAAGAAAGGGGGATGTTTTGTGCCCGGCGCAGCACTGAGTCAATTGACCTTGAAATGAACAGCAGCACTGGGGGACAGCGAGGTATGGATACATTTAAGAGCTGGGTGTGGGTGCCAGGGGCCAGCCTACTGCCTAATGACGGACACACTGCTTCATCCATCACCATGCCACAGCCAGGGCACCCGCCAGGGCAAAGCTTTAATCACCTCTCTCGCTCATAAACACACACACACACACACACACACACACTTTTTTTCACTCATAACTGTGGACTCATGCATTTGTATGGAGCACGCAATCTTAAAGGGACAGTTCACCTAAATATGAAAATCCTGACATCATTTATTCACCCTAATGTCTTTGAAAAGGTATGCATTTCTTTCTTCTGTGGAACACAAAAAAACATATATTTTTTTAAATATCATGCCGTATTTATACAATGAAGGTCAATGGGGTCCACTGGTCCACCGGTACCCATGAGGGTGAGAACATAATGACAGAATTGTATTTTTTGGGTTATATATCTGACATAGTCTGACATAATTTGCTCACATTCTAGTTTTATTCTAGTATTATTATTTTACTAATTCATATTTAATGGATTTTCCAAGTTTAAGATTTATGAATATTATTTTTTATTTTTTATTATTACTAGGGGCAAAATTGTTTGATGTGATGGAAATGTTGCCTCAACTGAGGGTTTTAAATGTTTAAGTTGAATAATATTAAAATTTAATTAAACACAAAAATTAAAAATAAAATCTACATATATATATATATATATATATATATATATATATATATATATATATATATATATATATACACTGCCACTCAAAAGTTTGGGATCAGTAAGATTTTAAATTTTTATTTTATAAGTCTGTTATGCTCATCAAAGTTCCATTTATTTGATCAAAAATACAGAAAATGGTAATATTATGAAATATTATTGCAATTTAAATGTTTTTTTATTTGAATATACTTAAAAATATCATTTATTTCTGTGATGCAAAGCTGAATTTTCATCAGCCATTACTCCAGTCTTCAGTGACACTGATCCTTCAGAAATCAATCTAATATACTGATTTATTATATTTATTATCAATGTTGGAAACAGTTGTGCTCCTTAATATTTTTTTGGAACCTTTGATACTTTTTTCAGGATTCTCTGATGAATAAAAAGTTCAAAAGAACAGCATTTATTTAAAATAGAATTTTTTTCTAACATGATAAATGTTTACTGTCACTTTTTATCAATTTAACACATCCTTGCTGAATAAAAGTATTAATTCCTTTCAAAGAGAGAAAGAAAGAAAACATTTACTGGCCTCAAACTTTAAACAAGGTGTTTATTGTTACAAAAGTTTTCTATTTTAAATAAATGCTGTTCTTTTTAACATTTTATTTATCAAAGAATCCTGAAAAAGTACCACAGGTTCCAAAAATATTAAGCAGCACAACTGTATCCAACACTGTTAGTAAATCAGCATATATTATAATATAAATATAAAGAACACATTCTATTTTAAAAGTATATTAAGACAGAACCCCACTATTTTAAATTGCATTTTACATTTCACAATAGTTTTACAAAACAATATTATTCCAATACATTTAAATTTTATGTTACTTGTTGTTTCTCTGTAATGAATTGTAACATTTACAAACTATTTCTGAGTAAAAATTGTTTCTACGACTTTTTCAGTGTATATTAGTATATATGATACTAAAATAAGATTGGCATGATTTTCTTTCTTTCCACTTGCAGCAGCACCTAAAACACATTTAGACACCTGGATTGGTTTTTATGTGTGCCCACACTGTATCACACACTCACATTAGCATACTGTACATACTCTCTCTTGCTTTCACACACTCTAAATGCTGCACTTCACCCACATCCTCACACTCTCACACACTCCAGTAAAATCAGGTACAACCTGTTAGTCGTTCCATTCTCTTGAAGGTTGCTGTTTTTTTTTCCGGAGAGAAAATTCTTGATTCTCCACTGTGACTCTGACCTCTACATCATGTCTGGAGTACATCGTCTTCCTCCAGAACTGAGCCCAGCAGTACTCTGAGAGCACAACCCTTCTATCAAGTTAAAAATAGTGAGACAGATGGAGACAAAAAAGTTAAATATTTGTTGCAGTATATCAGAAGTGCTGTGATTTATGTAACATGGGTTAGTGAAATGGGTCTGCTTGTACACCCAGTGGGTATGTTCCTCACCACGCTCACAAGAAATGAGTCAGAGGATCTGTCTCTCCCATGCTTTTTTCCCACAATCCTCTAGGGGTTTCCTGTCAACCGAGTGCAGCGCTTGGCTGTGTCTTTTTGTGCCGTGGCTTTGAACTTCTCGCTGATGTTTTTTCCCTCTCAGAGCTACATAAGCACTGGTTCTTTTTTTCTCTTGGACTCGTTTGTGTGCTTTTTAACCTAATTAAGATATTTAACCTTGATGAGGTTCTTGCTGTTCTAGTGCCAAGACTTTCTCTTTCAGATCTTAAAGGGATAGTTCACCCAAAAATGAAAATTCTGTAATGAATGACTCACCCTCATGTAATTTCAAACCCTTAAGACCTTTGTTCACCTTCTTAACACAAATTAAGATATTTTTGATGAAATCTGAGAACTTTCTGACCCTGCATCGACAGCAACACAACTACCACGTTCAAGGCCCAGAAAGGTAGTAAGGACATTATTAAAATAGTCCATGTGACATCAGTGGTTTAACCTTAATTTTATGAAACTACAAGAATACATTTTGTGTGCAAAGAAAATAAAAATAATGACTTTATTCAACATTTTTTTTCTCTTCCGTGTCAGTGTCTGAGCATGTTACTGTTTATGGAGGGCCGGAATGTCACGGGTGAGTAAGGGAGGTCTGGGTCCAAATGCAGGTGAACAAATGATTTTAATATAATTAAACACAAATAAACAAACAAAAGGCCAACACGGCACACTAAGAACTAAAACACAAAATAAACAAGATCTAGAACATAAACTTAAGTCAAGAAATTCAAGAACATGGAAACAAACATGACACGAGACAATGCAGACATGAATGCAGAGTGAGTGGAGATGATACTTATAGTCCTGATAGTAATTGTGAACAGGTGTGGGTGATCAGTGCTAATGACAAAACAGACGTGAAGAATCAGAGTGCAGTGCAGGACAGGGACCTCATGTGGCTGAGGGAAAACCCACAGCCCCGATCATGACAGTACCCCCTCTCTAGGGAACGGCTTCCAGACGTTCCCAAAACCAAAATTCTGGAGGGAGGAGGAACGGTGGAAGGTGCATCAGGGGGAGGGATGGCGGGCCAGGCCCATGCAGCGGAGTCACGTGAGCGGACCTCACCGCCAGAGGAACGCGAGCTGGCCTCGCCGCCAGCAGAACATCAGCGGACGCTGCCACCTGAGGAACGTGAGCTGGCCTCGCTGCCAGAGGAACGTCAGCGGACGCCGCCAGAGGAACGTGAGCTGGCCTCGCCGCCAGAGGAACGTGAGCTGGCCTCGCCGCCAGAGGAACGTGAGCTGGCCTCGCCGCCAGAGGAACGTGAGCTGGCCTCGCCGCCAGAGGAACGTGAGCTGGCCTCGCCGCCAGAGGAACGTGAGCTGGCCTCGCCGCCAGAGGAACGTGAGCTGGCCTCGCCGCCAGAGGAACTTGAGCTGGCCTCGCCGCCAGAGGAACTTGAGCGGTCACCGCCGCGGCCGGAACAGAAAGAGCGGTCAACGCCGCGTCAGGAGCAGAGAGAGCGGTCACCGCCGCGTCCGGATCAGAGAGAGCGGTCACCGTCGCGTCAGGAGCAGAGAGAGCGGTCACCGCCGCGTCAGGAGCAGAGAGAGCGGTCACCGCCGCGTCCGGAGCAGAGAGCGCGGTCACCGCCGCGTCAGGAACAGAGAGAGCGGTCACCGCCGCGTCCGGAGCAGAGAGCGCGGTCACCGCCGCGTCCGGAGCAGAGAGCGCGGTCACCGCCGCGTCCGGATCAGAGAGAGCGGTCACCGCCGCGTCCGGAACAGAGAGAGCGGTCACCGCCGCGTCCGGAACAGAGAGAGCGGACACCCTCCCTCGAAAAAACGCTTCTGCCCTCGCCATAAAGTAGGGGCGTGTCCGCGCCGCCTCAGCATTAAGGGCATCCATCGCCGCCAAACAGGCGTAGATGGTCTCGAAGCGAGCGGCTGACGCCGCCTCGAAAGACCTCTCACCCGCTGGACCCACTGTGGATGTCTGCATTCTGTCACGAATGAGAAAGGGAGGTCTGGGTCCAAAAACAGGTAAGAAATATATTTTAATTAAACACAAATAAACAAACAAAACAAAGGCCAACACGGCACAACAAACAGGATCTAGACTGGAGCAAAGAGAACAGAGACAAACCATCCGGAACGGGCAACATGAAAACAATGCAGACTCACCAGGGTAGTGGAAGTGTGGAGATTATAAAGACACTGGTGATTGTGAACAGCTGGGGAAAGACAGGTGACATAATCAGGACAAGTGAACACTCAGGGAAGTGCAGGGAAGGGAAAACAGCGACCCCAGGTGGCTGAGGGGGGCCCCACAGCCCAGATCATGACACGGAAAGCTCTCCGATTTCATCAAAAATATCTTCATTTGTGTTCCGAAGATGAACAAAGGTCTAACAGGTTTTGAACAACATGAGGGTGAGTAATTAATGACAGAATTTTCATTTTTGGGTGAACTATCCCTTTATGTTTTTAGCATTTGTTGTGGTTATGTTGTACCGAAATTTTCCAACCGCTCTTCCTGTCTGTTGTTGTTCAAACAGCTACTTCTAGCAACAAATTCACACCAATGATTGAGATTAAGATTAACATGCCAGGCAAAAATTGGTATCCATCTCTTGAGTCAAATATGAGGCCTCAAAAAATCAAACATTTTTGCTTTCCTAGCGTCTCATAACTAAATATCATGACAAATATGTACTAGGACACTAAAACAGTGATTTAACATATAATTATATTATTATATTATTACATATTATTAACTATTAACTATCACCTTTGCCTCAGTAAACTCATTTGCTGCTCATTAATAGTTAGCAAGGTAGTTATCAACTTTAGGCATGGGGATAGGAATCTAAAATAAGGTCAAGGCAGTAATAAGTGCTTTATAAGTACCAATAAACAGCCAATTAGCAATATGCATGTTAATAGGAAAGTGGTTAATGGTGAGTATTGGTCAATATACAGTCAAACCATAAATGTATTCAGACACCTTCAACATTTCTCACATTATCACAGTTTACTTGCTATAGTTTAGAAAATGGTAATAAAATATGACAAGAACTCAGAGTCAGAACAAATTCATCTTGATAATGACAAATAACTTTGATAGGAAGGCATGTAATGGATTACAATGAAAAAAAAATTCTGAAAACTGTTAGTATGACAGTATTTAAACAACTATCAATACTTTGACCAATTACCAAGCAATGGTGTATAAAGGTTGCACTAGCAATTAAAGAAAAAACACTTAAGCAAAACATGGTCAGGTCAAAGTGTCTGAATAATTTCTGGTCCCAAATTTTTATCAATTTTACTGGTAGTCCAGTCCATTGTATGAAGAATTTTTGGGTATAATATGTCACAGTTTATTTTATTTTGCTATCCTCACATAAATGAACTATAGTGTCCTGCAACCACTATTAAAAAAAAATGAATCATTTTTATAATTTTTAAGTTTGACTGTATATACATAATTACTTGCTCATGGTTTCATTTACTCACCAAAGACATGTTACTTCCTACAGAATGATGTCATGCACGGCACAAAATGTGAGTGTAATATTTTATCTAGTATATTTAGACATATTTAATGGGGACATAAAGACGTACTTCACAATCCTGCATCAAAACAAGTAACATAATGTTCTCATGTGTCCAGATCTGAACCAGCGCCAGCTAAATATGAAGCCCAAATAGCCTGCTTTCAAACAAGTCCAACTCAAAGACAATCTCTTAGCACAGGCACTTATCTGCCAGAACACGCCGTCCCGCCCCCACGCTGCAATAAATCATCCGTAATATGCAGATACCTATTTGAAACCCTGTCCTTCTTCCCAGCCCTTCAGGTTGGAGTTGATGCTGGCTGGAGGCAGGCCCGAGCAGCAGTAATGACCCTGAAGCTATTACTAGTGGATATTTATAGCACTCAGGGCCAGCTATGGGGCAGCACTCATGACCACATTGGCTTCATGCATGTGGGCGTCCAGCTACTAGTTGCCAGGTTACCACAGTGCTTCCAGGTACCTGTGTGTTCCCCAGACGAGCACACACACATACACACACACACACACACAGAGAAACACCTTTAGAATTGAGATCTGCTTTCTTCTGCAGGCTTAAAGCAAAAAAAACAACAAGCTTTAATTGTTTTTCTTGCTTACAAATGAAAAAAAAGACGAGTAAGAAAACAATTTCTGTGAATTCAAGCAAAGAACCCTTCCTAATGAAGTTTTTCTACCTTCATTTAGCTTTAATGCTCTTAAATAGTGAAGTCAAGGGATAAATACAGGTTCTGTGGACCGGTTGTACAAGATCTACATGCCTCTGCACTCCAGGGATGAGTCTAGCGTAAAGGTGCTGAGCTCTAATGAATGCCTTTAATAATGAAAAATGCCGTTTGCGCAATACCACGAGCCCTGCACACGCTGCAACTCTATCCAAACTTTGGCCCCCTCGTCCCACATCAACAAACCTGGAAGCAAGCCCTGGTTCTCCATGGAGGTGTACCACAAACATGGTGTAAAGATTACGTTGCGCAATTAATCAATACCTTAATGAGATCCCATTTTCTCCACCAAATAGTATCCAGGTCGAAAGTTTCCTCCTACTTTAGTTTGTTGGACGAAAACTTGTGTTATTAAAAGGGAGCAGCCAGCAGGAAATTAAATTAAATTAAGTTTGCATCCTGATAGATTTATAAGACACTCCTCATTTTCATTGTGTTGTTGTGCCGTCGGAAAGAGAGCGAGGGTCTGGAGGGGGTGCGAGCGTGATTGTGTGGGTGCGTAAAAAGCTCTCTGAAGAGACGAAGCGAGAAAGGAGTGAGCCGTAGATGTCATACGCTTCTGGCTCACTCTTGAATTTACGACTGAAGCGCAGCTTCACAGATTACTTGTATTTGGATGGGTTGTAAGTCTGCCAAATGTGCATTGTAAAACAGGGACGAGTGTGTCGGCGTAGGAGGGACCGGAAAAGAGGAATGTGCATGTATATGTGTGTGTGCATGGTGGTCATGGATGTATTGGCTTATGTTGGTATGTATGTGGGATTTGTTGATTTGTAACACATCCTTGGTGAATAAAAGTATTCATTTCTTTAAAAATCTACTGACCACAAATTTTTGGTAGTTTATATTATTAAAAAAGATGTTCTTTTTAACTTTTTGTTTATTAAAGAATCCCGAGAAAAAAAAGTATCAAAGGTTCAAACTGAATTTTAAGCAGCAACAAAATTGATAATAAATCAGCATATTAGAATGATTTCTGAGGGATCATGTGACAATGAAGACTGGAGTAATGATGCTGAAAATTCAGCTTTGCATCACAGGAATAAACTACATTTTAAAATATATTCACATAGAAAACAGTTATTTTACCTTGAAATAATGTTTTACAATATTACTATTTTTTTGGATTTTGGTCATATAAATCCATCCTTGATGAGCATAAGAAATGTCTTTTAAAAAACATTAAAAAATCTTATTGATCCCAAACTTTTGAATGGCAGTGTATATTAATTAATTAAATATATTAAATGGATTAAATTAAATATGTAGTAAAAGATTATGTATATTTTAAATATTATATACCATATAAGATTATGTAGTATAAATAAAATATAGAATAAGAAATATATAATAATTATTATTTATTTTTTATTTTTATTTTTATTAAATTGTAAAATGTGTGTGTATATGTGTATAGATATGTACTGAAATCATTTTTTATTGAAATCATTAAGTAATAAATAAATTGTACTCTATGTAGTCCTTTTTTAAAATTATTTTTTAATTAAATTTTGCAGACATACAGTGTATTATAAATTGTATTCAATATAGTACTTTAAAAAAATAAAATTTGACAATTACGGATGGAGGTGTAAATGTGCTGTATTATCATGAAAATAATGCAAAAAAATAAATTAAAAAAATTAAGAAAAGAAAACTAATCTTCTTTAAGCTAAATTTTTTTTCAAGGTTTATTTTTGCCATTTTATGCCTTTATTTCGATAGGACAATAAGTGGGCACAAATTGGGAGTGGGGGGGATCAGGAATGGTCCGTTAGCTGGGACTCGAACTTAGGGTGCAAAAATGCAACAACGCTACATGTCAGCGCGCTGCCCACAAAGTTATCGGCGCCGACAAGAAAAAAATTTTTTTATATATATATTTTTTTTATTTCTCCTGTTTTTTCTTTCAATTTTGAGGTAAAACAAAACCAGACATTTTGACCCATACAGCTTCACCCATGTTTGCATGAGGATGTGTTTATGTTTGTCTGGGTTTTACTTACCCCTCTCATGCTGGTTAAGGATCGAGGGCATGGCCTGGTGATCACCACAGCTGCTTGTGCCATATGGGGATGTAGTGCTGGTGTCTGCTTCCACAAGCTCACGGCTACAGCAGCAGGAGTCATGCCTCGCCCTCCCCAACCGAGCGGCAGTCCAGCACGCTCCCTCCATCCACTTAAAAGAGAATAGTGCACTAGAACTTACTCTTAAAATCCTCTCATGAAGACAGATTTCCTATGGATTTAAATTTTAAATCAAATCTTTTCCTTTTAATCCATCAAAGGTGCTGTTCAAACACCTTGACACATTCACTTTGAATATCAAGTGTGCTGGTTGAAGAGTTCAATCAAAAGTTCTCGCTGTGAATTACAGGCCTGTTTGATTTCGAGCGCTCTGAATTTAGCGTTTGATTTGTTCTGTCGCCCTTTTCCGTCCTGCAGATTTTGTCCCCTCTCTCTGTGGTCACTGTTCAAGGCTTGTTAGTCCCACGCAGAGATTGTCAATGCTCTTTCTAATTGTGATTTGCAGTCCATTCAGTTGTAGTCAGAAGACTTTCTGAGAAAGGAAATATCAGTCTGAACCTGCTCAACAGCACTGTAATAGAGGGGTTCAGAGACGCCTATGACAAAAGCTGTGTCTGAAACTAAAGCAGCTTCCATCAACAGCTAAACAGGCTGCATTTAGTATGAAGGAAACTGGTTTTAGGCACTGTGATGTCTTGGCTTGCATTATCTATCCCTCTGAAAATGTTCGGCCTGGATTTCTCTTTCATTGGCAAATTTCACAAGAAATGTCTAGGTCATAATTCACCCTAAAACCAAAAGAAAGAAATAAGACAAAGTGTATTTTTAAGGCCATTAAATTTAGTTGTTTTTGTTTTTTTTGTTTTGTTTTGTTTTTTGCCATTGACTTCACTTTTTGGGCTAAATTAGTCTTCTAGGAAACATGTAAGTATCTTCTATAGCCTCTAAAGTGCAATACTAAATGAAAAAAATTGATATTTAGGCAAAATAAGAAAAACGAGCATTCTGTTCAAAAGTTTTCACCCCTGGCTCTTAATGCATTGTTTTTCCTTCTGGAGCATCCGTGAGCGTTTGAACCTTCTTTAATAGTTGCATATGAGTCTCTCAGTTGTCCTCTGTGTGAAAAGTTGGATCTCAAAATCATACAGTCATTGTTGGAAAGGGTTCAAATACACAATGCTGGAAAACCAAAGAATTTGTGGGACCTGAAGGAATTTTCTGAAGAACAGCAGGCAGTTTAACTGTTCAGGACAAACAAGGGACTCATAAAAACATATCACTAAACAAAAAAACACAGCTGTGGATCATTCAAGTAACAACACAGTATTAAGAATCAAGGGGGTGTAAACTTTTGAACAGGGTCATTTTTATGAAGAAATTATTTTCTCTTGTGGACTATATGTAAACATGTTTTATGTGAAATATCTTATTCAGGTCAGTACTAAATTAACAATAACATGCATTTTGTATGATCCCTTTATTTTGGTAAAATAATTAACATTTTGCAGATTCTGAAAGGGGGATGTAAACTTTTGATCTCAACTGTATATAGATAGATAGAACACATTATCTTCTGACCGGGTGAACATATCTTTACAGTTAAGACAGAATGTTGCACAAACATTGCGGCAAAAATGTCTTTTTCCTTTCTACCTTTGTATACTGCCTGCTAAGGCAGCATTTATTAGCTTTCGGACATGGCCATGATCAGGTGTGGTTACCATGGTGCTCTCTGTAAAAGTGCCAGCGGCTGTATGAATGTCTTTCTTTGTGTGTATTACCCCATTGAG
>NC_133378.1:28209300-28369300 GCF_049309525.1 Garra rufa | reverse complement strand
CAGAAAAAATCCTTCAGGTCCCATGGCTCTTAATGCATCATTTTGTCTTTCTGAAGCATCAGTGAGCATTTGAACCTTCTATAATAGTTGAGTCCCTCAGTCATCCTCAGTGTAAAAAGATGGATCTCAAAATCATACAGTCATTGTTGGAAAGGTTTCAAACACAAAAATGCTGAAAAAACCAAAGAATCTGTGGGACCTAAAGGACTTTTCTGAAGAACAGCGGGCAGTTTAACTGTTCAGGACAAACAAGAAACTCGTGAGAAACTATCACTGAACAAAAAAAAAAAAAAAATGGATCATTCAGGTAACAACACAATATTTTATTTTTTTGCAGTCTAGAAAAGGCCTTTGTGCTGTTTAGGGCAATGTGAACCAGCCTTTAGACACTTAGACAATAATACTTGACAGAGTCTTCTATGATTTCTGTATTATATATGCAAGCCCGGTGCTATATTACTTATGAGAAGTTAGTCTCTCCCAGCTCAGCCTACTCTAGGCCAGTCTTACCTTCTGCTGCTTGTGCCCTTGTTCATAGCGGGAGTCTCCATGTGGAAGACTTGACATGATTATTACCTCACCTCCTGTGTGTGCCCACTCCAAGGCGCCCGGGTGTCCCAGGGTCAATGGAGCCTCTTGTCTGTGTCTCACTGTCCAGAGTGATAAAGCACGTTGGTTTCCAGTCAGTCAGTGGAGAAGAGCAGTGATGTATTGATTGATGCCAGTGAGTGGGCGGAAGAGTGTCTGACTCGCCAGAAATCCCTTTCACACGTCCAGCACCGTGCTTAATGCTTACACTGTGTTTATGTTTTCATCTACGACAGGTCTAGGTCACACAATTGACCAGTGGAAACCTGTCTAATGAGGATGTTGTAAAAAAAAAAAAGGGGGGGGGGCAACGCCATGCATATAATCATGTTTACCCAGAGTCTTATGAGGACATGTCTCTGTATGTGATGCCTGGCATTGATCATTTGAACTAGGACAGGGCTGTCAAGGTAATGAATATATGAAGTCAGATCCCTTGCGTCAGCACTTTTAGACACAGGATGTCGGCGAGGAGAATACAGACGAGCTCAGCTGACATTGTAATCGCTGCTGCGTGTTACGATCCCCTTAAGAGCTCTCGTGGCAATCACTTAAGAGCTCCCTATCACATTGACTTTAAGACACGTGCAGTAAACTAATGTGTTCATTACACTCCATGCCTGATCTACATCGAAACCATTTGCCGTAATGTATGCAAGTCATTAACGTTGCAAATGGTGTGGACAGTGGCAAAGGTGCGAGATGTCTTCCACCGGTCGGGCACATTGCACTGAGACTAGGCTAATAGGGCCACAAGATTCACCCTCATAATCTTCAAACAACCATCCGTGACGTGAGCTCATCTGTAGAGCAACAGTACCACCTAGTGGTGGTGCTGCAGACATGCAGCCTGTTGATAGTCAGAGATTCATTGTAGACTGTATTAGCCATGCATAATTCATGGATGCATTATACATCAGCTCTACAAACCCAATGTGTTCCCTTGAGTGACCCGTATCATACACAAACAGCTTGCATTCATTAACAGGACGAGGTGTGCAGTTGGGATTGAATGCGTGCATTCCTCAACTGACAGTCTTCAGAGAAAGACTCCTGTAACTGTTGATAGGTTGCGGAGAAGTTTCCGTCTCTCCGCTTTAAACATTTTTAATGCATTTGCATCAGATATCATAGAAATGCCCCAGTGTTGAGGTTGCGTCATCACCTGCTTTGCGCGAAATGAGCGTTTCATCATTGTAGTGTGAAATATAGATTAGTTATTTTTGCCTTTAAGCTCTGTTATGCAGGGTGATTTTGAAGTTTTTTTACAAAGCTACTGAGATGTATTTTAATTCATCATCAAAGCGTTAAGCTCTCGTTATCTTATTGCTAAAAACATTTAATAAAACCTTAATTTGTTTCTTTTTATTTCTGACAATATCTCGTTATTGTACTTAAAGGTAAATAATTACATTGTTCTTCTAATGAATTCCTGTCAGATAAGATCAAGACTCTAGAATTGTTGTTGTTGTCTGTTATCACTTAGAAGTACATTATCTTACCCTAGTAAAACAGATTGCAAATGTGGTTTCCTGTTGAAGTAGGCATGTGCAGCAGAGGTCAGATGGCAGGTCATCGAAGGCAACGGTTGCTTAGTCACACTACAGCTGGAGAGAAGAACGCGCCGGCCTGATTCATTCCTCTCCGCTGATGTAATTTAAGAGACCGGGGACCAGCCATGCCTGAAGCCCCCTCACTGCTGCATGAGCAGATCATCAGACAGCGGTTATAAACATACACGCACACACAGAGGGTGCAAGATATCTGACGTGATTTATGTTTCTTGGCGATAGGCTACTATTAAAGATACAAGTTGATGGGTGTGGTGGTTATGAGGTGCTTTGAGCTTATGGATATGGATGTGGATGTGCCTGGCGGAGAGAATGTTTGATTTGATTTGTCAGCAGCATTTAATCCAGGAGTTTCAAACTCTTCCAAATAGTTTGAATGAATATAAATAATATAAACACAAATGTAATTGTAAATGTAAATATAATGAAGAATAAATGTAATGTTAAATAAATGCTGTTGAAAATTTTAGGGCCAATTTTACTAAACAGGGCAAATCAGCATTAGAGTGCATTTTTATAAAAGCGCTGATGGGAGGGGGAAATTCTGCGTGTTATTTACTAACAATGCACACAAAAAAGAACATAGACAGATTATTTGACCATAATGATCAGCACAATCACAAAAACGAGGTTTTGTAAAGAAAACTGGCTTATTCGCAATGCCGACGTTCTATGTCATCCGTCCGGGTGCTAGATTCAAGTGATTATTATGTTTTAAATATGGATATTTTTCTTACAAAAATGCATCGATTCACTACAGGAAGCTTTTATTCACCCCCCAGAGCCACGTGAGGGACTTTTTATTAGGGATGGATGCACTTAATTGGACTTGTTTTGGACTAATGAAAAGAAAATCTTACCCATGCCATTGTAAAGTTTGGAAGTCCCAGGATAATGGCACTTTGAATATAACTCCGATTGCATTCGTCTGACAGAAGGAAGTCATATACACCTAGGATGCCTGGAGGGTAATCCAAGAGTAAATAATGGGCTAATTTTCATTTTTGGGTGAACTATCTTTTTAAATAATGGCGCAAATACCAGTAATTCAACAACCGCAAATGTTAGTAAAACACGTTGCGTGATTTATTTTAATACTCTCCTCCCATAAATTGTGCGTCTGTAAGGGAAAGACTTACAAATGCATATTCAACAAGGTCAGGCGCAAAAATAACAGTGTCCATGCCTTTTCAGCGCTAATTCTTCACTGTGTGTCTTTAGTGAATCCTGACAGTACTATTTTAACAGCAAAAGACAGTTTGCACTGGTGCAAGTTTAGTAAAACTGGCCCTTAATGTACAAATGAAGTCTCTTTTTGTACATATTTAATATGCTATATATATATATATATCATACTTTCCACTATAGTGATATTTTACTTTACTAAGTTTTAAATTACCATGTGGTGAGATAAATTATTATTATTATTAAAAAATTTTATTAAAATTTATATTTATTTTTGTATACATTTCACTAAAACATTGTAGTAAAATGTGATTTGCAAGGTATAGCTGTGTAAAGCATTCATCTATTTTTGTTTACAAATTATTTTGTAATGTTATATTTTTTATTAACATCCAAATATTTATTGATTGCAATTTCTTTTAACAATTGAGTTTTAAAAATACTTTTAGATGAATAACAGGACAGCAGAAACATTATGAAATTCCATGTCAGCTACTTGAATATTTTCTTGCACACCCTGGAGGACACTCTGCGCTCCCCCCGGGGATGCGTGTACCCCAGTTTAGCCACCGCTGCGCTAAGGAAATATGAATTTCATTCCCCAACAACATTCAAAGAAACTCAAATTCTGCGTCTGTGTGTGATGGAGCAGACATTGCCAGATGGGCTGTTTGAGCAAAGGACCGATAGTTTGAAGAACTGCTTTAGTAACGGCAGGCCACTACGGACTGAAGTGTGGGAGAATCCCTGCGAGTCTAAATCACAGAATTCTTCTTCAGATCCTCGCAGCCAACGCCTCCCGCCGATGTCACGGCGTATCCACCAAACCAGCTTGCCCTTTCATTACATGACCTGCCTTGTGCTACGACTCTGGTTCAGGCTCACGCTGTGAGATTGATTTGTCTGTTCGAGCATGGTCATGCTGGTGTAATGGCTTATGGAACGCCGCTGCGATTCTCTGGCCAAGCGCGGAATGGCAGAGCTCAGCAGAGCAGAGAAACCTGCTGTGTATGTGACAACTGTTGTGCCTGCTCCGGCTGGTGACGCAGCGCTGTTTGCGAGTTCAAGCCAAACGCTTTTGTCTCTTTTATCTATTTTTGTCTCTGTGTCTCTTTCTCCCTGTTCCTCCCCTCGCTTTCACATGCAATCTCACCTCAGCTTGTTACGCTCACTGAAGTAGCAAAGCGTGCACAAGCCGTATTAAGGTATCTCGATGCTGTTTGATATTCTAAATACCGTTCCTCTCCAGAGATCACCACATTTCCTTTGTTGCATTTCTTTTTCCTTTTGCCATTTTACCGTTACGGTTGTTGTTATTGTTCTTTTTCTCAAAGGAGAGAGGCTGAGCTTGGAAACTGTGATGGCAGCAGAGGGCGTAAACTGCAAAAAGCACCTTGTCAAAGGGCTGGGGCTTTTACTTTAGCTGAAGTGAGACGAGGAAGACTTCTGCTCTGTTTTTTTTTCCTCCCACGTCAGCTGAAAATTCACCCTTAACCGTCTCAAATCTGTTCTTGAACTTTTCGTCTTTCTAAGGTCAGAATGTAGACCAAAAAGAATGACTTATTTTTCTCGTAGTACTATTATTTTGGACAAAGTGGTTTTGATATGGATTCTGGCTCTGAGGTAAGGTCAGGGATGTAGTGCACAGGCGGGGTGGGGGAGGGCTGGAAGGCTTGGCTGGTGGGCTGACGACTGTGTCTCCTCTTTCCCTCGGCAGTTCATGGCATCAAGTGGACTTGCAGCAATGGGAACAGCAGCTCTGGCTTCTCTGTGGAGCAGCTGGTGCAGCAGATACTGGACAGCCACCAGACCAAGCCTCCTCCCCGGACTCACAACTGCCTCTGCACTGGCACTCTGGGTAAGGGACAGACAGGAGGGCTGGGGTGTGGGAGAGAGGCCGTCAGAAAGAGACAGGTAGAGACGGGTAGTGTTTTAAATATGTCTGCACGAACTGTAAAAGATGAGGTGAGTGTAGAGCAGGCTGAATGCCTAATTAGAGTAGCGTCCAGGCTGAACACTGCATAGATGTGCTGATTTATTGAGCTGTCTCTTGCAATGACACCACTGGGGGGCGTAATGTTCCTGTGTATCTGTGCAGTCAATCTTTTTTTACCCAAGTATACAACAAATGAATTTTCACCTTATACTTCATCACAAATATCCAGCACAGCACTTTACAATCCCATGGTGTTGCTTCTATAGGGTGCCGTTACTCTGCAGCAAATTGAATTGCGTGTTTAAAACAAATGATTGTGGGGTAGATGGATTGCCATTTGTTGTATGTTCATATAAAATTCAATTGCCAAGTATGCAGTAAAATGACTAATGCGACATATCAGCCATTTATTAACAAAACGGGAAAGCTACACTCTAAAAAGTGCTGGGTTAAAAAATAACCCAACCATAACCCAGCTGCTGGGTAACTATGGGACAGAACACGCGTTGGGTTGTTTTGACCCAAGTGCTGGGTTAAATCATTTGACCCAAAATGCTGGGTTGTTTATTTGACCCAACCAGTGGGTCAGATTAACTGTGTTGCTGGGTTAAACACTACCTAAATATTGGGTTATTTGTTGTCTAATTGCCTTGCTACCTTAATATTTACCAATAATAATATATAAATCACAAAAGAATGTAAAATTATTATTGTTTTCCTGTAATACAGTTACACAACACAAAAAAATGCATCTGTAAATGTCAATTTAATGAGTTTTCATATTTCTTTTTAATAGTTTTCAAATAGGTGCAGCTGTCACACATTTTGTCCAACCCTTACAGACACAAATAACGGTTTTAGTAGATCAGTTTATTTTAAACACAAAACTGTAAACAAGGCACAATATATTCCTATTCTTTATGTCAACATTGCAGCAGCAGAACACTCAAAAATGAATTATTACCACATTAGAATCATTCCAAACATCGTGCCATTAAAACTAAGCCAAACAAAGAGTCCACCAGACAATTCTTACAATTTAAAACATGTTACAAGTGGCCAAGAAAAAAAACTTTTGCCCTCAAAAACTTCACACATGAAGACTTATGTCCATCAATATGATATACTGCAAGCTGGAGAAATTCCCAGGCAACAAGTCCGCTTCAATGGCATGGCCTGGAACAATGGCGAAGGTCTAGAAATGTTGTTGTCTCATCCCAAGGCTCAAATCCACCATGTTGGTCCCCACCTGTTAATTATACGGCATTTAGTCTTGCAACATAACTAACATTTTAAGTTAAGTGTATTTTATGAACATAAACACAGAGGCATGAAATAAATGCTCATTTTGCTTCTCAACTTTTCATACAGTTGTGGTCAAAATTATTAGAACACTAGTATTTTCACCTGCTAAATAAGGTTTTAAGTCAGTGATTTCTCTTTTGCTGTAGTGTGTCAGTAGGAAATATCGGTTTACATTTCCATTCATTTTGCCATTAATTGTGATAATCCAGTGACATTTTTGTTTGCACAACAGCCAGTGCTCCACACAGAGATCTGATCTCATCATCATCCAGAAGAACTGTGACAGCGTCTCCAAGATGCTCCAAGAGACCTAACTGCAAAGTTTTAAGCACTTGTCTAAAAATGTCATAAAATGATGCTGTCAAAAATAATGCCATAAATAAATGTTCTTTATCAATTAACCTTGATTAACTAAACTAAATTAAATCAACATTTGGTTTGACCATCCTTTTGCGTTTAAAGCAACTTTTGCCCTACACTAGGTGCACTTGCAAAAACAAAAACCTCACTGGATTATCACAATTAAAGGCAAAATGAATGTTTGGAAATGTAAACTGATATTTCTTACTGACACACTACAGCAAAAGATAACAAACACTGAAAATACAACAGTTATAATAATTTTGGCCACCACTGTGTTTATATATATATATATATATACACCCTTATTAGAGCAGAAAACGTAAAACAAAACTTACAGGTTGTACGTCAATGAATGGCCTCCGGGATTCCGTGGTTGTGGGTCTGAAGACCTTTTCTCCAGAGTGGGCAGGACTTTGAAAGCACTTTCCCCGTTAGCATCTAAACCATAGGAATAATATGCAAACTGTGAAACATATTTTATAATCAAAACAACAAACTGAAACACTTTCATATGAAGATTTCTTCATTCCTTTAAATAATGCAAATTAATTCCCACCCTCATTCAACTACTGCAGGTTAAGTATAGGTATGGGGTCAGATTCAGGGATGTAGAATATGCACATGCAGAATAAGGCATCAGTATGTGCTTCATAAGTACTAATTAACAGCCAATATACAAGCTAATAAGCAACTAGTTAAGTGTTACTGTACCATTGTATTTACCAGTTGATGTGTGTCAAATACAGTTGCATATTGTTTTTATAGATTGACATATTATAAGAAAAAGCTTACCTTAATTCATGTCACCCAGGAATGGCCCTTGCTGAGCGCTGGCAAGAATTAGGTCTGCAACTGTAGCCCAGTCTTCAAAAAGTCTGCCTCTGGATATAGCTTCCTAAAGTCTTGTGAAATCTGATCAAATCTGAAAAACAAATGTGGTTCAATTAGTTTAAGGTTTATACTGGTCTCCTAGTTTGTAATGCAACACAGGCATTCACTAAAACAGAGGAAGAGTAAGGGGCCGTTCACATGCCGCGCCTAAAAACGCGTGAAAACGCAAGACGCGTCGCTTTCTCATCAGTTTCTCATTCTTTCCAAAACGCAGCTTGCTCTCACATGGCGTCTGCCGTTGCTAAGCAACCATGTCCCGCGCCTGGAAAAAACGAGCTTCCATTATGAGCGTATATTGGCATCTACATTTGAAATAACTAACTTAAGTGCGCAAAAAACGCGACATGTGAACGGCCACATACACCACGAGAGATTCAGTCTAACTTTACATACTGTAGCTAAGACAACATTACATTTAAGTAATAAACAATAGTACATACCAGTCATATTGTGGTTTAACATTATTAAAGTAAGGGACATAGCGTTTTAGCTAATGCAAGTTACCTCAAGGAAAAAAGCGCGAAAATGCTCAACATAAAACATATGGATCTATCGTTGGATTCGGCACGTCGCAGACATTTACTTGAAAAAAATATGCCCTTAAAAGAACAATTTTTGTATGAAATTATCTAATTTTGACAAAACATTACAAAGCCATACATACAGTATGCAGACAGTAAAGGAACTTACCCCCGTATTTCTGACCTACTCTATCCATAAGGCGTTAAAATAAAGGCCATATGTATACTGTAAGTTATACAAATAACACTACACACACACACACACACACACACACACACACACACACACACTTTATATAACAATAAAGCGATTGTTGAGGCAAAAAAGTACATCGCTAGGCTGCTTAAGTTACAACGGTCGTCATTCACGGAATAAAATGCCAACCCCGCACAGCGACATATCAAATTTGGCATTAAACAGTGAAATAAGTGTGCTCTAAAACACAACTTATTAAAAATAAAGGTAAATAATTATATAATTATATTATTAATTTACCTTATAATCCTGCTTGCTGCGAGGTGCGTGACCGCCTGGGGAGGAGACGAGTGAAGAATCCAGAATGTTCGATGAAGTGAAAAAAATAAACAAACCGGTTGGGTCAAAATAACCCAACCCAGGTGTTCATAGTGAAAGAACCCCTCATAGTCCATTTGACCCAGCATGATCAACCCAACTGTGTGTTTACAGTGCCTCAAACAACCCAATATTTTGACCCAGCACAATTAACCCAGCAATGTGTTTACAAAAATAACCCAGCACTTTTTAGAGTGTATGTGTTGGCTTCTCGTGAAACAATTAATATTGATGATTGATGGTCTCTATAAAGACGTAAATTAATCTCAATGTTCATTCAAAGCATCAACATCAAAGCTTTTTATCCCATTTCAAAGACATTATGTGGCTCATTCTTTCAAATGCTCTTCTTCTGATGTACAAAGCAAACAGAGACTATTAAAGTGGTGTCATATAGAAAACAGTAGTGTAGTTATTATGTGTTTTGTGTTGTTCAGTGGAATAAATAATACGGGGAGGGGGGATTGCTAATTATGTTCATTTAGGTACTCTCATGAATAAGAATGGAAATATTGATAATACAAATAATAAATGGAATAATGTTAAAAGTGCATAATGTCATTAAGGAGTCAGGAACATTAATTAATTTGAATTAGATAGTATGGATAATTAATAGTATGAATAATAATAATAATAATTATTATTATTATTATTATTATTATTATTATTATTATTATTATTATTATTATTATGAAATCCGCTGTCCCACTTTATATTAGGTGGCTTTAACTACTGTGTACTAACTACAGTGCACTTATTATGTACATGGGTCAAAGACGTTAAGGTTTCCACATCAAAAGAAACGTACAAAAGTGATTTTATGCCCACAAAAGCAGATTAAATGTAAGTAAAGTGTCTACTTTTAAGGTTTCAAATAAGTTTTTGGAGAATAAAATTTCAAAAATTGGTTGAAATAGTGTTACACTGTTATTCAGTAACATAATATAAATATATATGAACAAATTCAAACAACATGCTTATTCTGATGTGTACATATTAAAATATATAAAAGAATAAGGGAGCATATTAAATTTTATTGTGTTTTAAATGAGTAAAATATTCTTACTGACAAATGGGCAAAACCTAGGATAGTGGCGATTTTTAAAAATCTAGAATTACAACTAATTAGTATTTGGGTTAAAGTAATTTGTCTTTTAATATGCCATAAATTGATTTTTGTTGTAAATATGCCTGACAAGGTTGTTACACTGAATGACATTTTAGTGAGTGTCTTGTATGTATGATATGTCTTGTGTCTTGTATATGATTTATTTTTTGCTCAGAAAAACAAAAATGCAATTAAATTAAACAGAAAATATTTTTTGGGGTAAAACAACAATTTAAAACAGTATTACACTTATTGTTTTTATGCTTAAACCCTTTTTTTGTCTTTGAACCACATACATGTTTTTACGCCGTACTTATATTTTTAAATAAATACCTGCATGTGATTACATCTGTAATTAATTTCTGTAATTACATTTATAGTTACACTGTTGACCCAGTCCTTACACCTTAACCCACCCTTAAACCTACCCATACCACCAAACCTGTCCCTAACCTTACCCGTACACCACATCAGTAGCAGCAAAAGTGTTTTGCAAAACAATATGAACACAATAAGTACATTTTACTTATTTTTTATGCAAGTACATATTAGTTAAGGCCACCTAATATAAAGTGGGACCAAATCCACATTTATTTTGTGTATACAATGATAATGATGATAATGAAAAATATTGATAATGATACTAGGGTTACTGTTGATTCATTTTAAAGAGGACAATGCCATTAAGGTGTCAGAGATATTAATTATTCAAATAAAATAGTATGGATAATGATAATAATAATAATGTTAATAATACATCTTTTTTTAATTAATAATTATACATTTTATTTAGGAAAATGACTAGCTGTTTTGTTCTTTCTCTGTAGGTGCTGGCAGCAGTGTGCATCATAAGTGTAACAGCGCCAAACACCGCATTATCTCTCCCAAAGTGGACCCTCGTTCAGGTGGTTACAGCAGCACCCACTCTGAGCTCCAGAATAATGATGTGTCTGAGGGTAAGACAGAACACAGCCACAGCAGCAAAAACAGCGGAGGAACAGGAGGAGGGAGCGTACGGGAAAAACGCAACGGCAAGGTCCACAAACCCGTGCTGCTGCACCAGAACAGCACTGAAGTCTCCTCTACCAACCAGGTGGAAGTGCCAGATACGACCCAGAATTCCCCTGTATCCATCAGCAGCGGGCTAAATTCTGACCCCGACATTGCCGACAGCCCAGCTGTCACCGGCATGGGCCATGTCGCCTCTGTTATGAGCAGCCTATCCCAGAGTGTTTTCATGTCTGAGGTGACTGGGGATCCCGTCTACAGCATGTCCCCCACTGGAGGCCCCAATACCCATATTATGGGCCCGGATGCCTCCTCTCACAACCTGGTCTTAGCAGTCACCTCCGACAGCCACAAGTTTGCCTTTCCAGGAAGTGGGAGTGCAGATACAGGTGGTCCTGGAGCAGACGGGCTGGCCATGCTCTCTGCTTCCGGCGTCTCTGAGGAGCTTGTCCTCTCCAGCAGCTTGGACTCCAACAGCATTAAAATCCCAGAAACTACTATGAACTTCGACCCCGACTGCTTCCTGAACAACCCAAAGCAGGGCCAGACATATGGGGGAAGTGGATTAAAACAGGAGAATGGCACATCCAGTGCCTCATCCTCCTCATCAGCTAGCACCAACGGTTTGCAACGCTCGCCAACTATATCTGATTCAAACTATGGCTTCAGTGCTGCGCTGGTGAAGAACATCAAAACCGAGGACACCTCCTTCGAGCAACAGCTGGCCAAAGAAGGAAGCTACCAAGTGGGAGCAGTTGTAAGCTGTAGCGTTTCCAGCGGCTCTGGTGCACAAAACTCACTCACCTTGACTCCTGCTGCCTCTCTGCTTCCCTCTGGAGGGGGCCTGAGTCCAAGCACCACCCTGGAGCAGATGGATTTCAGCGCCATTGATGCGAAGCAGGACTACTCTGCTGGTGCCACAGCAGTAAGTTATAACCAGGCAATGAACAACCTAGCTCACCAGAGCCGATCTCCGAGCTTTTTTCTTCAAGAACCACCACAGTCAGCCCAGAACCAGCAAAGCCGACAGAGCTCTAGCCAGAAGGGCCACCTGATGGAACATAACACCCCTGATGGGGCCTACATGGGTCTGCAGGTTGTAAAGACAGAATCACCTGGGAGTAATGGCCACCTCCACCACCATCACACCCACCAGAGCCAGCACAGACCCAATTGCAATGGAGGCTCACCCACTGAGGCACAAGGACAGCCTGGCTCACTGCAACTTCTTCAGTACCAAGGAGGTTTCCCAGGCCTTGGTCCAGAGCATGAGGAAGTGGTCGGCATGGATCAGAACCGAAATGTTGGGTCCGGTCAAGCTGGGGCCACTGAAAACGGGACAGATGGTTTACTAAAGTCTGGGGATCATTTACAAGCCTGCAGAGGAGGAAATGGAGAGAGTGGAGGAGCGGATCACTTCATGCAGCAAAGCTCTGAGAACGGAGCAGGAGCCGAGGCTGTGGCTATGAGGAATGGAAACGCCACGAGCGGGCCCAACAACGGCTCGCAACAGCAACTCCAGCCACTGCTTCAGGGAGCTAATTTGGTTCAGGGGCTCTACAACACTCACCACGGGCTTAGTGGGGCCGGAGCCAATGGCGGAGGAGGCACGGGCATGGAAATCAGCTTGGATCATTTTGACATCTCTTTTGGAAACCAGTTTTCTGACCTCATCAATGACTTCATCTCAGTGGACAGCGGAGCCACGGCGGTAGGGGCTGCAGGGACGTTATACACCCACCAGTTGGTGGCCCCGCCTGGGTCGGAAGGAACGGCCACCTCGGGTGGAAACCAACAGCAAGGTCAAGAGGATGCTACCAACAGGGCTTCAGGATACAGCCCCTCAGAGCTTTGCCTCCAGTCGTGCTGCAGCCCCCAGTCTTTAGGTGGAGGTGCTGGTGCTGGCGGAGGGTCAGGAGAGACAGGCTCACTGGCCTACATGCATGTCGCTGAAGTAGTGTCAGCAGCAGTGGCCCAGGGCACTCTGGGAATGTTGCAGGCCACTGGGCGACTTTTCATGGTCACAGACTATTCTCCAGAGTGGTCCTACCCAGAGGTATGTCTGTTTAAATGTTTTTTCTCCATTACAATTACGAACACAAAGATGATTAGATACTACTAGTATTACTACCAATAATAATAGTAATAATAACAGTATTATTATAAGTATTATTATCATTTTTTATTATTTAAAATAATTTTTAAATGTTTTTAGTAACCCACGTGTGATGTTATTAACTTTTAATAATAATGATAATAATAATATATTATTATTATTAAAATAGTTTTTCAATGTCTGTAGTAACCTTTATTACATTATTGACATTATTAAATGTTAATCATATTAATAATAATAATTTATTTTTATAATATTTTTTTTTAAATGTCTTTAGTAACCCATGTATGATGCTAATAACTTTTAATAGTAATCATAATTATTGTTGTTGTTGTTATTATTATTAAAATAGTTTTAGTTAATCTTTAATAAGTGACATTATTAAATGTTAATAATATTAATAATGATAATAATTGTTATTATTATTAATTACTACTCCTACTACATTTTTATTATTTAAAAATATTTTAATTGTCTTTAGTAACCAATGTGTGATGTTAACAACTTTTAATAATAATAATAATAATTATAATTATTATATTTTTTTATTATTTAACATAATTTTTAAATCTCTTAAATGTGTTTTAAATGTCACCCATGTGTGATGTTAACAACTTATTATTAATAATATTTTTAAATATATTTAGTAATCCATCTGTGGTGTTAATAATTTAATAATAGTAATAACATTTATTATTTAACATAATTCTTAAATGTATTGAATATGTTTTAAATGTCACCATTTTAGTAAACCCATGTGTGACGTTAACTATTATTATTAAAATAGTTTTTAAATGTCTTTAGTAACCTTTAAATAACGAGTGACATTATTAATGGCAATAATAGTAATTATTATTAATATTATTACATTTTTTATTATTTAAAATAATTTGTCAAAATCTTTAGTCAAAAATGTGTGTGTGATGTTATTAATTTAACATTAATCATTATGATAATGATTATTATTATTATTTATACATTTTATTTGTTTAAAATCGTTTAAAAATATTTTAATTTGTTATCCATGTTGATAACTAAACATCTCTAGCGCTGCTGCGTCATTACACCACACGAGGGCAGAATACCCTTAAAAACACATTTAAAATTAATTTTCTATGTTGATCTTGAAGATCTGTTGTCTCCCACTAGATGGCATCATAGGATTTGTTTTTTTTTTTTTTTCTCCTTTCAAATGCTACCTTTAAATCAAAATATTTAAAAATGTATAATGAACATGATAAACATGAGGTATTTATCTCTTTTCGGGGTATACATCTGTTATGTGAGAATTTTTTCCTCCATATTTCAGGGCGGTGTGAAGGTCTTAATCACAGGGCCATGGCAAGAAGACAGCAGTAGCTACACCTGCCTGTTTGATCAGATCTCTGTCCCTGCCTCCCTCATCCAGCCTGGAGTTTTACGTTGCTACTGTCCCGGTAATTTCACATTTATACATACAGAAGTGACTGACTAATTAATAAATCCCCTATAAGAAGTATAGAATGTGTTTAATACTTGAAATAAACCTTTTGTAAGCCCTCAGACGTCATCCCTCATAAGGTGGAGAACTGCATGAACTATCATAGGTGTCAGTGTGATTTCCTCTGATCCCTCTAATTATGGGGTTGTGTTTGTCTACAGCCCATGACACAGGCTTGGTGACTCTCCAGGTGGCTGTCAGTAATCAAATCATCTCTAACTCGGTTGTGTTTGAATATAAAGCCCGTGCACTGCCCTCCCTGCCTTCATCCCAGCATGACTGGCTGTCACTTGACGGTAGGTCTTCCTCTGTCTTTTTCTGCATTTGTTGGAGAAAAAAATATAACTTTACTAAATCTGGAACCCATCATGTGACCCCTGATTATTGAGCTACTTGAAGTAGGTGATTATATAATGGTGCCTTGGCCCAAGGCTTTTCTAATTATCCCACATTCGGTATTAACAAATTAAAAGCACATCTGATCGAGATAAAGAGTATGTCATGAAGACAGAGAGAGAGTGTGTTATTTAACACATTCGGATTGAGGAAGGGTAAAATGCAGTTTTAATATCCATGTGAAAGGTTTGCTTTACAATTGACCTCTAGATGGGGATAGAGGGCATGTCTAGCAAGTGTTCTGTTGAAATCTGAGCAATCATCACCAGTGCTGAATATGTATTTGAGGTCAACAAGCAAATGTAAAGTGTGTTATTCAAAGCTAAAGAGAGTGCAGACCACCCTGTAATCAGGTAGATGTTCTGTTTAAGGGCTTTATGAACAACAGGAAGAGCCTTTGATGCTTTTTTTGCCCTTTGTGCTTTAATCTAACTGAGGCATGGCAAGCATAAAGAAGAGATGGAGGCAGTAATTTATATAAGTGGTTAATACTTTAGGGTCAAGGGAAGGGCAGTCTGGAAATAGCACACTGACGACTTTGATGAGCTTTTTGTGACATTGGACAAACTCATTGCTCCTTCACATCTGGCTTGATTTTGTATCTCTGTGTTTATATGGATGTTTTGGAGGTTTTTTTTTTTTTTTTGCTAAAAACCTTAACTTTGCAATAAGGTTGTTAAACAATTATAAATTAGCCAATGAACTAGATATCAAGTATACAATTGTTTTTGGTTAATTCTTCTCAGTGCTGTTATTAACCAAAATTGTTTAAAAAAATAATTCATTAAAAAAATCTAGTCCAGTATAAATACTAAATAAAAAACCTAAGTGAAATAAAACACAGCCCTGCTTATAAGTTGACATACCCCTTGCAGAATATCCCAAATGTTTATAATTTTAACAAAATAAGATGGATCATGACTCATGGATCATTCAGGTAACAACACACAGTATTAAGGCTCAAGGGTATGAAAACTTTTGAACAAGATCATTTCTAGTTGTTATTTTGTCATGTGGAGTGTATGTAAACATCTTTTATGTGGCATAGCTTATTCAGGATAGTGCTAAATAAAAAATAACATGAAATTTTCATCATCGCTTAACATTTTGCCAATTTTCCATAGGAACTTTGACTGGAGCTGTAAGTTAAAGTATAAAAATGATCAAAACTAAAACTGAATAAAAAAGCTACTGTAAATATAAATGACAAAAGCACATAACAAAATTACTCAAAGTAAAATTTAAAAAATGTATATAAAACAATTTAAATAATAAATACTATAAAAGTATATACAGTCAAACCAAAAATATTTTCGCACACCACATAATTTATTATATTTTTTTCTAGTGGGTACAGGACATTATAATTCATTTATGTAAGTAAGGATAGCAAAATAAAGTAAACTGTGACATATTATACCCAAAAATTCTTCATACAGTGGACTACCAGTAAAAGTAATAAAAATTTGGGACCTAAAATTATTCAGACACGTTGACCTGACCATGTTTTGCTTTCTTTAATTGCTAATGCAACATTTTTACACCACAAATTAAGCATTGCTTGGTAATTGGTCAATAAAGTATTGATAGTATTTTATTACCATTTTCTAAACTATAGCGAATAAACTGTGATAATGTGAGAAATGTTGAAGGTGAAGGTAAATTTTGGTTTGACTGTAAATAATACTAAAACAACACAGATTCATGTGCATTCATAATACAGTAACATTTTACAATAAGGTTCATTAGTTAACATTAGTTAACACAAACTAAGAATGAACAATACTTCTACAGCATTTATTAATCTTAGTTTAATTTTAACATTTACTAATGCATTATTAAAATCAAAAGCTGTGCTTGTTAGTATTAGTAAATGCACTGTGAATTAACATGAACTAACAATGAACAACTGTATTTTCAATAACTAACATTAACAAAGATTATTAAATACTGTAAGAAATGTACTGTTCATTATTTGTTGATGTTGATTCATACATTAACTAACATTAACTAATTGAACCTTATTGTGAAGTGTTACCCATAATACATTCATGTTAACTTGAAGTGTTTAAATGTATTGATACTGGTGTTCATTATGTGTTCATGATACAGTACCTGATGCATTAGCAAACTGTAACAATTTCAACATAAAATTTTAATACTTTTACCCTTTGGAAGCTGGCTGTGAGAAAATGGGACAAAGCGTAAGACATGTATGTCAGATCCTCTATTCAAAACTGTTTCAACTTGCTTTGCGCACACATCGGTGAACTTTACAAAGTCCTTTAGCTGTCCCAGTCTGTTAGTGTTAACTTAAATGCAAGGGTTTAAGTCTAATCATACCATCGCTGTAGGGGATTTGCCCTCTTTAAAGCCTGGCAAACCAAATACAATCCCACACACATGCTTTTCCGCGCAACCCAGTCTGCCTCAAACTGAGGTTGTGGCGTCAAAGAGCTTCTGAAAATATTAGAGCATATGGGCAAAGCGACATGCCTGCCAATTTGACGTCCGAAGCACTAATCTGCTTGCTCCGATCAGGTGATAGGAGGTTTAGCCAAGACAAACAATCCTGATGAATGGTTTGGCCAGTGAGGAGTGGCAGCCAGCGCTCAGATACAGCGTGTGTTTGACAAGCCTGATGTTTGGAGAGCAGAAGCCTGAGCCAAACCAGTAGAAATAATCACGCATTACAGTAATCATGCACTTACTGTATACCACTGTACATGTCTATTAAACGCCTGGTTTCTGTGGGTATTTAATCTGGGAGGTGTGGCCCTGTGTTAGAAGGACAGGCTAAGTGCTTTGTCTCCTATGAGTCTGAGTAAAGAAGAGAGTGCCAGCGCCTGTGTGTGGTGCTGTTTGTCTGTGGAGGTGGGGGCGGGGGGTGAGTGTTGTTACTGCAGTGTGCATTGACAGGGTAAAGTAGGGCATGGTGGAGGAGCCTGTGGAAAGGGACAGCTGCAATGCAGACAGCCCTGAAGGCAGAGAAAGGGAGCAACAGAGGACCGAGGCCCCTCTCAGAACCCAGTCTCCATTCAACACAACACCAGTTCATTCACATCTTACAGAGCACAGCCAGTCATGCACTTGTGACTCTAGACTTAGACAAACACACACACACGAAAGTATAATAAAATTGGCTGTACAAGTCATTTCAACTCCACTTTGATGAGTTAATGTAATAAAAAAAAACTGGCTTATGGATAATATTTGATAGTACATATGTGACCGCGGACCACAAAACCAGTCATAAGGTCATTATTTTGAAAACTGAGATTTATACATACATACAACTATTTGAAAAGCTGAAGTCTGAGGGTGCAAAAACATCAACATATTGAGAAAATCTCCTTTAAAGTTTTCCAAATAATCAAAAATTAAGTTTTGGCATACTGACAGTAGGAAATTTACAAAATATCTTCATGGAACATGATTTTTGCTTAATATCCTAATGTTTTTTGGCATAAAAGAAAAAATCGATAATTTTGACCCATACAATGTATTTTTGGCTGACTGATTTTGTGGTCCAGGGTCACATATATAGTTCAGAATACATTGAATTTGTTTGTATGCACAAATAAGACTACAGTAATGACTAAATCTTCTTATGGAGTTCTCAAGAACTGTTTCTTAATATATTTTTATTTAGCTCTGTGTTTTATAAACTTAAGTAGCAAAAGGTAGGTTTAGTGGATTAGTGGATAAGAATAAGCTTAACTGAATTAGAGTGAGTCATCAGTTGGTTTGACTTTAAGCACGGCTGCCTGGAAATGAGGATGTTGAAGTATGCAAGGAAATCACAAGCCATTTTGTAAGTTATTCCCGACTCCTGCTCTGACTCGTGACATAATTGGTGGTTCGACTGAGTGTGATATTCGGAAGTGTATTTGCACTTACTTAACAGGTCAGAATATCAATAGACTTAGTACATACAGTAAGACTATGCTATTAGAAAAAACAATAACAAGTTTTAGTAGGGCCACAGAATAGGGCTATAACTATAAACCAATAACTTGGTTTATTATGCGCTTGCTTCTGCACTGACTCTCACTCTTGGCCATTAAACCACAGCCTGGTTTCTATATCGAGCACTACTGTCAAATAAAACGATTTCGAGACAAACCTCAGCGTCTGCTGTTTGACACTACATTTATCGTTTCCTTTCAGCTGTGTGCTCTGATGCTCTAATGGCACACAGCTGCCTGCCTTGATTTGTCATAATGCAGAATGGGGGCGGGGCTTTGCTTCTCTCTGCAGCATTGCAGGTACGAAGCCACAGGCTGGAGTCGTCGTGCACTGTAACCATGACCAATATATTGTCTTCATGCCAGTTCGTATTGTCCGCTGATTAAAAAGCGTGCGTCCAAATGACTGTCTAGATATTCGGTGGTCAATCGATGCTGCTCTTTGGACATTACGTAGATGAGCCAGCATTTCAACATCGGTTTATCACAGTAACTGTAATTTATAAATATAAAAATAAACAGTCGTTCACATGTATTCGAAATTGTCTGGCTGCATACAACTACAACTACTAATTCAAAGGTTGTTTTTTGTAACGCGAAAAAACGTTAAGTTTTGTTTATGGGGAAATTTACTAACCTGGTTTGAAAAACTGAGGAAAAAGTGTGGTAGTAATTATTAATGGAAAGACAGTGTGACATGCTGTCTTGCCCATTAATAATTTCTCTTCTTTTTTTCTTTGCTTTGTCTTCATGGATAGTAGAAAAACTAGGGCGTCTGTTTACCTGCGGCACGTGCGCAGCGTCTCATCGCGCTGAGATTCACGCAAGCGCGCGCAGGGGGGAGCAGTAGTCAGTGTTGCCAAATCTCCGAATAAAATTAAGCCTTTGCGCTTATAACTAAACAAGGGGTTCCTTTCTGTTTTGCTCCTGCTGAGTGTTTTTCATAACTTATAGAAACAGAGAGCCACTGTGCTTAAAACCCAAATATAAAAATTATATAAAACATAGATTAAGCGAGATTCGTTTGCTGTAAGCTTCAAAATAGCCTAGTGTCTTTTCATTAAGCATATATATATATATATATATATATATATATATATATATATATAGCCTAGTGTCTTTTCATTAAGCATATATATATATATAACCATTAAATATTTATATATCCCAAAACACGCGTGTGTTTTTAGCAAATAAGCCCAAACAACCGAAACCAAACAATGCTCATATTGAAAGGACTTTATGAAATAACAAGGCCGAAGTGGCTTATCATAAGCGGACTTGGCAACACCGGCCGTAGTGCTGGAGTAAAGAGGGGCGGGGGGAGAGTAAGTGAGCGGGCTTTACATTTCTCTCTGCTCTTGCACGTCGCTTCTACACTTTCTTCTATTGTTGATGAGAGCTTTTAGTACATTCCCATAGTATAAAAAGGGTATTTATTTTGCCCAGTATTAGTAAACATAGGGGCAAACTGCGAGTGTGAAACACGGCCATTTGGGACACTGTGGTCAGGATGCCGATGAATGACATCTGCTTTTCCTAAAGACAAGGGACCGTTTGCTTTGCAGGGCGACTCTCGATGGACAGTGAAATAGAAGGTTGGACATGTTTACATGAACCTTGTGTCTGTGTGTGTGTGTAGTCTTGTCTCTAAAGTTACTACATGTGCTTAGCCCACTTTAAACCCTTGTCATTTCCATCCCAAGTGGACATTGCGCTTTACTTCAGCTAGAGAAATGTTACGTTCTGTGCGTTTTTTCATTTACACTCCTACCTTTTGCTTTAAATGCTAGATTGTGTTTTTAAAAATAAGTCCGCTGGGGCTCAAGTTTATCCGTTCTGACTGAATCCAGTCTCTACTGAAGCGCTGCTTTTCGTAGTTTGCTGAACTAAATCTGTCAACTTCCAAAATAGACACAAGACTCTGATCTTGAACATACATGAGGCGCTAGAGTATAAATGCTGGACAAGACCACCTGAGCAGAACTTGACCAGACCACCTGATTGTTTTGCTTAAAGTCAAACAGTTACATTTGGCTATTTCATTTATTGTTCTTAATATATATCCCTTTCATTATTTGAAAAAGATCTCTAAGCTAAACATGCTCGCTGTGTTTCTATCATTTCGGTCATTTAAAACAGGAAGTGACAGAGATCCGCTTGTCTGACACTTCGTTGCACCAAAGCGTCACACGCCAAAAGTAAGAAAAACAGCTCATTTGTGCGGCAGTCTTGTCATTTAGTGGGTCTGTTAGCTGTAGTCGTGACCGGAGTGTGTATGTATGTGTGTAACACACACAGCAGTCCTGTGATCTGCGCTCTTGTTTTCAGCACCGAGGACAGCGACGCACCATAAACGCGCAAGTGAGCTCGTCAAACATTTAAATTTACGACACAAGTTTGACAAACGAATTGTATAGTGTTAATGGTTATGGTTTGTGGTGGAAAATAGAGTTTAGCAATCATTACACTCGTTGTTCTCCAATAGTGTCCCCCTCAACAACCTGTTGATACTGATGTGCTGAATGGAAATACTTTAGGGATAATTTCTCGCGAATTATGAAATCAGTGAAGTTTCACTCGTGTTTCTTGCATAAAATATTACTAAAAACATTTTACAATTTAAAGGGGTCACATTGGTGTATGATGTTTTAACGAAATTAATTTAAAAAAATTACGTTTTCTTTTATTTTTTTATTTTTTAAAGAACAATGCTGCAATTCTATAAATTGCAAAAGTGCAATACATGATAGAATCTGATAGTCGTTTCCTAAATAGCTTATTACCTAAGCATAATTTCGTTAGTTAATATATACTAAAAAGATAGCTAATAATGAATAATATTTAAAAAAAAAAATAGAAAAAATACATGCATGACTACAGAAATATTTTCTATAGATGCATGTGACATCAATGCACATGTGAGCTGTATACATATGTGTCATATGTGACCCTGGACAACAAAATCAAAACCAGTGAAAATGAGATTCATGCATAATCTGAAAGCTGAATAAATATGTTTTCCATTGATGCATGGTTTGTTAAGATAGGACAATATTTGATACAACTATTTGAAAATCTGGAATCTGAGGGTGCAAAAAATCTAAATATTGAGAAAATCACCTTTGAAGTTGTTTAAATGAAGTTTTTAGCAATGCATATTACTAATCAAAAATTAAGTTTTCATATATTTATAATAGGGAATGTACTAAATATCTTCATGGAATATGATCCTTACTTAATTTCCTAATGATTTTGGCAAAAAAATAAAAAGCGACCATTTTGACCCATACAATGCATTTTTGGCTATAGCTACAAATACACCCGTGCTTCTTAAGACTGGTTTTGTGGTCCAGGATCACATATAGTGTTGCTTTTGGAGGACACATTAAGCAATAAATGTTTTAAAATGAAGTTGACTTACAAATTTGAATATTTTTGATGGGTGAAAAATCAATCACCCTTTTACCAAGTACTTGCACAGTGTAGAAAATTGCTTTGTTATCCTGAGGCAACATAGTGCAATAGGGTTAATGAACTCAACAACCATGCAACTATTACCTCTGAATTAATATTCCCTACCATGTTCCATCCAGGAGCTCATAAATTAGCTGTTTGTGGATTTCAGTCATGTGTTTTGTTGCTGAACATTGCAAATGCTAAATTTAAAGTGCTTGTGAATATTGATTGATTGAGGGATTCATATTCGTTCCATTACAACACAATTGATATGCTTTTTAAAAATGTTAATGTGTTTTATTTCATGGTTGTTCAGTTTTCATTCAGTTTGTCTGATTGGAAACTTTTATTAAATTGTACCTCATTTAGAGTAGTGCAGGAAATGTCAGAACACTTAACCTGGGCTTCAGAAGAGCTTTGGTCAGGTTATTTCATAGAAAGTTGAAGTCATGACAGTCATCTTGTTATACAGTTTTTCTGCAGCTATCATCATGCACTGAATATCCATTAAAACTAGCAAGCTTTTTGTGCAGCGCCTTACTTTGACTGATTGCACTGCCAGATCCTGCTCAGATTGCTTCATTAGATTTGAGAAACATGTTGATTTATATAGTGATTGACATTGCTTTAAAATTTGACGCTTAGTTTTCTGTGCACATGTTTTTCTTGTGGTCAGTCTAAATTAGTGTCTCTGAGCTTTTAAGATTGATTTGAAGAATGTTTCAAATGAAAAATTCCTTGCAGATGCATTTTCCCACTGTTGATTCAGCCAGTTTCTAGCAGTGATTGGTCAAAATACAGGTTATATTTTTACACCCCAGACCAGTGCTGCCTGAAAACATTATGCTTTAGTGGCTTCTATCTAACACAATGTGCCTCAAGGGCACAATCGTTAATTAGTGTTAAATCAGACAGCAGTTAGGGAGATTGGCACAGCGGCCCTTAGACTGTTAGAGGAACACTGAAATTGATTGGAAATTAGATTTGTTAAGGCTTGAGTTTGAGTTAAGGCTTTTGTCTTTTTTTAAAGATTGATAAGCCAGTTAAGTCACTGAACGTAAATGACAGAAGATATGCTGATAACAAATCCAACTGCTGATGAAAGCATTTCCACTGTTAGTTTTATCACTGAAATATATTTGACATTGTACACTGTAGTCAGCATTGTTGCCTGGTTGTTTTGTATGCTTTGTTTGAATGATGACAGGGAGAGCTGAGCAAAATGTAGCTGACTCACATGAACAGTAAAGTCATTAATAATAATATGAATAAGTCTTTTGTCTACTGGTACATGTAAAAGTTTGTATAAAAGATTTTTCACAATACAAGAAGATAATGTATAATGCTGTATTAGTCCGGCACTTTTGCCAAGCGTGATAAAACATTTTGTTAGTGCATGAATAAACGTGTCACACAGTGCCACATGAAGTAGGAGATATAACCAGGGCATGTCTTGGAGGATGGGTAAAGCAGTTAGCTCATGGAGATGCTTGCTTCTGATTTAATTTGATTTGCTGCTGGTTTGTATGGATATTAAATTGGAGGGCTCCAGTCAACCAGAAAGAGACAGCGTTCAAGTTTGCTTAAAACCATGCTGTGATTCGGGAAGCTGGTGAAATGAGAACAAAGTATAACAAAACTTTTGCAACATGTGCATGCATGAATGATATGCATTAGTCTAAATTAAAATACAAATATGTTATTGTTTTACAAGAATGTTCTCTATATATGTTGAGTTAACCCTAAAAGTGTATTAGTAAGCAAGATTAATTAATGCTGTGAAAGTATTTAGATACTATAACTGTATCATTGTTAGCATTGATAATAAATTTAATAAAGATTAGTTCACCTAAAAATTAAAATTAGCTGAAAATGTACTCGCCTTCAGGTCGTCCAAGATGTAGATGAGTTTGTTTCTTCATCAGAACAGATTTAGATAAATTTAGCATTACATCAATTGCTCATCAATGGATCCTTTGTAGTGAATGGGTGCCGTCAGAATGCGAGTCCAAACAGCTGATAAAAACATCACAATAATCCACAAGTAATCCACACGACTCCAGTCAATCAGTTAACATCTTGTAAAGTGAAAAGTTTTGTGTTTATAAGGAGCAAATCTATTTTTAATGTGCTTCTGGTCCAAATGTGTAATTCATAATAATGCTTCGTCCAGTGAAAAAGTCCCTGTTCAAAAACTGATTTGGACTGTTTATGAACAGTGTTTCATCTGTGCATATTTCTCTCATGATTCTAAATGACTCTTTCACTTGAGAAAGCACTATTATGAATAGAGGATTTTAGCTGGAAGCAATGGTTTGAAGTTAGAAACGTTGTAATGATGGATTTGTGTATTATAAACACACAGCTTTTTGCTTCACAATATGTTATTTGATGGATTGGAGTCATGTGGGTTATTATAGATTATTATATCAGCTGTTTGGACTCTCATTCTGACGGCACCCATTCACTACAGAGAATCCAATGGTGAGCAAGTGATTAAGAAACAAACTTATCTAAATTTTGGATGCCTGAGAGTGGGTACATTTTTAGCAAAGCAATGCTAATATTTACATATACTACAAATACATTTTAATGTAAAAGTGTATTAGGATCAGTTAATGCAGAGATAAGGCTGTTAGTCTGTACATTAGTGGTAAGGAGTTTTCCGTAGGTCTGTCTGCTTTTTACATGGTTTTGTCAGTAGGTGGTGTAAAGTGACTTTATAAGTGAGTTATTGAATCATTCATTCGCCGATTCGTTCCAAAACGGAGCATGTAACTGTCTTTATGAGTGAGTCAATGCAGAAACAATATTAACATACAGTTGAGGTCAAAAGTTGACATACACCTTGCAGAATCTGCAAAATGTTAATTATTTGACTAAATTAAGAGGGCTCATACAAAATGCTTGTTATGTTTTATTTAGTACTGACCTGAATAAGATTCACATAAAAGATGTTTACATATAGTCTACAAGACTAAAAAAACAATAGTTGAATTTATAAAAATGACCCCATTTAAAAGTTTACATTCGTTTACATACTGTGTTGTTACTTGAATGATCCACAGCTGTCTTTTTCTGTTTAGTGCTAGTTGTTGTTTGCCCTGAACAGTTAAACTGCCTGCTGTTCTTCAGAAAAACCCTTCAGGTCCTACAAATTCTTAGGTTTTATAGCATTTATGTGTATTTGAAGCCTTTTCCTAAATGACTATGATTTTGAGATCGATTTTTTTACAATGAGGACAACTGAGGGACTCATATGCAGCTATTACAGAAGGTTCAAACACTCACTGATGCTTCAGAAAAAAAAAACAATGCATTAAGAGCCAGGGGTGTAAACTTTTGAACAGAATGAAGATGTCTACATTTTTTATTTTGCCTAAATATCATATTTTTTCTTTTAGTACTGCCCTTCAGAAGCTACAGAAGATACTACTAACATGTTTCCCAGAAGACACAATAAGTTACATTTACCCCTGAATCAAGTGTATGTAACCTTTTGAGCAGGGTAATTTTTTATAAATTCATCTATATTTATTTTCTCTTGTGGACTATATGTAAATGCCTTTTATGTGAAATATCTTATTCAGGTCAGTACTAAATAAAAAATAGCATACATCTAGTATGATCTTTTTTATTTTTGGTAAAATAATAAACATTTTGCAGATTCTGCAAGGTGTATGTAAACTTTTGACCTCAACTGTATTGCTTGTATAAAAGCAATATTATGCTCTTTGTTTGGTAGCTCACTAATAAAGACAGAATACTATCATTTCCCACTGTTCTTCGCATGTGATAGACAGTAGTGCAGTGTATGATTAGCAAATTGGCATGTCATGATTCAGTCATGGAAAGTCTTTATCCCTTTATCCGTTTCCTTCAGGACTGGAGTGTTTCCAGGAGGGTAACCCACATGTTAACCCATTTAATCACTTGTATCCTTAATGCCAAAGCAGCATGTACCAGTCAGCTGACGGCATTTCCTCCTGGAGCTTGAGCTTTCTTAAACAGCAGGTCACCTGGAGCTGAAAGTTCAGATCTCAAAATCAGGGCAGAGGAACTTAACCCATGTTTTAACACTCCATTCTTTTTGTTACACCTGTTTTGTTTTGTGTGCATGCCGTGATAGCATAGATCTCTGCAGCACCGACAGCCAGTTCTTGCTCACGGCACTTTTGAAGTCTAGACTAAAAGAGACTTGATCTGTGTAAGCATTCCTATTGTGGGACAGGAAACTTGCAGAGGCCTCAGCAGTGGGAAATAGTGCTGCTGCCTGTGGTAATATTGCAGCAACAGACATGGATTGAAATATAGAAATGTTTCTAACTGTGTGTATTTAAATAGAACTTAATTGGTAATGTCTATTAACACTGAAATAGTTATTATGGATAAGCATATTATCTTTCCTTATGCTTAGAATGCATACTTCTTACCACAGGATGGCAAAGTATATATGTGTCCTTGTGGCAGAAATACACAGTTGAAGTCAAAGGTTTACATCTGCAAAATGTTAATTATTTTACCAAAATAAGAGGGATCGTACAAAATGCATGTTACGTTTTATTTAGTACTGACCTCAATAAGATATTTCACATAAAATAAATTTACATACAGTCGAAATATAAATAATAGCTGAAAATAATATTTTATAAAAATTAACCTGTTCAAAAGTTTACATACTGTACACTTGATTCTTAATACTGTGTTGCCTGAATGATCCACAGCTGTTTGTTTTTTGGTTTGTTTGTTTGTTTAGTGATAGTTGTTCATAAGTCCTGAACAGTTAAACTGCCTGCTGTTCTTCAGAAAAGTCCTTCAGATCCCACAAATTCTTTGGTTGTTCAGCATTTTTGTGTATTTGAACCCTTCCCAACAATTACTGTATGATTTTGAGATCCATCTTTTCACATTGAGGACAACTGAGGGACTCATATACAACTATTACAGAAGGTCCAAATGCTCTCTGATGCTCCAGAAGGAAATGATGCATTAAGAGTCAGGGGTGTAAACTTTTGAACAGAATGAAGATGTGTACATTTTTCTTATTTTGCCTAAATATATATATATATATTTTTGGTTCATTTAGTACTGCCCTTCAGAAACTACAGAAGATACTTACATGTTTCCCATGAGACAAAATAAGTTCAATTTACCCTGATCTTCAATTTAAAAAAAAAATTCAACTTAATGCATTATTTTCCTTCTGAAGCATCAGAAATGCATAAGAGCAAATAATAATGCTTAGTACACTACAAATACATTTACATATTTATGTGCTTAATAAATATGCCATGCAATTGTATTTTTTGACATGCTAAACTGATATACATGAAGTCAGCTGAATCGGAACAACTAATTTTGTACTTAATGCACTTTACTTGTGCCCAAGTAGTTCTGAGGTCCAACTAAAGTTATACTTAATTTATAATTATATTTGATTGTGCTGAAGTGGAACTATTGCAAGTATACTTCAGGTACTTCATCTTGCATTTTATATTTATTAAAGACTGATATTATTCGAAAATCATACAACACTCATCAATAGTGACATTGAAACACATTTTAGACTTAATATTAAGAAATGTGTATTGTGCACAAGTAGTCAGTATGTCTCAAGCAATATGTCAGTAAATGTGTTAGCAAATTTGAACTATACTTAGTATTAAATAAATGTATTTTAAATATATTACTTTTTTACTAGAGATGTCAAAATGAAATAAAAATAACTTTTTAATATTAAGTAAAACCTGGGCACAAGATTTTTAAAAATCTGTTATTTCTGTATAATAAACGTCTTTTAAAATGAAAAATCATTAGTGATCCTCACACCTGTTGTGTTTGTCTGTTAATTTTCAGTTGAGATTTATATATTTTGTCTTTCTAATTTAGCAAAAGTTCAGTCTTTTATTCTGAATACTATTATTTTATTAGCAGTCTATTTAACATTGTCATTACTTTATGGGCTGGTAATGTGTACATGACAGAGCAGTACTGGAAATGATCCATTACCCTAGTTCATAGTTTATCCTCATGAAGTGAATGATACTACTGATGTCTTCTGTTCTTGAGATGAGAGGGTGAATGCAGATGGTGGTCTCAGCTGGGAGAGCCTCTGCCAGCGTCACTCCCCCTCTCCTCCACTAAATACCAGCCTACGTCAACCAGCAGAGCTTAACTCAGGAAGGGGGTTCTCTAGAACACCATCATTCTGGAGAGCTGGGGTATTATCCACCACCTGATGGCCATGCATGGGATTTTGTGATGGATGAATGATTAAGAGTAGCAGCATGCTGCCATAATGCTCTATGAGCCTGCAGTATACAGTTTTCTGTAAGCATTGAATACTCAGATTATCTACTACATACGTTTGCCAAAATATGCAATATAGAACAGAGAACACACTGGCCGAATTACTGTATCCCACAATCCAATGCACTCAGCATGACCTTTTATTTTGTAAGTAATATTTTAGTTATGATTTTTATCACATTTTTTTTATCATGTCATCAGCTTGCCAAAAGTTAAGATGTTTTAACACAAAATGGAATGTATATATGAAAGCAAGCATTATGTATCTCATTCAAATGGACACTGTAAACATTAATGAAACAGAAAGATGATAACAGATACACCCACATAGCACTTATATCCTTCTTGCATAGAATTATATATTAATGCAGTACATTATTGCAGTGGTTTACTGCAACAAATGAGTGCAGTCCAGGTGTTTGCTCCCACAACAACATACTCAGCATTATAAAGAGTGAAGTAGACAAAGTAAGACTCTGCTAGCCTATTTTGTTGAAAGACAGAGCATTAGTATCACTGTGATAATTCCAGGTGTGTGTAGTATTTTTGTTTGTGTATATGTGACTCTATAGACAGAATCCTCAAAGATATAGAAGCAGTTCTTGAGCTGAAAATAAACACACACTCAGAGTCTTCAGCTCCTGACTCATCAAGTCTCCCACAGGAATAAATAGTGAATAGACCCTTAATGAAGTTCTCTTCTCATTGAGCTGTCTATCAGCTCGCTCTCTTTCTCAGCCATTACTCCCCAGGATCTCTCAGCTTGCATACACAACCTATGCCTGACGTCCATGAACGTGACTCAGTGCCCATGAGTCATTATAAGAGCAGGAATGAAAAAAAGAGGAGAGAAATTTACAGTTGAAGGTTGGATTGAGACAGAGGCTGATGTTAAAAAGCTTAAACAGGAGCTGGAGGCCATGTTGGAGGCAGTTTAGGACAGCTCACACAAGAAGGCAGTCTCTGGAGAGACACACATGGTGACATTGTCTTAGGCCTGTTTCACACATACTGTGAGTAGCAGTAATAGTTAATTATCATTCACGCTTAGAAGTATCCCAGATATAATGCTGAAAAGATAGTTTCTGTATTATATTGGCACACGCTGAACTCAGCAGAACACGATGCAATGCACAGTAAACACTATGTTTTGAAATATAGGCTTTTTAAAGCAACGTACTGTTCTTACCTATTATTTGAAAAAAAAAATCTGTTCAGTAAATTTGGCAGAATCCAGATGATTTAAAGGATTAGGTCACTTCCAGAATTAAAAAAAAATCCTTATAATTTACTCACCCCCATGTCATCCAAGATGTTCATGTCTTTCTTTCTTCAGTCAAAAAAAAGTTTTTTGAGGAAAACATTTCAGGATTTTTCTCCATACAGTAGACTTCAGTGGGGATCAATGGGTTGAAGGTCCAATTTGCAGGTTCAATGCAGCTTGAAAGAGCTCTACATGATCCCATCTGAAGAATAAAGTTGTTATCTAGGGAAACGATTGGTCGTTTTCTAAAAACATATAAAAAGTATACTTTTTAACCATAAATGCTCATCCTGCACTGGCTCGACCTCACACATTACATAGTAATGAAAGTCAGGCACCCTTTACAAAGAAATGTAAAACAACGTCAGATGATTTTGAAGTTGGAGAAAATGGAGAAAATGGGATGACGTTTTTCGACCTATTTACCTTTTTAAACCAAAGTACACAGACGAAGAACTAACCAAGCACAACCACAACTTGATTACGTAATGCGTGAAGATGTAGATGCACATCACAGAGCCAAGACGAGCATTTGTGGTTAAAAAGTATATACGAAAACGATCGATTGTTTCACTAGGTAAGACCCTTATTCATTGCATTGAAACTGTAATTTGGACCTTTAACCCACTGGCTCCCATTGAAGTCCACTATATTGAGAAAAATCCTGGAATGTTTTCCTCAAAAACCTTAATTCCTTTTCGACTTAAGAAAGAAAGAAATGAACACCTTGAATGGCATTGGGTGAGTAAATTCTGAACAAATTTTTATTCTGGAAGTGAACTAATCGTTCAAACATTTCATAGCCACATGTTTTGGTATGAATGCAGTTCTGTGTAGTTGAGTTCCCTAATTTGTCTTTGGTCCAGTTCCCCAAATACATTTTTTGACACAATCAAGTTTTTAATCATTCTTCCAAGGGCTGCATAATTAATCATATTTTACCTGTGGTCACGATTTCTGCTTCTTGATTAAGCATAATCGTCTGCAGGATAATCATAATTATCAGTTTAATGATTATCGTGTAGCCCTAATTCTTCCGATAACCAATTTATACTTTATGGTCATTATTAAAGGAAGTAGTGTGTGCTAATAGCTCAGGAACAGAAAAGGAAAATTATTATAAATATTGGCATGTTTGTAGGTTCAGTTCACGTCATTAAACATCTGTTCTCAGTGCATATAGGCTGCCACATGTGTAGTTTATGGAGAAATGGAAAGGTGTTCCACGTGTCACCGTGTTGCTTCAGCTCTGACTGGTGGTCCCTTACTTTTCTCCGCCCCCCTGCAATGTGGCCCCTCCCCCTAACCCCCTCTCCCTCTGCAGTGTACGTGTGTGGCATTTTGAGCACACTGGCGGCAGCAGGTGGAGATGACATCATCTGCACTGCAGCAGACTGCAGCACTGTGTCTGAACAAAGACATGTCAATGCTGCTGCTAACTGGTGCTGCCACACAGCCTCTCTCTTGGCATCTTTAGTCTCTAGGTCACTTACTTTCTTGTCTCTCTCTTTCTCTCTCTCTCTCTGGCAAGGTATCTGAATAAAGTTTTAATGCTGAGTGCAGGGAGACTGTAGCCCACTGATTTAATAAGTCATAGTTTAAATGAAAATAATAATGCAAGTCCTCACCCACCAAGGTTTATTAATGTTGTTAAGGTTTTGAGGCTGGTTTAAGAGATTCGAACAAATCTCAATAATAGCTATTCCTGCAGATTTTTTCCTGCAAACTTAAATGAAAGCTTTTACAGATAAAGTAACCACAGAGCAATGCCCTAGCAACCATTTAGCAACCTAGAGTCATGGTGGCGAGTTTTGTATGGGCTCTTTTGACCTTGATCAATAAAAAACACTCTACACAGCAACTACACAGAACACCCTGGAAACTATATAGCAATGTGCTAAAAAAAACAATATACAGTGGTGGCCAAAAGTATTAGAACACTAGTATTTTCACCAGCTAAAATTGGTTTTAAGTCAGTTATTTCTATCTTTTGCTGTAGTGTGTCAGTACGAAATATCAGTTTACATTTCCAAACATTAATTTTGCCATTAATTGTAATAATCCAGTGAGATTGTTGTTTGCACAAGGAGCCGTGCTCCACACAGAGATCTGATCTCATCATCATCCAGTTTGTCTGGAATGAAACGAAAAAGCAGAACAAACTGAAGCAGACTAAATCCAGAAGAACTGTGGCAACGTCTCCAAGATGTTTCAAGAAACCTACCTGCAAAGCTACCTGAAAAACTATGCACAAGTGCACCTAGGGCAAAAGCTGCTTTAAACTCAAAGGATGGTCACACCAAATGTTAGTTAATTGATAAAGAATATCTATTTATGACATTATTTTTGACATCCTCATTTGACAGCATTTTTACACAAGGGCTTAAAACTTTTAACAAAACTGTAGCTTTGCAAGTAGGTTTCTTGAAGCATCTTGTAAACGTTGCCACATTTCTTCTGGATTTGGTCTGTCTCAGTTTGTTCTGTTTCTTCATGTCATTCCAGACAAACTGGATGATGATGAGATCAGATCTCTGTGTGGAGCACTGGCTGTTGTCAGACTCCTTGTGCAAACAAAAATCTCACTGGAATATTACAATTACTGGCAAAAAGAAAAGTTTGGAAATGTAAACTGATATTTCCTACTGACACACTACAGCGAAAGACAGAAATAACTGACTTAAAACCATTTTAGCTGGTGAAAATACTAGCGTTCTAATAATTTTGGGCACCACTCTATTTAGTATACGTGCTGTGGTGTTCTGAAATGAGGAGGTGAAGTCCTCAAAGTTTTCTTGTTTTTGTTTTAAATGTAAATGTTAAATGTAAATCCATGTCCCAGTCACATTTTCTTGGTTAAATAAACATTACTTACACTATCAGAAAAATAAAAAAAACAATTCTATTTTATGTTTTTACAGTGTAATCAATATTCTATTTATTAAAGCCAAGTATGAATCTCATCAAGTTTTTAAGCATTTTACATTATTCTTTGCTATTCTTTTTTTAAATATTGGTCACAGGCATGGAGATTCACTTAGAAAAAAAAAGGTTGATTACTCATTAAAGATCAAGTTTTCATACCATTTTAAGTCGTATTTTGATGTAACAAAGTGATTATATCTAAATGTGTTTACATGCTTTTTAAATTAGTCTTCCCATTAACACCATTATATTGTTCATTCAGACTGATTCACGAACACATAACGCACACAAACAAAAGAGACGGGTGTCACAGTTATACCAGGTAGTACAAATAAAATGAAATACAAATAAGGGCAAGACTAAACCAACTGAACATGAAACAAAAGGGGGAGACAAGGACTAAACCAAAATGACTAGAAACAGAAGGGGAGAAAACACTGGGAGAACAGAACAGAACAAGACATATTCCTGACAACGGGATTTATCGCATAAACCAGTGATATCCAATCATATAGTCATGGAGGCATTGTCTCCTTTCACATGACTTTCCTCAATTCATTCTCAATTACCCCCCACCAAACTCACTACACCCTTTAGCCATTCTGTTAAAACTTAATGGACTCAGAGGAAGAGATGCGGACTCCAGCTGTAACTTTACCTGCTGCTGCCACTGTCAGACAGTGTTTCTTCTGTCCAGCTTTCATTTATTTTAGTGAATTTGGTACTTAAACTTACTTTATTAAGTTGCCTAGGCAACATTTCTCTTTTTCATTTAGATTTTTTAGATTTTTTTAGATGCAATCTAATATGTATGATTTTATTTTTAGCTTTTTAAAATAGTTTTAACAACAACTGCACTGGTGTGAACAGACTCAGATTCTTATTGACTCTTGACCATGTTTGTTTGAGTTTAATGTTAATTACAATATTCCATGACCTGTCGTTGTCAATGACTGCTGTCTTTTTGGCAGCCAGACTCATACTGAGTTGTCAAACATTGTCAGTTTATGTACATGACTTCTGAATGCCACTCCGGACATTTTCAACAAGCAGCCAAACAATATCTGCCTGCTTTGTGACATTAATGACATTAAAGTGCAAAAGACACAAATGTTGCTTGCTAGTATGTTAACACAGGTATTACAGATTAGATTTTTCCATCTTGCACTTTTGCCGTCTCTCAATGCCGTCTCTCAATGTGCCCGTTCATCAAAAAACTGACGCTAGAGCAAACCACAGCTCAGCATGCCCCTGTCGCTTGGTTACCGCGCAGCAGCAGGTTGCCACAGAAACAGGCTTATCAGTGCGAGGTACATACAGTTGTGAGTACCGGTGCTATGGCTCACCTGTGCTGGTCTAAGTACTTTACATCTGCATCTCTGATTGACAGATCACATGGCCATATGTTTCGTGTGTTCAGTCTATCTGGATTGGGTTATAAAGTTACTTTGTAAGCATTTAACTCACACTGCACCCTAGCAACCATTTAGAACACTATAGCAACCATATACCAATGCCCTGGGCACCCTTGCTTCGTGGTAGTGAGTTTTGCACTGGCGGAGAATGTAGTTATGAAATATAAATGCAAAATAAATTACTGTAAGTGTATGTTCTCTGCTGTGTTTCTGAATGTGTTGATGTGCCTCATTACTGATTCCATTAATTTATAATAATGACTGCAATTACGGAAATGGTGATTGATAACATCAGACTCTGAGTCTTGATTGGATACCATAAGGGTAATGACTGAGTTTAATTAAACTTCCAGTATAGAATTTTGCTTGGGGATGTGAGCTGAACCAAAGAAGAATTTATTTCAGACCTCGCTGAGATACAGTGTAATTTACAGCATCCGTTTTCTTTGAATTGTACAATCAGTAGCTAATTTGCATGTTTTACTTGAGTGTTAAACTAAAGTTGGAACCCAAGTTTTGTGAACTGCTGTAATTAAACTGATATTAATGTTCCTCTGCAGATAACCAGTTCAGAATGTCCATCCTGGAGCGGCTGGAACAGATGGAGCGCAGGATGGCTGAGATGGCAGGTCAGCAGCAGCAGGGCAGCGGAGGAACAGCAGGGACTGGAGGGGGAGGTGGAGGAGGAGGAGGAAATGGAGGTGCTAATAGCCAGTCTCAGGTATAGCAGCACATCAGTAATTGTTATGTGTGAGATTAGAATGTATTTTAAATCAGCAACAAGTATGTTCAGTCATATTTTAAAGGGATAGTTCACCCAAAAATGAAAATTCTGTCATTAATTACTCACCCTCATGTCGTTCCAAACCAATCTTCGGAACACAAATTAAGATATTTTTTTATGAAATTCAAGAGCTTTCTGACCCTGCATAGACAGCAATGTAATTCCCACATTCAAGGCCCAGAAAGGTAGTAAGGACATCAAAAAAATGGTCCATGGTCCAATTTTATTTTATTCTACTTTTTTGGGCCTTGAACATGGAAGTACTGTTGCTATTTATGCAGGGTCAGAAAGCTCAAAGATTTCATCAAAAATATCTTAATTTATGTTTTGAAGATAAACAAAGGTCTTCCCTGCTGAAAAAAACAGCATATGCTGGTTAGGTATGTTTTGGTGCTGGGATGCTGGTTTTAGCTGGTTTATGCTGGTCCTTTGCTGGTTTTTGCAGCAAAAACCAGCAAGGGACCAGCATAAACCAGTAAAGGACCAGCATATACCAGCTAAAACCAGCATCCCAGCACCAAAACATACCTAACCAGCATATGCTGGTTTTTTCAGCAGGGTTATGTGTTTGTAATGACATGAGGGTGAGTAATAAATGACAGAATTTAAATTTTTGAGCAAACTATACCTTTAATAAAATGGTGTTTATTAAAGGAGAAGTCCGGTGTTATATTGACCTAAAGTGTAATGAATCATGATACCGAGTGTGAACTTACCTTTCATAGCTCATCTCGGCTTGTCCCCTTCACTCCGAAATCTTGCGCTAGTTAGCCGATGTTAACAACAGGTTGTCTTTGAGGGTGCATCGGGCATCGGACTAGCCATGTAAATAAATCACTGTTTTACACCATTTACGAGGCACAAAGTAGCTCCACACTTCTTTGGTAGACTTCCAAGGGCCCTGACATTTAAAACGAGACATTGAGAACTTTGGAAAAGCACTGGTAGTTTATTTACAAGAAGATTTATACAGACAGTCCCTTCAGGAAATTTACCGTTCGCCGCCATCTTGAATTTAGTCATGATAAGTCGAGTGACGAGCAGGAAGGAAACTACAACCTGATAAGTCACGTGAGTACTCGCGTTACTTTTGGACTGGAGTTAGTGCAGACAGTTGGCAGTTGCACGGATGTCGGACGATGAAGCTACTGAGTTTTATGAAGTAGTAGTTTAGTTTCCTTCCTGCTCGTCACTCGACTTATCGTGACTAAATTCAAGATGGCGGCGAATGGTAAATTTCCTGAAGGGACTGTCTGTATAAATCTTCTTGTAAATAAACTACCAGTGCTTTCTCAAAGTTCCTCTGTCAAACTGTTGAAGATGTTTTCTTAATTTGTTGTCGTTTTTTTCTGTTTGCATGTGTTTTCTTAAGTTGGAGCGTGTTGAGCTCTCTCAGCCACCGTAATATTGACTATTGCAGAAAGCAGTGGATTGTGACGTTAAGTTTGTGATGATGTCAGGCCCTCTATTTTCTTCTGCAGTGTATCTCGGGACAGGCAGGAAGCTCTTTTGAGAGTCGTGTGGTTGTTGTTTGTGAGAAGATGATGAACAGGGCCTGCTGGGCCAAATCTAAACATCTGATTCACTCCAAGACCTTCCGGGGCATGACCTTGCTACACCTTGCTGCAGGCCAAGGCTACGCCACCCTCATCCAGACTCTTATCAAATGGCGGTAAGTAAAGAGCAGTATCGGGGGTTACGCAATACAAGTAACGTGAGATACGTAATCAGATTACTTTTTTCAAGTAACTAGTAAAGTATCTTTTAAATTACTTTTAAATTTACAAGAATATATGTGAGTGAGGTGCAGAGGGAGAAGCACTTTCTTCAGTCTGAGGCTAATTAATTCACTTTTGGTTTTGAAAGGGTCTTTACAATTGCCAAAAATATAACTTTTTTGTTGTTATTAAAAATAAATTAACAAAGCCCAGTTCAGTTGACAAAAAGTAATACAATAGTCACAGTAATAGACAAAGTAATTTCCCCCAGCAGTGCTTAAACAATAGTTCACCCAAAAAAGACCTTAATTTCTCTTCAGAACACAAATTTAGATATTCTTGATGAAATCCGAGAGCTGTCTGACCCTGAGTAGACAGCAATCCAACTGAAATGTTCCCAGACCCAGAAACGTAGTAAGGACATCTGTAAAATGGTCAATGTGACATCAGTTGTTTGTAACTTCATAAAAAATTACAGTTGAACCACTAATGTCACATGGACTATTTTAACAATATCCTTATTACGTTTCTGGGCCTGGGAACAGTTCAGTTGCTTTGCCATTTATGCAGGGCCAGAATTTTGATTTCATCAAAAATATCTTAATTGTAGTTGTGTTTCGAAGATAAACAAAGGTCTTATAGGTGAGTAATTAATGATGGAATTCTTATTTTTGAGTAAACTATTCCTTTAAGAGATCTGTCTACTTTTGTTATTTCCCGTCATTTCTAACCACGAGAAATGGTATTTGATGTTTTAACCAGCACGAAGCATGCAGACAGCATTGATCTGGAACTTGAGGTGGACCCTCTTAACGTGGATCACTTCTCTTGTACTCCACTGGTATGTTCTTTATCCAACTTAGTACATTTGGCAACTCATCTGTACCTTTTTTGCTTTTCTCACATCCATTTTTCTCTGTTTCTTTGTTGTAGATGTGGGCTTGTGCATTGGGTCATCTAGAGGCAGCTGTGGTCTTGTACAAGTGGGACCGGAGAGCACTGGCCATCCCAGACTCTCTAGGACGCCTGCCCCTCTCCATCGCACGCTCCCGTGGCCACACCAAGCTGGCGGAGTGTCTGGAGCAGCTCCAGAGGGAGGAACAGCAGCAGCAGCAGCAGACCCCGACTTCCTTACCCCCAAACTCTAGCATGTCTTTCTCTCCCAACCCTGACATCCCCACCTCCAACAGCTGGATGGTCAGCTGGGGCAGCGACAGTATAGTGGCTCCCAGCGGGCAAAACACTGGTGCAGCCACCACAACTACAACCCCTTGCACCAACCAGAACCCTGGTAAGAATCTCTAAAGCAGTTACAGTTGAGGTCAAAAATTTACATCCCCCATTTCAGAATCTGCAAAATGTTAATTATTTTACCAAAATAAGAGGGATCATACAAAATGCAGTTTTGTTTATTTAGTACTGACCTGAATAAGATATTTCACATAAAAGATGTAAAAGAAGATATTTTGAACAATGCGGGTAACCAAACAGTTGACGGTCACCATAGACATCCATAGTATGGGGGGGAAAATACTGTGGAAGTCATTGGCTACCATCAACTCATAGAGGTTGAGGGTGAGTAAATGATTACAGAATTTTCATTTTTAGGTAAGCAATCCCGTTAAGGGGGCATATTATCTTATAAACATACACATCCTATATGTATACTATGTATGCTACCATTCAAAAGTTCAGACTTTCCAGCATTACATATGAGACAGATTTAGGAGGGGACATTTTAGGAGAACTCACTAAATTGTAAAGACTACTTGCTGAAAAACGACTGCTTGTAGCTCATTACTGAAAAAGCTGCACTATTGAGAAAACAGATGAACTTGCTCTGCTAAAAAGATTATAGCAGATTTGCTTGCTTAATGTAATACCTTATTACATTCACTTCAATGAGCAGTACTTGCTGCACAATCTAATTCCAGCTGTCTTATGTTTTTAGATGATCACAAATAGCACCTCAGAGACCGAGCAAATGTAATGGAAATATCATATCCATCCTCTCCTCTGAGTGCAACTCACTCTCTCTTTCTCTGTTGTGCCTAGATTTGAGAAGACCGAGATCAGAGCCCTCCAGCTACTACAGCAACGAGTGTCAGCGGGACCTCCCGCTCGCCAAAAAACACAAGCCCAACCCCGAGCTTGTGCAAGCACAGCTGGATAAGCCCATGTCGGTTCCCTTGAACATGGAGCAGCAGACACAGAAACTGTCAACCAGCCCTAAGACTCTTCCTTCCACCCCGTCCAGCCCAGATAAGAGTGTCTCCGAGGAGGGTTTGGGGACAGTGGGCATCCCGCAAGCCAAGATGGCCTCTTATCGCGGGGGGCATAAATGGGGCACTAGAGAAGTGCTCAGGAAGGGGAGCATCAGCAACGTTGGGAAGGAGAAGTTGGCCAGCCGGTTGCGACAGCGTGGCGAGTCCCTCAGCATGCTGGGAATGGTGGACAGAGAGATGGTAGACACTGAGATACTTTCATACAAGGAGGATCTAGAAAACCAGGACTGCCTCTCGCACATGGAGGACCTGCAGGTGAGAAAAGTGCACGTAAACAAACTCACATAGTGTGCTAAATGGCACTCGCTCACAGTCAGCCAGCCTCATTTACGCCTGTGCTGATACATTTGTCAAACAGTCTCTGCAAACAAACACAGCTACAAGCGTAGAAAGGCCAAGGGAGATATAGAGCACCATCCGTCCTGCTGACATATGAAATCAGCGCTAGAGAGCGGCGGTCGCAGCTCCACTCTCTGCCCAGACCTTCGTCACCACATAATACACTTCTGCCATTGATTTGCTCCCATCGCCAGAAGTTAGTCCAGCCCCATTCATCTCTGTCACTCTATGGGGAAAGAGGGGCTGTAGCAGCGTGTTCCTCCAAAGTAAACACCCCGGCACTCGATTGATCTGCCGGGTTAGCAAGTGTATGTGTGCTGCATTTTATCACAACAAAAAGCCTGTGCTTGTGTAACTCTGAACGCATGTGTTTGTGCGCCTCGCAGGCGAATATGATGAGCCTGGCGGAGCACATCATTGAGGCCACTCCGGACCGTATCAAGCGGGAACATTTTCCAACCGTGGAGTCTGTTCCTCTGGACAACAGTGGGCTCACCAACACCATGAGCTGGCTAGCTAGTTACCTGGGAGACGTGGAACACCTGCCCAGCATCATCCACTTGAGGTTAGTGGATGTCATTACTTTAAAGGGATAGTTCACCTAAAAATTAAAATTAAGTCATTACTTATTCACCCTGATGTCATTCTAAACCCGTAAGACCTTTGTTCATCTTCGGAACACAAATTAAGATATTTTTTATGAAACCCGAGAGCTTTTCTGACCCTGCATAGACAGCAACACAACTGCCGCATTCAAAGCCTAGAAAAGTAGTTATAACATCCTTAAAATAGCCCATGTGACATCAGTGGTTCACAAGACAGAATTTTCCATTTTGGGTGAACTATCCCTTTAATATATGATATGCAACAACCAGGGTGAATGCAGAATTTACTTAATTTTTTCTGAATTCAAAAATATATTTGAAAATATAAAACAACTATGTGAATATGAAATGTATGTGAACAAATACATAAATTGTTTGCATTGTTATGTTTTAAAAGTTGAGCCCACTCTAAAATAACTAAACTCAGACCAGAAAGTGAAAACAAATGTATTTTGAACTGTTCTAGTAAGAAATTAAGAATTTTTAAAGAAAATCATAAATAGTTAATAATAAATGAGAAAATCATTAAAAAAAAAATGCTTTGATAAAATATATACAATTATTTTATTCTTTTGAACTTTTCATTAAAGAATATTAGCTTATTATTTAGCTTATTAGAATGTTTAGATATTTCTAAAGGATCATGTGACACTGATGTCTGCAGTAACTGTAACTTTGTCATCACAGGAAAAATGTACATTTACATAAGTATAATAAAATAGAAAACAGTTTGTAATAATATTTCACAATATTACAGTTTTTACAGTGTTTTTGATCAAATACATTCAGCCCTGGTAAGCATGAGAGAATTCAATTTAAAAAAAAAAATTCTACCAGCCCTCAAACTTTTGAATAGTAGTATATATAGAATTTTTGTTTTATTTATAATATGAGTATCTCCGAACATTCAGGTGTCTTTATGTACTGATTTGAAAGTAAAAAACTATTTTTAACATCAGCGAAAAAATGTTTATGTCAAATGTCAAAGTAAAGTGAACTTGCGGCACCACTCTAGTGATAATATGCTTAAGGGAGAAGTTTACTTCCAGAACAAAAATTTACAGATAATTTACTCACCCCCTTGTCATCCAAGATCTTATTGTCTTTCTTTCTTCAGTCATAAAGAAATTATGTTTTTTGTGAAAAAAAATTCAGGATTTCTCTCCATAGTGGCGAGTTTGAACATCCAAAATGCAGTTTAAATGCAGCTTTAAAGGGCTCTAAACAATCCCAGCCAAGGAAGAAGGGTCTTATGATCGGTCATTATACTTTTTAACCTCAAATGCTCATCTTGTCTTGCTCTGTGTGTACTGAAATGTTTTCCACAAAAAACATAATTTCTTTACAACTGTAGAACGTAAGACATGAATCCAAGACATTCTTGGGGTGAGAAAAATATCTGTACATTTTTGTTCCAGAAGTGAACTTTTCCTTTAAGGAAAGGCTATTTTTTGACTCGACCCTGCTAACTCCATGTATGTGTATGTATGTTTGTGTTTAGTCCCATATACAGTGAACCCCTGACCCCTCCCTCCAACCCTAGCCTGAGCCCGGGTAACTCGCCCATGTGTGAGGGCCCGTTTGAGAAGCCGACCTTGCCTGCTCCGTCCGAGTGGAGTGAGTTTCTCAGAGCCTCTAACAGCAAAGTGGAGAGAGAGCTAGCCCAGCTCACGCTGTCCGACCCCGAGCAGAGGGAGCTCTACGAAGCCGCACGGCTGGTGCAGACCGCTTTCCGCAAGTACAAGGTACAGGCCAAGGGCTTGGGTGCCACGCGCTTGTGTTGATGTGTGAATAGAGACAGGATGTAAACGTCTGTGCACAGGTATTGGTAGGAACGAACACAGGACACCCTCTGTCTCCTTCCTGCCTTGCTCATAAACACACAGGCACAGAATAGTCAGTCCCAACAGCTTCAGCATGGGTAAGGTGGCTTAACCAGCGCATGGCCTGTCTTATTATAAGGAGCAATTGCTGCCTCCTGTGGCTGCCTGTAATGAGTTTCCACAAAGATTCACCAGCTGGCCAGACTGGTGGCTTGTGCTCAGAGGCGTCTGCTCTCTCAGCACCAGCTGCTGCTAAGCGAGAAGGGCATCTTTTCTCTATCACTTTCATTCTCCTCTAAGTGAACAGCCTAGTGGAGGTCTCCGAAGTGTTGCCCACTCCTCAGAGCATCCCTTTTTCCTCTCTCTCCACAGGGACGCCCACTGCGCGAGCAACAGGAAGTAGCCACCGCTGTCATTCAGCGCTGTTACAGGAAATACAAGCAGGTAATCCTTTAAGATGCTCTGACATTGACTTTGCCAACCTTTGCTGGATGTCTGGTTAATACGTCAAGCTCCAGCAAACCCACTTGAGTCAACTATAAGGCCTGCTGTAGTGGGAATTGTTGTTTAAAAGCTCTTGATGAGCTCTTAGTGCAAGATCATACGGTTTCCCATTTATGACAAATCTAATTTTTTTCCTTGCAAGCTAACATGGATAGCCTTGAAGGTAATTTTTTGTTTGATTGTTCATTCATTATTAAAAGCAGATTTTTTTTGTCTGCACAAATATTTAATTAATTTAACAGCAACGGCCACTTACAGACTGTCATTTGCCATTTTGACGCAAGTAGTTGAAAAGGACGCTCTATATACTGTGGACTACAGAGACCAATCCCATCAGACCAGGGGTTTTCAGATTGTTACTGGAGACCCCCAAATGGCTGCAAGAGTGTTTTAGGGGGTCCACAGAAAATATGACAGTGTACAAAATGCAAACGAGAATGACAAAATGTATTAGGCAAGGCAAGGCAAGTTTATTTATATAGCACATTTCATACACAATGGCAATTCAAAGTGCTGTACATAAAAGGAATTAAAATCATAATAGCATAAAAATCATAAAAACTTAAAATAATAATCACAACAATAAAAACAGAGAATTTAAGAACGTTTAAGATGATTTAAAAAATTGATTTAAAATTAATTAGCACAGTAAAATGATTATACATAAAATATTGCAATCTGTTCGGACGTAGCACAGTGCTCATTCAATAAATGCACAACTAAACAGATGAGTTTTAAGTCTGCGTTTAAATGTAGCTAATGTATTAGCACATCTGATCTCTTCTGGAAGCTGATTCCAACTGTGGGCGGTATTAGAGTTAACTGTAAATCAAAGGACTGTAAATTTACTAGAACAGTATCCATTGTAAAAAGCACTACAGAAATACATTTGATTTAAACTGTTTCTCTCCAGGTTTATGCATCTAATATTACATAATAATGGGTTGAACTTAATACAAAGTCAATATTTTCTAGATCATATTTGAGTAATTTGCTTTGGCTTTAATAGAGTAACAATACCGAAGTCAATAATTTAATTTAGGAAACAATGTGTTGCTTTTATATTAAGCTTTTTGTTTCACAGTATAAACAGTTCTTCATAAATAAAAATATATAGCTGCTTTTATATTTTAGGAAGTGTTCCCTCGAGGGAACATAACTTTCAGTGGTTGTCGGCTTTAAAATATATCATATAAATTTTTTAAAATATATATATATATATATAATCAGTAATAATGTCTGGAAGAAAAGGTAAAAGAAGCCCAAAATAAGCCAAGACACAACTGTATTTCTCCAACTGGCTGCTGCCTATATTTGTAAGCAATTCTGTGGAAAAAAGAACCTAAAGACACTTATAGTAAGTGATCACGGCAATATTGATGGACATAATGTCGTTATTATTACTTATTCACAACTGCAAACACCAAATATTGCTATGATTATCACCATATGCAATTTAGGGAGAAACTTATAAACATACTGTATATGGTGTGATAGTTTAGAGGTTTACACTTAAAGGGATAATCAGTCCAAAATATAAAGTTCTGCCATTGTTTACTTACCCTCATGTTGTTTAAAGAGATAGTTAAATTTGTCTTTCAGACAATGCAATTACAGTTACAGTCAAACCAAAATTTATTCAGACACTTTCAACATTTCTCACATCATTACAGTTTATTTGCTATAGTGTAGAAAATGGTAATAAAATATTACAAGAACTCAGTTAAACTGTCAGAACAAATTCATCTTGATAATGTCAGATAACTTTGGTAGAAAGCTATGTAATGGATTCAGACAAAAATTTAGTATGACAGTATTTACACTATCAATACTTTGTTGACCAATTACCAAGCAATGCTTAATTTTGTTCAGTCTGTGGTATAAAAAAGGTTGAATGAGCAATTAAAGAAAAAACACTTAAGCAAAACATGGTCAGGTCAAAGTGTCTGAATAATTTGTGGTGCCACATTTTTATCAATTTTTCTGGTAGTCCACTGTGTGAAAAATCTTTGGGTCACAGTTTACTTTATTTTGCTGTCCTCCCTTATATAAATGAACTATAGTGTCCTGCACCCCTTAGTAAACAAATATCAAAAATTATACCTGCTGTCTGAATAATTTTTGGTTTGATTTGGTTTGACTACATTAAAAAAAAAAAGTCCTGGCTTTTTTAAACTTTATAATGGCAGTGAATGGTGGTCGAGATATTGAAACCCCAAATCTATCCATCAAGGTACTCCACATGGCTCTATGGAGTAAATAAAGGCCTTCTGAAAATGACTGAGATCAAGATTTGTGAAGAAAAATGTCTGAAGATTTTGACTAATTTTTCTCTGCTGTAAACAAAACTTGGTTCTCACAAGACATACTGTAGCATATTCTCACTGGAGCTTACTCTATGCCTACGTCATCTACTGGAACGGCACTCTTTCTTAAATTTGTGTACAACAGTTAGTGGAAGCTAGAAATGACAGATTATGTTTTAAATAAGGATATTTTTGTTACGCAAACACATGGATTCACTTCAGATAGCCTTTATTAACCACCCAGAGCCATGAGAATTACTTTTTATGATTGATGGATGCACTTTATTGGACTTCAAAATCTCAACACTCATTCTCTGCCATTATAAAGCTTGGAAGAGCCAGGACATTTTTGAATATAACTCTGATTGTATTCGTCTGAAAGAAGAATATATATCTAGGATGGCTTGAGGGTGAGTAAATCATGGGGTAATTTTCATTTTTGGCTGAACTACCTCTTTAAATGTGGTTGTCACTTTTTAAACTTAGCAGTGTGTATGTGGCCAAGTTATGTGTGAGTTAAATAGGGCCCAGTAATATTTTTGTCATTAATGTCTTCATTAATGTGTGTTTGTATATCAGTATGCACTTTATAAGAAGATGACGCAGGCCGCCATCCTTATCCAGAGTAAGTTCCGCAGCTACCACGAGCAGAAGAAGTTCCAGCAGAGCCGGCGGGCGGCCGTGCTGATCCAGCAGTGCTACCGCAGCTACAGAGAGTTCGGCCGGCTGAGGAACCACCACAGAGCGGCAACCGCCGTACTGGTCCAGCACAAACTCAGGTAGCATTCAATACACTACCCTGCGATAAATCACTCCCGTCGTAAAAGTCACTCCAAATCTGAATCCAACTAGTGTTTGATGTTCTGTACTCAGCCAATAGCTCTTATGAATCTGTTCCAAGTGGCATACTGTTCTGAGCTTTGCCCTTCGAGATATTTTATTCATGCACTAGATGTAATGTGCAAAATTAAATGTGTTTAAGAGTGATGTTTCTGTTTCAGAAGCAGTCTTCTCACTAAAAGGCAGGATCAGGCGGCCCGCAAGATCATGAGGTTCCTCCGCCGTTGCCGCCACAGGTATTCTCCCACCGCCACATCGCCCCCTACAGGCCATGCCATTCATTCGCTTCCTAAAACACTGCTGAGACAAATAGAAATATGACACTTGGAAAGCTTCATGTTTTTTTAATATATATTTTCTCAGTTTGGGGTGTTAAAACGTTTTATTTAGTTTAGCAAAACTTGTTTTCATCTTTAAAAGTGTTTCATTAATCATGAGTGGTTTAGTGAGAGGTGCTCCTCCCTTCCCCTGGCTCTTTTTCCTCGCTCTCCTTCTCCATCATGATATCTGCTGTGTGCTAATAGCTGTCTGGTGTTGTTTTGCTGTTAATGCAAAGCCCCTTGATGGACCATAGACTATTCAAGCGGGTGAGTGCAGCCTCAGCGATTCAGTATGTCTCCCTTTTTTCTATCTCTCTCCCTCTCGCTCGTCTCACACACACAAAGACCCCCTTCCCATCCCCTCTTGCTCCTTCTTGCCCTCCTTCATCACCACTGCTTGATGCCTGCTTGCATGACAGCTACCAACTGGACGCACAGAGGACTGAGATCAAGGGCCTCAGCATATGGATATCGGTTGTGTCTTGCTGTACACTAACCACTGAGACACTACATTAAACAAGCACCTTTTTCTCCTGTCTTGATTATTTACGTTTCCTTTACTTACTGTCTTTGTAAAGAGAAAAAGATAAGATAGACGGAAGAACAGAAGGTTGTTTGGTGAAAACGATGTTGCATGAACATAAAACAATGAGTCTTGCTCTTTGACAATGAGGCATGCTGGGAAATACTGTATGTGACCCAGAGAAAACTGGCTGCCACTCTAGCTTGTGTGTTTTTGTTCTGACTAGTTCAGCTAAAGCCTGTTTTATTGCACATGCTGCAGTTGGGAACTGACTGTCTATTTGTCTATCTCTTTTTAATTGTTTGGTAGTAGATATGATATCTGTATACAAAAGAATCAAAGCACAGTACAAAAGCTAAGTTGGTCGCATTACCCTGTGCAAATGTCACCTGGATTTCATCAGATGTTTGAGCAACATTTCAAAAGGACGCAGACAGAATAATCAGCAGACAGCTTTAGTTTCTTGTGAGAAGCGACGAGATGAGAAGGTTTCAGACTGATTTTGTATTAAATGAAATGCAGACTATTTTAAGCTTTTTGTCCTATATATCTACTTAGTGCAGAAACTTACAAGGTGAGAGAAAAATGAAGAAAATGGGGCAAATCTTCAATGAAGATCTAAGATAAATTTTGCATAGAGCACTGGCCACAAGAGTGTTCTTTCAAACTAATTATATTATTATAAATATGATTATATTAAATTATATACACTACCGGTTTCCATAAATATGTTAAGCAGCACAACTGTTTTCAAGGAAAAATGTTTCTAAAGCATTAAATTATCATCTTGTGACACTGAAGACTGGTGTAATGGCTGAAAATTCCAATTTTCCATCACTGGAATGAGTAATATTTTTTAAATATATTAAAGCATTAGTTCACTTCCAAAATAAAAATTTCCTGACAATTTACTCAGCCCCAGTAATGCAATAAAAAAAAACATTTTCAGTTCCCCAAAGAACCTTTCAGTAAACAGCTCTTAAATGGACCATTTTGAAAAACATTTTAAAAATCTAAAGAACCTTTTTTAACTATAAAGAACATTTGAAAGGTTCCATGGATGTTAAGGTTTAAACATCAAAACCTTTATTTTTAAGAGTGTAAGGTTTTGGGGAAAACATTCTAGGATTCTTAGTCAAACACCCTTCAAAAAAAAGGTAAACCAACAATGTTAATTTTGAAGTTGGGGTAGAAAAGGCAAGGCAAGCATTTGTGGTTGATTTGTGGTATAAAAAGGTTTAATATTTTTTTAGAAAACAACCAATTGTTTTGTTAGATAAGATCCTTATTCCTCAGCTGGGATTGTGTAGAGCCCTTTGAAGCTGCATTGAAACTGCTATTTAGACTTTTAACCAATTGGGTCCCATTGAAGTCCACCATATTGAGAAAATTCCTGGAATGTTCCTAAAAATGTAAATTCTCAGGGAACTTTTATTTAGGAACTGAACTAATCCTTTATAATGGAAGAAAAATGCAAGTGTTCCACATAAACCATGCAATTTCATAACAATTAGTCTTCAAAAATCCTTTTTACACCATGCTGGAACAAGATTTGAAAGCGTTTTCTTAAAGCACACTAGTGTTCTTTTCTGTTTAAAGTCCCAAAATGAACCTTATGTTGTTCTTTAATTCTTTAGAACACAAAAAGAGATGTTTAGAAGAATCTCAAGGTTGTGTTATGTAAGCGATAATGTACAGGCAGCCGGTAGTCGCAGAAATCGCAGAAATAAGCCCCGACAGTGTGATCATCTTGTATCACACTGAAGGGGCTTATTTCGCGATAACTACCGGCTGCCTGTACATTATCCCACTTATTACACGGCTACTTGCCACATAAGGAAAAAAACTGGACATGAATATGAATTTGAAACCTTTTATTGGCATATTTGTTTTAAATTAACATTTTTATCCTTCCGCGAAACGATATAGTACCACGTGACTAACATTCAAACTATGTACGTTAGTAAGACAATTTAAATAGATTAATGTCAAAATTTTCCATTGTTAATTGTGGTTGTCCAGTGTTTGTCACAAGATGGCGCCAAACGGTAATCTTTGTTGGCACGGAGGGATTTTAAACATACAAGTAGTACCGGCTATGCGTTATTACTTTGGAGCGGTGATTATTTGAAAAGAACGAACCTGCAAATGTCTCAACTGACCAATCAGAATCAAGCATTCCAAAGAGCCGTGTAATAATTCTATACAATGTATGACAGGGTCAGCCATTCAATTTCATTGTAGGGAAATGAGCAACATGGACATTCTGCTAAAAATCTGCTTTTGTGTTCTACACAAGAAGAAACTACCCTTTTAACTAGGGCTTGATCTGACCTTCTCTGCCTTCGGAGATAAATGTTAAAATGACTTGAGATGTTCGACCCGTGTCCCTTAATGTCTATCTGTTGTTTTTCAGAGTGAGAGAATTGAGAAAGGCCAGGGAACATGAGAGCGTCAAGAAGAGCCCCCTCACAATGTGACATTACTCTCCAGACTCTTCCTTTCAGTTTTTCTGTTTCAACCAGAGATGTTTTACAAGAGGAAAAAAAAAATAGCAAGAACACTGCAACTCTTACTACTTCTGTATGACTGATACTTCGGCTACTAAACAACTGCATTTTTTCATATCTCTTTATTCCTTCTATGTTTCTTTTATGAAGGAAAGAGCCAACTGCTGTGGATCAAAACTAACTCTAAGGACGTTGTTTTAGGAGGAACAACATTTGCTTCGTGGCATTTTTTGCACTTTTTAATGGATTGATTTGTCATTTTGGATGAGCGTTAAACTGTTTTGTTTGAAAAAGGAAAAAAAAAAGGAAGGAAGAATGGACGGAAGTTCTGCTCTTCAGTGGAGAAGATAAATGAAGAGAGAAAGAAAGAGAGAAGATGACAAAATATGGAGTTGACACAAACATGGCCGGACCTGTTCTTGAGTGTATTTCGTAGTTTTCAAAAGATCACAAGAGTGTTTAGTGGGTAAAATTGTTACCAAAAATAATGAATAATTCATGAATTAGTTTTTGTATATGCTTTTCTCCACAACCAGACAAATTTGTCAGAAACTTCTTCCAGTCTGTCCCTTACGGTCGCCCGTCTTCTCTTAGCTACAAGGGGACTGGGTTGCTAATGAATGTAAGAGGGATACGAGCAGGCTCGGGTGACGTGTCAAATGCTGATGTTTATCTGCTAACAAGATGTGTGGAAAAACATAGGTATACATACAGTTTTCAAATTGATGATACTTAGCCAGTTCAATGTTAGGATCGCTCCAGGCAGATCTTGTCTTATGCATGCCTGAAACTAGGCTGCAGTCTTTTCATTCGTTTTGTTTTTAACTCCATGAATGTACTGGAGACACCAAATGTCATCACCTATTTCCGTCATTTACTATTGGCAAGTTTGTAAAGCTTTCTTTTGTGAACCCAATGTTAAACGGTCATTGGCCAAGCTTTTGTTCAGTTAAAAAAAAAATCAACTTCAGAGGTTTTCTAAGCTCTTTAAGGGAAAAGTTCATGCATTGCCTTGATATCGTTGACATACTTTAAAGGGTCTCCACACCCGGGGTTAAACAAATCCATATTTTTGACAATTGAGCGGTTCCTGTACATAAAGAGGGTTGCCGGTACGCAAAGTAAAACATTTATCTAAGCGGGATTGTATTTTAGAAATATATTATTTTACTCATTGAAAGGGATCAAAACAGATTAGCGTCCAAATCTGAATATTTGTATAGTTTTGTTTGAATGCCTAAGAAGTATAGTTGTATCGTTTGTACATAGTGTAAATACCTGGGATAAAGTCAAGCTACTGTATGTGCATGACAAAAACGAACAAAGATACAAAAAAAGAGTTCAAAAGCATTAGTGGCTATGCTCTGTACAATTATTTCACTATAAGAGTATTTTATTTTACTTTGAATGTTCTTGAGAAGAACATTTTGCTGAAGCATGACTTTCCTGCAATTATGAAAAATACTGTATTTATGAGGTAGGAGAAAAGGCAAAATGATCATTAGGTTATGTTTACATCTGTTCGTTTGTTTTTTCTGGGCTACCAAGAATCTTTTTGCCAACGGTGCCAAGTAATGTGAATGCTACTGCTTAAAGAAAGTTAATCATTGCTGAACAGATAATCACCTGGTTAAACATGATCAGATTCACTTGCATTCAATAGTGTAACCCGTCAACACAGTCGGTCAAGGATGATCAGGAAGGATTTTTAAGTGTATCACATATCTCATTTGGTTTCTTTGTACTGTATATTTGTTTGTTGCGTTTCCTAAGTCTGAATACTTTTGTATTATGTCATTGAACTGATGTAAAGTGTGTTTTTATGTTATGAATGCTGGTAGTGGAGCTATGGAACATTCTGACAACAAAACCCTGTGAGTTGACAGTAAAGACAGAAGCTGAAGTAATGACATAACCTCTTTCGAAAACCACTCTGCTACACTGACTGAAAGATTGGCTGGCCTGTTATGCATTTAAACGGGATTCTTTTGGTGCTAAAACGTTGGCGTCAAGGGCCTGGTAGACCTCCAAAGATCAATTTCACATGTATTGCAGCACGTTACTTTCAACAGCAGGTGTCGCCGTGGCTTTTGAAAAGGAGAAAGTATATAGGAGAACGCTCCTGAAAATATTTCTAATGCACTAAAATGTGTAGATTTCATTTTTCCCCTCATGTCAACATGCTTTTTGTTCTATTTTGTATTCGCGTCAAGAGAATGACATGTACATGTTTTCTTCAGAGTGCTTATGTTGGAAGTGCCTGATCATATTCTAAATCCAGCGAGTCGTGTCAGTCTGCATGTGAGGTTTGCGAAAGACTGGCATTAGCGAGAAGTGAATTATAGTCTTTCCGTTTTTCCTTTCCGTTACGTAACTTGTTCCTTTGTCCGTGCTTTCTTCATTTTAACGCACCAGGAATTTATGGCTTAGTCATAACTCACGTCCTCTATTGGAACTGCCAGATGAACCCGCGAGGACTGCAGATTTCAGTCCGGCTGGTTCTTGCCTTGCATTCATCATTCCGGTAGCAGTTTAGGTTGTCAGCTGATGCACTGCGGTGGCAACTCGAGTCTTATTATGCTTGCATGGGTAACATAGATAACCGGGTGGCTGAAACAGCACCCAAAGCATGCTTATTTTTGTAGATTTGGTAGTCAGATAGACTTGTCGAAGAAATACTGTTCTGTAAAGCAGCTGGTTTCATGGGTTGCAGAACTTGAAACAGACTGAGGGCTTCGAAACGTAACTTTACAATACAAAAAGTCAAAACAGCTGGCAAATTGTCAGTACTACTCATATTTACAGGGGCAGCATGAATCGTTTTTCTGTTTTCAAATAGAATTTGGCTTCCTGTTTCGTTTTCGAATTCAGTTTCACTCCGCTTTCCATTCACATTCCCATTATTCCACCACAGAAACAGGTAAAAACAAAAACGTGTGTACCTCATATGAAAACACGCGCCACAGAACTGTGTCCATATCCACGCTAAAGTGTCCATGGCACTAGTGCAGTTGAAACCTCGGGTGTGAATCTGACGGGTTCACTTTTGTATCTTAACTCAGGTGCCAAACTGGAGAAAAGGGGGAAGTAGAGCAGGTCACTTGAGAATTAGTTGCTGCTTATTGGGAAACGAGCCAGACTGTCCTGATCAAATTACTGTGATTCTGAACATGTCATGCTGTTCACCTTTTTTTAGTCAACTATGTGAGCTGAGTTGGCGTACCTTAGGTCCCTAAAACCGGTTGTTTGTCGAAAGAGCGCCGCTGACTGGTGTTGTATAAGAGTGATCAAGCCCGTTGCAATGGAGCAGGTCTACGCGAATGCGTCTGATGCTTGTGTAAATACGCATGGATGTTTCAGTTCAATGCAGCTTCTCCGGTCCTATAGTCACTGTATAAACACACTGCTGTGGATATACTGTATCACAATAATGAAAAATTGCTGCTCAGATCGATTCATCAACATCATCATCACTTTATTATAGCCATAGGTAGATGTCTTAAAAAATAGCTGTAGTTTGTAAACGCCAGACAGTAACCTCATCTGGTCGCATACGGGTTGATTTTGACGATTCCGCTTCAGCTTTAACGGTATCACAGCTCAGCCCACAGAAGATACCTCATTAATTTTATTTGTCGCATCAACAACTTCGAACAGAGACTGCCTTTTCCTGCGCATCCATTCTTTAGAAAAGACATCCCACCACTCATGGACACAGAGCAATAAGCAATTCCTGAAGTGGAGACCTGTAGACCTAATGGGGACAGCGATCTGTTGGACACACGTAGCTGACTTACTCTTATGCAAATGCCAGTATTGTGAGATTAGAATGCAGTAGTTTAAGGACAGTGCTTATACGACAACCTTCATGGAGCTGCACGTTTTCATCCCTTTCAAACCCAGAAAATAGCGGCCCTGCCTTTATTACAAGCTACACTTGGGGCTCTCTACACTTTGCATGTTAAACTAGTGTTAGATCTACTTTTCCTCTCCTCTCTAGCTGTCTTTCTCTGTGTCTTTTCCCGATTATGTAGCCCTCTCCCTTCCTGATGACCCCTCAGTTTTGTTTCTTCTTTTCTTAAATGTCTTTGTTTTTCTTCCTTCCCCCTGGTTTGAGCGATTTATTTTTGTAATTGTGCATGTTAAAGAGTCACTGAATCGATGGATATGTTAAAAAAGAGAATTCAGCTGCTGAAGCCATGCAAAATGTTTTGAATTGCCCTTAAAATATGAAAGATGTTTTCTGAATGCTTTATATTCTCTCTGCTGTAAAATAATAAAAGGGGAAAAACTTAAGAAAAAGCCTGTTTGACGTTTCCATGTTGTTTTAGTCTCTTCTTTTGAACAATAACTACTGTACTAGTTTAACAAACTAATTATATTTCAATTGAATTGACTCAGTTGAGCCGTCTGTTGGTCACTCCAGCACACTGCAGCTTGTCATTCGTAAAGATGCTATGACAGTTTTAGGTCCAAATAATGACATTCATATTCATTCATTAGCGAAAGGTCACACAGTAAATTTTATAATTATTGGTTGTCCTCTGACTATTCAGATTCAGTGGTTAAACTAATGGTTAGTTATTTTGTGTGACCAGGAATGGTGGATGCTTGATGGGAATTATGGCTTATGATAACAGGAAATGACTGCTGTGTGCGCATATGTGCTTGTGCTGAAGAGGCATTTTTTGCTTTATTATTTATTAGAGTTATAGGGTCAGTTACTGGCAGGGTTTATGGGCCAGGTAACTGCCCTCTGGACTCCAAACACGTGGTTACTGGTCAGACTCCACTAAGGATATAAATTGTGAAGAGACTACACCTTAACCTCAGAACAGCACTGTGTTCTGCACAACAACAACCACCTGGGAATTGCAGGAGGCTCTTCAGGTAAGGAACAAAGTGTTTTTATAAAGTGTTTTGTATAATATATATATTGTAATATATAGGTTATATTGTAATTTCTGTATGTGTGCATAGTAGAAATAAGTGTGTGTGAAATATGCATAAATATATAAACAAATTCATCATAGATGATTATATATATAGTAGATATGTTGTTAAATATTTACATTTCAAAGTTGTTTTTATATGTATTTGTATTTTTAATTATAGAATTTATTTTAAGCTATACATCTTGTACTATAAAAAATGTAAAATCTATACTACTTAATATATTCATTATTACATATTTTTGAATGCGTAAAAGATAATTCATTATCTATTTTCTTTTATCATCTAATTTACGTATTATTTCATTTGTTTTTTGAGTCCTTCTTTATTTGTTCATCATTATGACTGTGTTCTTCTTCACAGCTAGAATGAAGGGGACGTTCGGCATGTCTGTCAGTCTGTTGCTGCTGTGTGTCTTGAGGGGTGACAGTCAGCCTGTACACACCGCTGCTCACACTGTCAGGGAGGTGAATTAACTTTCAGTGTCATAAAGTGTTATTTTTAGTCATAAAAATGAAAAATTGCTCATTACGCAGTTTTTTATGGAATATCAGACTACTTTAACTACCGTGTGTCATTTTAGATGATAGAGCTCCTGAGAGTGATGACTCCAGTGAATGAGGAGGAGGGACAGGACACAGAGCTGATGGACTCTCCGGAGGTTCTGTGGCCTAATACCGAGAATCTGGAGAAGAGAGACCTGCCACGTCTGGGAGTAGCAATACATAGAGCCTTACCCTCAAGAGTCCACAGCAGGTAATCAAACAACAACTAATCTGATGTTCTCATAAACATAAAACAGCACCAGATTCTTTAAAGAAGAATCTTAGTGTAAAGAATATTATGGGTTTATAATCAATTCAATACAGGAAAGGTTCTAAGGTTCTTAATGGAACCATAGATGCTTTTATTTTTAAGGGTATCCACTTTTTTCTTCCCCTAAGAGTTGGCGCAGGCATTTGTACATTTTATGGGTTTGGCTCAATTTGTTGCTTGATATTGCAAATTGGTGTCTTACTATATTATTTTAATGTGTTATTTTAGTTATAACACACTGGTTTGTTGTTATTCTTCTCGTTATTTCCCTATAGCAAATAATGAACCAGAAGTCTTACCCATAGGTTTACTTCTGCACTGAAGAAAAAGATGGATACTTGGTGCCCTAAACATGTGTTTATTTTTTAATATGTGACCCTGGACCACAGGTATATTTGTAGCAATAGCCAATTTTTGTTTCATGCCAAAAATTCTTAGGATATTAAGTAAAGATCTTGTTCTATGAAGATATTTCGTAACTTTTCTACCGTAAATATATAAAAACTTAAATTTTGATTAGTTATATACATTTCTAAGAACTTCATTTGGACACATTTAAAGGTGATTTTCTCAATATTTTCTTTTTCTTTTTTTTCTTTTTTTTGCACCCTCAGATTCCAGATTTTCAAAATATTGTCATATCCTAACAAACCATACATCAATGAAAAGTATATTCAGCTTTCAGATGATGTTTAAATCTCAATTTTAAAGCATTGGTTGTTTTTTGTTGTCCAGAGTCACATATAAATTCTTTATATTTTATATAAATAGAGTAAAGGTGACTTGTGATGTTTAACACATACTGTATCATTGTTTAACTGCGGCTTGTATTTTTCTTTTTTGTGCATTCAGTAAGTCCGTAGATGCATCTAGATACCGTTTGTCCTCTCCATCTAAGTGGATGTCCAGCCTCCAGGGTTGAAGGAATAGTCTCTGTTTGATTCATCTGTCTCAAAAATGCTTGAATTTGTCACTCTAAAGCTACCAGGTTTACACTCAAATCTCACCCGCATGCTCTCTCTGTGAAAAACTCATTGTAAAACATGAAATAAAAGGAGTTACAAAATATGCAAATGTGAATTCTATATTTCAGTTTTCAAAGGGGGAAACGGTAAAAACATTACGAACAAAGAATGTAGGCTTTTTATTATTTTATTTTTGCGTTTATTTATTGTTTACAGTTATATGTCTTATACAGTACAGCTATTGTGGTCTCTTCTATAAAGATACAGTAGTATTGGCACTTAATCCAAATATTCCAGAATTATATGTCATTAAAAATGTACAGACACAAGCTGAAGATATGTAGAAAAAAATCCCAAGATATTTTACATGATAGTGGTTTACATCAGTCTCTCCTTTTTTATATCTGTGACCTGTATATTTTTGCTTTTGAGTTGTGTTTATATATATGTGTGTCCATACTAGTAGGAAAAGCTATAAAAGCCCTGTGACTCAGTTCAGCAAGTCATGAATGCCTCAAACACAGTATTTCCAGAAGCAATCTGCACTGCCGCCTCTCTTCCTGAACTGTCTCCTGCTGCCCCACAGACCGCTGGGAGGAATGAGGCGATACGGTTTTTCTAACAGGAACTTAAAAGAGAAAGAGAGGCTGTAATATATCCAAGATAATACACATGAACACAGCATTATTGAAATGCTTAAAGATTGCAATTTCATTTACCTCTCTAAGAGCCTCTTTAGGAGTCTGCCCAGGCACTTTGATATCTGTGAAAGGAACAGTATGAGCATTCAAAGTACGAAAGAGCGATTTCTTTTCGTCTGCAGAAGAACTTTCAGTAACACTGATAGATTGTGCACTTGTAACTTTTGAGATTAAATGTCTGTGTCAGACAAATGAGTCTCACTCTCTCGGCTGAGCAGCGGGGAATATCTTACGACTGCCGCCCTCTGCAGGAGATCATTGAGATCAGAGACAGAGAAATCATCTGGACTGACACCTCCGGCCTCTTCCGCTGAATCTAAAGCAGCAATCAGATTTTATTTCATCAGCTACTGCAGATTTGCAGATTTGCCTATACTGCTATTTGGCACCAGTATTACAATATGAATGTTGCATTCTTGCACCCTTTGGACTAATTTAAGCCAGTTGTTGATGAAAATGTCTGTTGTAACAGTGGTTCTATGAATGTCTTTGTGGACAAAATCAAATCCATTCATGAACACAACTTCTCAAGAAATCCAATATATATACAAAACATAATAACATCTGAAACAGTATGTCTGAATGCACTCACCAGGCCCGCTGTAAGTCATGTCAGCTGTGTCTGTAACAGGATGTGCTAACAGATGACTGCAGGAGAGCAGGAGGACAGAGCAGGACAGAAACAGGTTACAGATCATCTCTGCAGCAGGTTGAAGGTCCTATTAGGTCAGGCTTTGGTAAATGTGGTGGATGGATGCTGTCTTATCTTATATATACCACTCTACCAAAGCTGAGTGGATCATAATCAATGCAGTGTTTTTATTGAGAGTCCTATTTTAAAATGTGGATCCTGTTGAGTTAATATCCATGAATAAATCAGAATGACCGGTGTAGCGGGTCCACGTTGGCTTTATCAGCCTTAAATCTCAGTGACGTGTTTTACTGAATTTGTAAATTGGTGGACACAGGTGTGCAAATGTCTGTCTATCAATTCTTGAGACTGTAGAACACATAAAGAGATTATTTTATGAATATATCAACTGATTTATTTAGCCCATTAATCTAGTTATTTAATGCTGAAAAGGATGAAAATAAATCTCTTTAAATTCACATAAATATTTTTACCTATTCAGGCAGCCACACCGATGCCAACAACATTATGTCAATGAAGGTAATAAAAATGAAGCTCAAGAGCACCAGGGATATAAAGTCCAGATTACCCGTCTGCTGAGGAGAGCATGACATTTGTTTATCACCCACTGGCAAAGATGTATTACTGATGCACACTTGACATTTACAAAGTGTGGAGTATAATCAGACAGAGCAGCCGTTTTGAACGGATGTACGTCACTCACAGTCTGGCTACATCTGTGAATTTAATAGGCTATGTAAGATATATCTTATGAGAAATCTGCGTGGCTGAATTGTTCCTAACATTGAACACAAATTCACAATACACTCAAATGCACATTAAACCCAAATATACAATGCACTTAACATATAATGCCCAAATATAGCCTACAGTACATTTATTATAGCCCATTTAAGACCTTAGTCAGGGTAGCGCCACATTTAAATTTTGTGACAGGAATGAAAAGGAGGCTGTGAATAATAAAAATACAATGTGCTTGTGTTTAAAAACATGCCAATTGCTCAGCTAACAAAACATTTTTCAGAAAATTATGGACCTTTTTACAATATAATGCACTGTAAAGACTGTAAAATGGAAACACCAGGCCTAGTCTAGGACGAGATAAACAAAAGGGATTATCTTGAATATTTTGTTTGTTTCGTGATATAGCCTACAATACAGTAATACAATAGACAAACTATTATATCCAGAGCTGGGTTGAATGCATACAAATTGTGTCTATTACTGATGACATATTACATTATAAAAACTATAGTTAGTAACGTAATTTAGGTTATTATATAACTTGTTTTAACCCTTATGGACATTTTTGTCCATTTTAGTTTTGTTTTTTGTTATAAGTGTGCCTGTGTTAATGCCAACTGCATACATTTTGGCTCAGGTGTGTATTTTTATTGAAATGTTAATATTTCACCCCATTTCCTTCAAAAAAATCTATTTTACCCTCCGTACAAAAAATACTCACACTCAGAACCTTGAAACCCATTAAAACTGAAATTTTTTAACCCCGGGCCATTTGACAATAAAATGATGCAATATTTGCTACTAGGCATTCATTCTATTGGTAAGGCTTCAAATTTTTAATTTTTACCATTTTTCACTAGATTGTGCCATTTTTTCAAATTTGGCATATAAAAGAAATACTCGCTTTTTTGTGTTTTCTGCTTATGCATATTATAGTCTATTATAGATTCAATTGGAAAAATAATGCAGCTATAATTGTGTGGGTATGTTGGTAAGGATGTCAGAGTGTGGTTTGCATGTGTTTACTGAAAATTTTATGGGTGTAATTAGTTTGAAAGAAATTATATTGTACTGCCAATCAAAAATCCCACTCCATGTATATGAGTCACACCATTGGCAGGGTCATAAGGCCATGTGAAAACTAGGAATAAGATCAAAGAAGGTGAATGAGCTTTGAGGATTTTTCTTTTTCACCCAAACACACATCTTAATCCTTGATTACACTTTTTCATTTGTTATTGTTTTTGTAGAGAGATGAAAGGTGAGCTTGAATTTGATGTAGAAGTTCAGAAGCCCTTAAACACATTGTTTTTGTTTTCACCACAAGAAAATGCTGATTGTTTAGTCTGGTAGATTTTATACAAAGTTTGAGTATTCACACAGCCAAACAAGTGTTCGCAAAGCAAAACCTATACATATTTGGTGCTTGAGGGCTTGCTCGTTTCATTGCTTGCAAGATGAAGCGACGTTCCTCAGCAGAGAAAGTGCTGGAGCTAGTGTTGACCACTGACAGTGAGCATTATGTAAAGAAACCAGCTTTTAAAGCATTACAATTCTGAAAATGAATGAATGTTTGGTAATTATAAATAGAAGAGATGCTAATTAAAAAAACAACAGTTGGTAAAAGTGGAAAAAATTTATATATAACATTTTTATGACCGTTTTTTGACATGGCTTTTTGTCCATTATGGACCTAAGTGTTAGTTTAAAAAAAAATAAAAAATCTGACACTACATAAAAAAATATAAATGCCTCAAAATTAATGTTGTTGGTCTTCACTGACACACCCAAGAAGCTAATAAGCAAAAAAAAAAACCTGCTTAGCATTTAGTATATGGAAATTAACTACTATTTTTCATTTTCTCATTAAAAAAAAACACCTGTGGCATTATGTAAACAACCCAGCATTTAAAGGGTTAAAATTCTGAAAATTAATGAATGTTTGGTATCTATGGATAGAACAGATGCTTGTTTTGATTATGACATTTTTTTCCATTTTGCACCTATGTGTAACTTTTGTGTTTTTTTTAAACGCACAATGGTTAAACTTACCATTAAACGTACCATATTGATACAGTGCCTTGTAAAAGTATTCATACCCCTTCATTTTTTACATTTTGTTATGTTGCTGCCCTATGTTAAACTGCTTTAAATAACTTAAATCTACACTCCATACACCACAATGGAAAAACAAAAAACAGGTTTTTAACGTTTTTGCAAATGTATTAAAATTTTTAAAAACTTAGATGATTTCATTGCATAAGTATTTCATACCCATGACAGTTAAAATTTAGCTCAGGAGCATTTATTGCTTGTAGATGTTACTACACTTTTAGTGAAGTTAACTTTTGGCAAATTCATTTTGATAGGTATGATTTGGAAAGACGCATACATCTTAAAGGTCTAACAGCTGAAAATGCTGTTCAGAGACAGGATTGCATCAAGCCACACATCTGAGGAAGAGTTCAGAAAAAATTCTGCTGCATTGAAGATTTACAGAAGCATGTGGTCTCTGTTACCTTTAATGGAAAAAGTTTGAAACAACCAGGACTCTTCTGGGCTAAACTCCTGGCCAAACTGAGCAATTGATGGAGATAGGCCTTGGCTAGAGTGGTGACCAACAACCTGATGGTCACTCTAGTTGAGCTCCATGATCATATATGCAGATAAGACAAACTTACAGAAGGACAAACATTCTTCTGGGCTTGAACCCAATCAAACACTTCTGGAGAAACCTGAACATGTCTGCCAGACCCCGTCCAAGCTGACAGAGCTTGAGGGGTGAAGAGGTGAGGTCAAGAATGGCAGATATTTGCCAAATGTTGATGTGCAAATCTTTTTGCATCATACCCAAAAAGACTTGAGGCTGTAAAACACGCATCCTTGCATTGGTTTTTGTGGATTCAAGGAACGCTATTCTTATTCGGTGTATACACTAGGGTGCACATTTTTACATTGTCCTATAAAAATGAAATAAAGGCTGATGTGTGATTGACTTGAACCTGATATCTGGATTGGAAAGTCAGATAAATGAAATTAAATGGTATGGTATATTTAACTTCTCTTTATTGAGTTCTATGCAAACCTGTAGCAAGTTTAAGTCTATGCCAAGTTTAATTTACAAAGCATGACAAACAATGCAGACTGCATATGGATACAAAGTCTCAGTGGATCAAGTTTCCTTAAGTCAAAAACACATAATAAATATACAGAAACCACATTTAAGTCACCGTCAAATATCTTCAAAATGAATAAAATAAATCACAGTATTCAGTGCAACAAGAACAACAAAATTAACTTTTGAAGTATTCAAATATCTTGGATGAGACATGAAAACAAATTCAATAATTTTAGTGCAAGTCCAAATATCTCTTCTTTTTTAACAAACCAACAAATTTGCATGGACTGAAAACTAAATAACAAATTTTGGTGTAACAAGGTTATGACCAGTAGTTTATTAAACCATTCACAAACAGCTTTGGTGCACATGTGTACAGTTGCAGAGAGAGGGTGCTCGGTTGCAGACATATTGTTGTAGACATTACAGTTGTCAGGGTACTTACACCTTTTCCAAAGTAAAATTCAAGCACTTTCAAGGTGCATTTTCAAGATTTTTAAAACAGATGTTATTGTGCTATTAAAAAACAACTGTCTAGATTGCATATAACATTGCCTAATATAAATAGCCAACATACAGTATACAAATGATATAATTTAAAATATTTAATTAATATAATTTACAGAGTATCTGCAGTATTTTCTTTTTTAATTTTTAAGACCTGCACAAATAAAAGTAATACTGTTTGAGTGGGGTAGGGCAATGCCTATGGTAACATATTAATGACTGGTCTAAAATGACTGTAAAAAAATATGATGCTAAACTAAAATTCTAAAACTTGCAGTTCAAAAACAAGTTTTTCACAAATACATTTCACATTTCAGCCTAAAAGTACTAAAATGTATTTAAAAAGAAGCTGTAAAATTAATAATAACATTCATTTAACTAGCCCAAATAAAAAAGACAATATTTTTAAATATAGAAAATCAGGTAGGAGTCTAAATGTCAATCGAAAATATTTTCAATACACAAATAAAAAAATATGAAGGAATTATTATTAAAAAAAAATTCACTATTTACAGTGCATCTGCAGAATTTTTAAATGTCAATTTAGGGCTAGGTATGACCCTTTTTAAGAGCTGCACAAGTAAAATGAACACAGTATGAGTGGGATTGGACAATGTACGGTAACACATTAAGCCATAAAATGACATGATTTATAATTCAGATTTTCACAAAATCAAAACATCTTATACACTGGCATTTCAGCCTTTATACCATTAAAAAGGATATATCAAGTATATAATTGATTATATTTATTTAAAACATAAATATTACTGTCTTAATTGTTTAGATTTTTAGAAAGCACATTAATATTTCACATTTACAAATCTATGTGTTTGCTGCATAAAAACGTGGGTCGATATTTGCAATAATCTGACTATAAACAGCTGACAATTTGCTAATTCATTCTTTGCTGAAATATTACAGTTTCCATAGTAACGACTGTACACAAAGCAGCATTAAAGTCCCCCTGAAATCAAAATTAAAGTTTTTTGGCTTTTAGTATGAATATATTAGCTTTAAGATTATCTATAAGCTAGTGTGCTTCAAAACAACGACAAAATTTGCGTTTACAAGATATGGGCATTCAAAACTTACAGTCTCGTCACTTCCGCCAATATGAATCAACGATTTTGATGATATCACTCCCTTCAGATATATTCACATTAAGACATTGGTGCCCCGTTTTGACTTTGAAACGTGCAGCATGCATTTTTTTTCAGTGACATCATTGCCTTTTGAAGTTTTATCCAGCCCTATCGCGATTCTCATCTTTCCGTCCCCAACTGTAAGACCTCTTAAAAGTATAATTAAGCATTTTCTTATTCTATTTAACATATTTAAAACTTTTTATGGCCTTAAATTTGATACAACTAAGTTGAGGAGTTTTTAAGGACCTGCAGGAGCCCTCTACTTTACGATAGTCCGTCGGGGATGCCGGTGAAACATTTTGGTAGCCCGACTGGAAAACACAATAGCCCGGGACGTCGGGCTGGCGATTTTGCGAGCCCCGAGTTCTCGTTTTAAAAATAATTCGTATTTGTCGTTTTCAAGCCATCTCGGACTGATGCGACAACCTCCCGGCATGTTTTCGCTTGATCGCTTGGCTTCAGACTAGCTCTTCCAGGTGTCCGTCCTTGGTTTCCAGGGCGAAGCTGATAGATGACTGGGACGCTTGTCACACTATACGCTATTTTTTTGTCATCAAAATACAGAGTCGCTGCTGTAAATCGGTCGAGGAAACTCTTTTATTTTTAGAACACTAGGACACTAGAGCTGGGGTGGCAAATGGGGTGGCAAGGCTTTTTCTTAGGGTGGCAATTGCCACCCCGTGCCACCCCGGTAGATCCACCCCTATCATACTGTATATGAATATAAATATGAAGAGTACGAAACCCCTGCGATCGTGGACAGGTATTTCATGACACTGTATATGAATATAAATATGAAAGACACGAAACCCTTGCGATCACAGATAGGTATTTCAAGACACTGTATATGAATATAAATATGAAGGGCACGAAACCCCTGCGATCGTGGAGGTATCTGAAGCAAATGGCTTTTCCCAAACTGCGCATGATCGGTGACCTATGCAAATTCTCAAATAGGCCACGCCTGCCTGGTGACGCAGTATCGATTACGCTGTTCTGAAACCCCTGGAAAAAAGTGCATCCCGTCATAAGGAAGAGAAAAGCTTTCTTCAGAATGCATGAATTTTAATAAGACACAAACGCCAGTAGAGGGCAGAATATCATCCCACACCTCTGAGGAGCACTTCATAACAGAGTAAAATACTGTGCATTTATTATATTGTTCACTTATCTTAAATTAAGTTGGGAAACTTTACCAAAAATTAATTTGCTGTTGTTAGTTTTAGTGATGTTTCTTATTGTACATTTCTGTAATTAAAATCAACAAAAGACCTCAGATCTTATTATATTAAAAAGTGAACCAGGGAATCAAAGCTTTTACCCCGTTTTATGCATTATCAAATTAGATTTTTATTCATGTTTGATGTGATTGGATGCGCCAGGGTGATGTAATGAGCTTCTTGGTCTAGGGAGGGAGCGTGAAGTTTGTCCGCGCTGGCTTCCCATCCCTGTGGAAGCTTTCATGCCATTGTCTCGTTGTCAAAAACAGTCTGTCTAGTCGGAAACTTTCAAACGGGGTAATTATAGTTCAGGCTTGTTTCAGGCACTGCCAAATCCAAGTATGAGCTTATGAGAAGTGCGAGTTTTTCGAGCAGCCCTAGTATGCAACAAGTAGTTGCGCATAGAAAAGGGCATTTGTAGAGAAGAGAAGCGCGAAGAGCAGGTAAGACACTGTGTTTGGTGTCTGTAGTGAATCATGTTTTCAGTGTTTGGTAATTGTGTGATGAATCATTGTGGTGAAAATCGTGAGGAATGTGAAGATCCATTTACCGCACTGTCCCCATTCATGTCACTTTTGCTGGTTTGTTTGTTTTTAGGTTATTTTAGTTTCGCTTTGTTTTGTTTCGGGACTATTGTATTAGCTGCTTTGTCATATATTTTGTCATTACACAGTGTTCATGTTTTCAGTCAAAGTTTATTATAGCAAAACACAGTTTATGCTCTAATTGAGTCGATATTTTTGCCGTTTAAATCTAAATTTGATGTACCTACCTTTTAAAAAAATATTTATTCTATCGTTATGTTTGCATTTATTTACAGGTGACTTCTTAAATAAGTTGCTTTTATTTATTTTTTTAATTAATTACTTATTAAATTAATAAAAATAACTTAAAATATTTCATTTCACTGTTTTATTGTATTGATGATTTTCTAAGGCAATATGCAGAATCTGTTAAATGTTAATTGTTTTACCAAAGTAAAAAGGATCATATAAAATGCATATTATTTTTTATTTAGTACTGATCTGAATAACATAATTTACATACGACGTTTACATAGTCTACAAAAGAAAATAAGTTGAATTTATAAAAATGACCCCATTCAAAAGTTTACATCCCTTGATTCTTAATACTGTGTTGTTATCTGAATGAACCACAGATGTTTTTTTTTGTGATAGTTGTTTGTGAGTTCCTTGTTTGACCTGAACAGTTCTGAAAAATCCTTCAGGTCCCAAAAATTCTTTGGTTTTTAAGCAATTCTGTGTATTTGAGTCCTTTCCAACAATGACCGTGTGATTTTGAGAACCATGTTTTCACATCGAGGGACTCAAATGCTACTATTACAGAAAGCTTAAATGCTCACTGATGCTTCAGAATGAAAACCAGATGCATTAAGAGCCAGGGATGTAAACTATTGAACAAAATGAAGATGTGTACATTTTTCTTATTTAAATATCCTTTTTTTTACATTAAGTACTGCCCTTCAAAAGCTACAGAAGATACTTACATGTTTTCCAGAAGACAAAATAAGTTATATTTATCCTGATCTTCAAATGCAAACATTTTCACCCCCTTGCTCTTAATGCATTGTGTTTTCTTCTGGAGCATCAGTGAGCATTTGAACCTCCTTAAGTTGTCCTCGGTAAGAAAAGATGGATCTCAGAATCATACAATCATTGTTGGAAAAGGTTCAAATACACAAAAAAAAAACGCTGGGAAAAAAAATGTGGGACCTGAAGGATTTTTCTGAAGAACAGCAGGCAATTTATTGTTCAGGACAAACAAGGGACTCATGAACAACTATCACTAAACAAAAAAAATAAGACAAAATTTTAAATTATGGTCTCATAAGTAATGGTGGTGAACTGTGTATCTGTTGGGACACTTGCAGTGACCAAATATGCTACTTTGACTGGTTAGTCTAGCACTAAACAGAGTCTCTCTTTTATGATATTAGGTGTTGCTGAATGGCATGAGTTGTTGAGCAGCGCCAGAAGTCATGGCAGAGCTGGAGGTGGATCAGTCCAACCTGCCCAGAGTCCAGGAGGGTAAGACCTGTCTGACATGCATCATGTGTTTACACTGCAGACCATTTCATTTTAGATGATTGTTATACTGTACGTAAGATACCAAAATTTGTCACATCACTGTGGGCTTGATTGTTGATTTGCATTCTGATGTCTCAGATTTTCAGACGTCTCATTCTAATGTTATATCCCATATGCTGCATGCTTTTGCTGATAAGTCTGAGATATGATTAACATTCCAGATGTCTGCTATACATCTCAGAAGTAAAAACGCTGTTTTTTTTTCCCCCATTGGTGAAAGAGCCTTTCCACATGGCTCTGTTTGCTCCAGTATTGTCTTTTAGTGTAAAAATCCTATATAAAGAAACATGACCTAATGCTTCTTTTGAAGGGGGAAATGTTGATGATGATTTCCCTTCCACTCTCTCTGTACACAATGCTTTCATTGTTTGCCTTTGTGTTTTTACGCTTAAACAAGCACTGCGTATAGAACAAAAACCTTATTAGACCGCCTGTATCACCCAATTAACTAATGTCTGTGCCTTACTATGCCATGTTTTTCCCTTTGGGTTTATATCTTTTTAACTTGGCCTGTGAGCAACAGTCTATTCATTTCCTCAGTTTGTTTTCAATACTAGTTCCCCAAAGCATTGTGTAATAAATATATCTGAGTGGAGCTCTCTTTGTCTTCACCCATGTTTTATCAGTTCCTGTGGATGTGTTTTTGCTCTGGTAGTTTTCATGCCGTAGTCTTGGGAATGCTGTCTATATATCCCAGTTCCCTTGAGAAAAAGCAGCCTCTTTCCTTTCCGCACTTTAACCCCTTTGCATCCTTCATGCCATGCCTTTACTGACCCTTTTCCTCTTTTTGCTGTGAAACCTCTGCCCAGAAAGATATTTATAAATGTCTGGTGGTGGCAAACTACAACTATGCATTACTGTTCAAATGTTTGGGGTCAGTAAAAAAAAAAGAATTCTGAAAGAAAATTTAATTTTTCATCAGCAAGTACACAATAAATTAATATTTTTAATAAAACTAAATTTAAATTCAGAAAACAATACATTTAATGTTTTTTTAAGTAGTCTTTTCTGCTCACCAAGCCTGCATTTATTTAAACCAAAACACAGCAAAAGCAGTAATATTGTGAAATATATTTACTATTTAAAATAACCGCTTTCTATTTGAATATATTTTAAAATGTAATTTATTCCTGTGATCAAAGCTACATTTTCAGCATCATTACTCCAGTCTTTTGTATCACATGATCCTTCAGAAGTAATTCTAATATGCTGATTCGCTGTTCAAGAAACATTTTTATTATTATAATTATCAATATTTCGAACAGTTGAGTATATTTTTTGTTTCAGGGTTATTTGATCAATAGAAAGATGTAAAGATCAGCATTTATCTGAAAAACCTCTGTAACATTATACACTATACCATTCAAAAGCTTGGTTTCAGTATATATTTTTTTGTTTGTTTGTTTGTTTGTTTTTGGGCGGGGTGTGTAAATTAATACTTTTATTTAGCAAGGATGCTTTACTGATCAAAAGTGATAAAGACATTGTCATGCTACAAAAGATTTCTATTTCAGATAAGTGCTGTTCTTCGGAACATTCTATTCATCAAAGAAACCTGAAAAATTCTACTCAGCTGTATTCAACAACATAATAATAAATGTTTTTTGAGCAGCAAATCAGAATATTACAATGATTTCTGAAGGATCATGTGACTGAGTAATGATGCTTTAAAAACAGGAATAAATTACATTTACAAATATATTAAAATAGAAAACAGTTATTTTAAATAGTAAAAATATTTCAATATTCTACTGTTTTTGCTATGATTTGGATCAAATAAATGCAGGCTTGGTGAACAAAAGAGACTTCTTTACTTATTTAAAACCTTTTTGACTTTTGGCCGTGTAGATGGGCAGATCCATTTCAGACTTCCTGTCTCAGGTCAATAGTTTGTCAACCACTTGGTTTGCATGCTGTGACTGCTTTAGCTTAACTTCTAAAGCGGTTATATCGTTTTTAAAGCATGCCTATATGCTTTCAAACATATGTTTGGCCTGTCTTTGTAATTTGAGCATGTCTTTTTGGCTTGGCTTCTGCAAAACTAGTTTGACGACTTTAGATCCACACCCTGCCAATACACTCAGCGCCACAGTCAGATACCTGAATGCCGAGGTCAGGTCCACTAAACCACATCGCTGCTAGAACCAGGTCTGCAGGCTCAAATCCCTTCTCATACAATGAGAAAACGTGTATGAGGTTCGGAGGTGTTTAGACGTTTGAGAGTGAATTTTAAAGTAACACAGGTGTACAGCTTCTCCCTCCCTGACTGGATAAAAACGAATGATCGTTTCAGCGTGTGAATCTGTGAGTGTTGTTTTATTTTGTTGACTTGTGTATTTAGAGACGTGAGCTTCTTGCTGCCGTTGAGGCTTCTGGAACTCCTCAGCTGTAGATAAAGATGAAATCCCCAGCACGGCCTGAAATGTAATAGGGGAGGATACTTCTGTCAAGTGTTTTATCAGTTTAGGTGTAGTGTGAAGGACAAATCAGTGTTTAGAAAGAAGACTAATGTGTTTTTCCTGACCAAGCCTAAGTAACATCATTAGATCCAACTGTTAGTAGTTCATTCTGTTGTCCTTGTGTTATCAGGATTGTTTTGACTGAATGAATTGTACCAGATGTTTTTAATAATTGGCTGTAGGAGTTTGTACTTGGCTATCATGCTAGCATAGGCTTCACGTGTCTTATGCTTCCTGAGCACAGTAGCTTTGGTTCAATGAGACTGGTAATACAACCAAGCCCAGTCATGAATCATATTGCATGTAAACAACTCAGTCTAAAAAAAATCTTAATCTATTAAATTTGAGAATAATTGTTGGTCGCTCTTTAGTTTGGGGATCAATTCTCACTATTAACTATGACTTTTGACTCAATAAAATAATTAGCTGCTTATTAATAGTAAGGTAGTTGTTGAGTTTATGTTTGGGGAGAATTAGGGGATCTACAATATGGCCATGCAGAATAAGGCATTAATATGTCCTTAATAAGTACTAATAAATAGCCAATTTGCATTAATATGCATGCTAATAAGCAACTAGTTAATGTAGAGAGAATTGGTCCCTAAAGTGTTACCTAATTGTTATGTACTCTACAGTATAAGATGGTAAAGCTTGCAAGTTTGCATTTGTTTGATCAAAAATAGAGTAATACAGTAACATTGTGAAATACTTCCATTTTTAAAGTAACTTTTCTATTTTTATCATATTTTTGGTATTTTATTTATTTATTTAGTCATTTATTCCTGTGATAGCAAAGCTGAATTTTTAGCATCATCTTCAATGTCACGTGATCATTTAGAAATCATTCTAATGCTGTTTGAGCTTAAATTATAATCAATAAAAACATTTGTGGTGTTGATTGATTCTAGGATTCTTTTGATGAATAGAAAGTTAAAAAAAAAATTGAAATTGAAATCTTTCGTAATTATAAATTCTAGTTTACATACACCTTGCAGAATCTGCAAATTGTTAATTGTTTTACCAAAATAAGAGGGATCATACAAAATGCATGTTTTTTTTATTTAATTCTGACCTGAATAAGATACTTCACATAAAAGGCATATACATATAGTCCACAAAAGAATATAATAATTGAATTTTTATCTTTTTTTTTTAATCTTTTTCAAATTTTTACACACATTATTTGGCTTTTCAGCATTTTTGTGTTTGAAACCCTTTCTGACAATGACTATGATTTTGAGATCCATCTTTTTCACACTGAGGGACTCATATGCAACTATTACAGAAGGTTCAAATGCAAATTCAAACTTTTTGAATTTAAAGATCAAGTTAGATTTAACTTTTGTTTTCTGGAGAGCATGTAAGTATCTACTGTAGCTTCTGAAGGGCTGTACTAAATCAAAAAGTATGATATTTAGGCAAAATAAGAAAAATGTACACATCCTCATTCCGTTCAAAAGTTTACACCCCTGTGTGTAAACTTTTGAACAGGGTCATTTATATAAATTCAACTATTATTTTCTCTTGTGGACCATATGTAAATGTCTTTTATGTGAAATATCTTATTTAGGTCAGAACTAAATAAAAAAATAACATGTATTTTGTATGAAACCTCTTATTTTGGTCAAAAAATTAACAATTTGCAGATTCTGAAAGATGTAAACTTTTAACTTCAACTGTATTAGCAAGAAATATAAAGAGTTCACAAATATTTTTGCAGTGTATTTTCTGTTGATATTAGCGTTCTTATCGTGCCCTGTCCCCACGCAGTGAGTATGTTGGCTGCTGGACAAAACAAACCAGCTACTGAGTCTACTGAACCACTAAATGTCTCAAAAGAGAACAAAGACACTGACCATTATGTTTTGCTCTTATCTGTACTTCTTTCCAAAGTAAACACCACCAATCTTACTATCCTTCTGCTCAGCTTGTGTCTTTTTTCTGCTGCTGGCACATCTGGAAACCATTCCTCCTGTGTGCAGGCGTATATGTGTGTGTGAATGTGTGAGGGCATTGTTGGGAGGAGCTTGTGTAACCTGATATGGGTTATCACAATATGCAGCAGGTGGGCTCAAGCAGAAAATACATTTGTCTTTTTGGATACTGAAACGGTGGCATTTAAATCTGGGATACCCCACAGAAGGATTATTTCTCTCGGCTCACATTTTTAGGGGGTCGGTAGTTTCACCCTAACAGACGCGATGACTGGGCCTCACAGCTATACATAGATTTCCACCAGCTGCTCAGGTCAGAGGTTGTGCTGAAGTCAGTATGTCTCCATTAGGATATTATGGTCATGCTACTCTAATTCAGCATAATTACTGAGGCCATCCTGAAGTAAAGCAGATGTAGAGTCATTTGTGTTTCAAGTTTCAGTCCTGTTGAGCGTGAATCTAGGGGTGGCTCTTGATTTAGTAAAATGCTCACTTTTACTGCTCGCAGGGTCTGTAATGTTCTCCGTCCCGACCGCAGGTCCAGCACCAACGCTAAAGCCTCAGACTCCAGCTGTTGTGTCAATTACAGACCATATTCCTCTCAAAAACTCTCTGCGACTCAGTCACCCTGTAAATCTCTGAATTTGTGGTTGCTTTTTACTAAATTTGAATTTGGCGTACACTTTGTGGATATCCTGAAGGGCGGCACCACAGGATTGTCGAAGTTGTTGTTGTCATGAGCGTGTTTATGAGAGCTGTAGATGTTTGTTTGGTAACACCAATGACACTGCGTCAATCTACCCCACTTAATATTCACCGCAACAGTTAGTTTTTGTAACCCCTTGAGGGATTCTGCAGTGTACAGAAAGTTGTACTGAGCTTTTTTAGTTTCGCTGAATACAAAATGCACAAAAAAACTGAATTTTCCCATTTAAATTATTACGCAAATCATCCAAATTATTTACAGTATCTCAAGAGGTTTAGAGTAGGATTAGTATTTAGAGTGTTTATTTATTTTTTTTCTGCGATGCTTTAGTGCTCCAAAAGATCTACGATCAGCTCTTATATATGACCCTAGACCACAAAGTCGCACGGGTATATTTGTAGCAATAGCCAACAATACGTTGTATGGGTCAAAATTAAGTAAAGATCATGTTCCATGAAGATATTTGGTAAATTTCCTATCGTAAATATATCAAAGCTTAATTTTTTATTAGTAATATGCATTGCTAAGAACTTCATTTGGACAGCTTTTAAGGTGATTTTCTCAATATTTTGATTTTTTCGCACCCTCAGATTCCAGATTTTCAAATAGTTGTATCTCGAATAATATTGTCCTATCCTAACAAACCATACATCAGTGGAAAGTTTATTTAATCAGCTAGTCCAGGGTCACATACAGTATAAGCAGCAACCTTTTTTTACACACGTGTATATTTTATGTGGTTGTATATCAGCTTGAAAGCCGCTCAAGAACTGTACTTTTTGGTTCACAAGAACATTTGTTAAATTCAGAGTTCACTAACCTGATACTCTGTGTTTTTGCGTCTTGTTAAAGGAATGTTCTGGGTTAAATAAAGTTTAGTTCTATCAACAGTATCAAAATGCTGCTGATTAGCACAGAAAATAATGCTTCATCCACATAGAACCATAGTCCTTCCACTAAAAGGACTATTTAGACTATTTTAGAACTCAAACAAGTAACACTTTAGTACAGAAGAAAACGCAATCTTCGTATTTCTGCTTTAAATCCTCTGAAATCCCTTGTCCCCGTAGACAGTAATACATACATTAAGTTTGGTTTAGCAAATTGAGAGACAAATTATTTTCAATAGATTTTCTTTAAAGCAGCGAGAGCCTTTCTGGCTTGTCAATTATTTGAACATAGGGTTTAAAATGAAACGTGACACTTACGGGCCCAAAGCCACAAGTGTAATTTTGTTTTTAACTTTCCAGGGTCAGTTTTTGTCATGCAGACTGTTATTATGGCTTTATGAAATTTGAGTGTCTCGTTTTTATTTAAACTTATTATATAAAGAATTTAAGACTTTTTTTTAAGCGGATAAAATATGTGTATTTTTAATTTGTTTTGAAATGAGGCTTCATAAATGTGGTGTTACGAACATTTTTAAATGAGCTTTACTAAAATGACTTCTGGAGACTTGAAATAACACAGCATAGTCTCTGAACACAGTCCAAATGTCTACCAGTATTTTCTCTGACGAAGTCTCCAGTTACAGCCTCGAATTGATGTAATTTATGGTTAAAATTCTACAGATACTATACTTTTATAATCTGAAGTGATCATATCAGAGATCATATGCTGATAAAAGATAAGCAGCATCTGTCATAGCCTGTTAATTGTTAATTTTTCTGCAGTTGTATTAAGTGTTGTTGTTTTTTTCTCTCCAGTGTGCGATTGTTTTGCTGTACTGGAGGATGGAGCTCTAGCTCATAACCTGCAGGAGCAGGAAAGTAAGTCCCATTTCTCTAATTTCATCTGCCACACCTAAAGCATTTTAAGGCAAGCTCAAAATCTGTTTTCTCAGCCTTGACACATTCAGCTGTCTTTTGTAAAGTTCTAAAGCAGGCTGGTGTTCACACCTAGAAATACAAGGGCGTTTCAGTACATAAGGTAATACGACTTTTCATGTGAGTCAGTCTACCTGGTTAACTGAAACTTCCAACTTGGTATGATAAAGTAGAGTTTCGTTTTAGTCTGTCCTATAAACATCCATTCACAGAGATCACAGAATCAATATGTAAGTTAATGTTTTTCATCTCTGCCTTTTACCCACCTCTAAATGACATGAACACAAAACAAACTGTGATTTAGTACTGACCTGAAAAAGATATTTCACATAAAAGACGTTTACAAGAGAAAATAATAGTTGAATTTATAAAAATGACCCCATTTAAATGTTTACATACACATTGGATTCTTAATACTGTGTTTTTAGTAATAGTTGTTCATGAGTCCCTTGTTTGTCCTGAACTGTTAAACTGCCTGCTGTTGTTCAGAAAAATCCTTCAGATCCCACAGATTCTTTGATTCTTCAGCATTTTTGTGTATTTGAACCCTTTCCAACAATGACTATATGGTTTTGAGATCCATCTTTTCACACTGAGCACAACTGAGGGACTCATATGCAACTATTACAGAAGGTTCAACCGCTCGCTGATGCTTCAAAAGGGAAAAAACGATGCATTAAGAGCCAGGGGTGTAAACTTTTGAACAGATTGAGGATGTTTAAATTTTTCTTATTTTGCTTACATTTTTTTTTTTCATTTAGCACTGCCCTTTAGAAGATACAAAAGATACTAACATGTTCCCCAGAAGACAAAATAAGTAAAATTTACACTGATCTTCAAATTCTAAATGCTTTCACCCCCTGCTCTTGATGAACAACTATCACTAAACAAAAAAAACACAGCTGTAGATCTTTAAGGTAACAACACAGCATTAAGAATCAAGTGTATGTAAACTTTTGAACAGGGTCATTTTTATAAATTCAGCTGTAGTGTATCTTCCATGTGCTTTTCAGTAACTTTACATGATTTCTTCAACAGTTGAGCATTACTACAACTCAAATGTGCAGAGGAGTCAGCTGGTGCAAAGGGACATCAGAGTAGCCAAGAGACTCCAGGATGAGGAGCAGCAGAGAGCTCAAACGTTGCAGCACCAGGCCACTCGCCAACTGTAAGATCACACACACAGTCATCAGATACACTGTCTGTTCATGGTTGTATACTCCTTATCAGCAGTTCAGTAGCTGATAGCATGTCCAAAGTCCACCACTGTCCAATAGTGTGATGGCCTCAGCACTTCAAAGGAAAATTATGTATTTTTTAGTTGTTTTCATTATATCAAAGATGTTTTTTTCTTTCTTTCAAGGGAGGAACGAGACTCAGAATATGCACGCATGATTCAGGAGGAGATCCAGCGGCGTGCGGACGAAGCTCGGCGGAGGGAGGTAGAGGACGAGGTGTGTAACAAACTCCAGGCCCAGTAAACGTCACCCCTTCTGTTTTTCATTTACACCTCTGAGCTGCTTAGTCTGAGGGATCAAATGGATCAATAATTAATGAGTCACTGTGGGACGCCAGTGAGCTGATGAATTCAGCTAGTCTCCCGTGGAGTGTAAGTGCTGGCAGAGACCACACGTGAATGAGCGCCAAGCTACTATAAAGCAAAAATCACACACATACTGTGCATTAATCAACTTCAGATGCATGTAACTCCAGCCCACCTTAAATAACCTCCCTGGGGACACAAAAACGACTTCTCTTCTAGTCTTCTAGTTCAGTGAGTCACAAGCAGAAAAGCTGAGTGTGGAAATGTTCTCGTCTAGAAATAAAAGGAAATCTCAATTGATCTGCAGCTTTCTTTGGTTGGGGCTTTGTATTAAGGGTCCTATAAATGTTATAGCAGTTCTTTGTGCTGGTGGTGGTGTGGCATAGTGGTTAAAAAGCTGCAAGCGATAATCCATGAAGTTTAGTCTCACCACCATTGTGCCCTAGTGCTTAACGTCTGGTTGCTCGGGAGTGAGCTATCCTTGTAATAATTGTACTAAAAGTTACTTTAATATTAAAAATAATAATTTAACAAAAATAGTTAGGAGGTTAAGGGGTTCAAACAGGTTCAAACAAGGTTTCTGAGTCTGCCAGGAGAAGTAAATAACTTGTTCAGCTTTTATTTTTCTCTTAAATGACGTTTCTGCAAACGTTAATTAACGAGTCTTTGTTCAGATCTGAAGAAAGACGCCTGTGGGGGTTACTGTGGAAATCAAAGCCTAAGTGTTTTTGGGAGTGTCTTGGGAGTGGGAGACTCCCAGGTGTTTCAGGTGACAAAGCTGGAAATTGTTTGCTCAGCAGGTAAAATAACTGAGTCAGAGAACACTTTCATAGCAAGTTATCAGATCCTGACCACGTATTATTATTCAGAGGTGATCTCAGAGGTTTGGGTTCCAGATGAATCTGAGTCAACATGTCTGTGAGGCATTTCAAATTACAGTAACTTACTAATTCTAAACAAGCCATTTTAGGCATTCAGGATATTGTATGATTCAGAGTTATAAAGAACATGATCTCTGTTCCTGCAGGCATTTTTGAGTCATGGAAGAATCGTGACTTGACCTGCATGCTTCACTGCAGAAGTCATGTTCTTAAAGGGATAGTTCACCCAAAAATTAAAATTCTGTCATTAAAGGATAAGTTCACTTCCACTTCCCATGTGATCCAAGATTTTCATGTCTTTCTTTCTTCAGTCGCAATGAAAATCATTTTTTAAGGAAAACATTTCAGGATTTTTCTCCATTTAGTGGACTTCAATGGGAGCCAACTGGTTGAAGGTCCAAATTGCAGTTTCAATGCAGTGTCAAAGGGCTCCACACAATCGCAGCCGAGGAATAAGTGTCTTATCTAGTGAAACATTTGGTTAACTGCTAAAAAAAGTAACTTCTAAAAATGTGTATGCTTTTTAACCACAAATGCTTGTATTGCACTAGCTCTGCGATGCGCATGTGCATCTTCACGCATTACGTAATCACATTGGAAAGGTCACGTGGTTAGTTCTTTGTCTGTGTACTCAGGTTCGGTAGAGTAGGGTGGAAAAAGTAGCATCTGATTTTCTCCTTTATCTTCAAAATTTTCCTACATCGCTGTTTTAACTTTTTTTTTTTTGTAAAGGGCGTTTGACTTTCTTTGCACGTTCACCTTGAAAACACTGGGTCGGCAGTTCTGCTTACGTTATGCATGACATTTCCAACATGATTAGTAATGTGTGTGAGGTCAGGCTGCTGCAAGAAAAGCATTTGTGGTTAAAAAGTATGTAAATTTATTAAGAAAATGACCAATCATTTTGCTAGAATAAGACCCTTTGCTAGATAAGAGTCCTTTGAAGCTGCATTGAAACTGCAGTTTGGACCTTCAACCACTATATGGAGAAAAATCCTGGAACATTTTTCTCAAAAACCTTAATTTCTTTGCGACTGAAGACAGAAAGAAATGAACATCTTTGATCACATGGGAATGAGTAAAATTTCATTTTGGATATGAACTTATCCTTTAATTACTCACCCTCATTTCTTTACAACCCATAAGACCTTTGTTCATCTTCAGAACACACATTAAGATATTTTTGATGAAATCCAAAATCTTTCTGACCCTCAATTTGTGTTCTGAAGATGTACAAAAGTCTTATGGGTTTGAAAAGACTTGAGGGTGAGTAATTAATGACAGAATCCCTTGTTTTGCAGTAAATATATCTAAGCATACTTAAAAAAAAAAAAAAAAAGTAAGTATGTATGAGGAATTAAGTTTCTCTTACCCCATTGGCATTTTAGTCATTTTTTTTTAGAATTAACTTTGTGAATTGTTTTATTTTGTATTTTTTGTTTTGTTTTAACATGCATGATAAAATATCAGCTTCCTTTTTGTTGCTCAATTCATATTTACATGTAATTTTGAAGGTATTTTACAAAGTGTGTGGCATATTTTGACCTTGTATATTGCATAAAATGTCATTCCGCTCCATTAATTATACATATTTACACCCCAGCCGCCATGTGTTAATTAAAGCCTGTAAAGCACCAGGTCGCATCTAAATATCATCTCCACATCCTGCTCTGAAAGCCTGCTGTCCTATTAAGCTCATACAGGAGCAGGGAAGAGTAATGCTGAACATAATTCTCACCCAGTCATTCTAATTTTTGTGTACACAAACAAACCTCATCTGGAGGGATGATTTCTTCACATTCCAGGTGCCAGATAAGCTCAGAGTCAGACCCGTTGAGACAGGAGCCTGGTCCCTGTGTGGCGCAATATCGTTCAGCGCAAGACAGTGGATTTAATTCGGTTGGTGCTGTGAAGTAAGAAAGGTCAGCGTAACAGGTTAATTAGAATAGGACACCAGGACTTGATGGCAACAAACATAGAGAGACACTGCTGAAGAGGTTAGCGTGACAATTTAATGCAGGGACCCCCAGATATGACCTTTTAAGGGACCTTACTAAAGGTAGATATGTATTTTCATGTATGCAGACCTTTTATGCTGTGTGTGGAAAAATATTAAGCATGATATTCTACAAATTGTTCTAAATTAAAAGATGAGCTATTTGTCATTGGCTTATTATTTATACTATTAATATTACAGTTGTCAAAAGTTTACATACACCTTGCAGAATCTGCAAAATGTTAATTATTTTAGCAAAATAAGAAGGATCATACAAAATTGTGTACTTTCCTGAATAAGATATTTCACATAGAATATGTTTACATATAGTCCACAAGAGAAAATAATAGTTGAATTTATAAAAAAAAATATATATGCTTGATTCTTAATTCTTGTTAGTGATGGTTGTTCATAAGTCCCTTGTTTATCCTGAACAGTTGAACTGCACGCCATTCTTCAGAAAAATTCTTCAGGTTTCACACATTCTTTGGTTTTTCAACATTTTTGTGTATTTGAACACTTTTCAACAATGACTGTATGATTTTGAGATCCATCTTTTCAGACTGAGGACAACTGAGGGACTCATGTGCAACTATTACAGAAGGTACAAATGCTCACTGATGCTTCAGAAGGAAACAAGATGCATTAAGAGCCAGGGGTGTAAACTTTTGAACAGAATGAAGATGTGTAAATTTCTTATTTTGCTTAAATATCATATATTTTTTTTTATTTAGTACTGCCCTTCAGAGTCTACAGGAGATGGATACATGTTTCCCAGAAGACAAAAGAAGTTCAATTTACCCTGATCTTCAAATCCAAAATGTTTTCCCTCCCCAGATCTTAATGCATTGTGTTTTCTTTTGGAGCATCAGTGAAAGTTTGAACCTTCAGTAATAGCTGTGTATTACCCTCAATTGTTCTCAGGTCTCAAAATCATACAGGAATTGTTGGAAAGGGTTCAAATACACAAAATGCTGAAAAAAACAAAGAATTTGTGGTGATGATAAAAACACTACTGTGGATTAATCAGGTAACAACAGTATTAAAAATCAACTTATTTTCTCTTGTAGACTATATGTAAACATCTTTTATGTAAAATATCTTATTCAGGTCAGTACTAAATAAAAAAAAAATAACATGCATTTTGTAGAATCCCTCTTATTTTGGAAAAATAATTAACATTGCAGATTCTGCAAGGTGTATGTAAACTTCTGGTTTCAACAAGTCAAAAGTATATCTTTTTCTAAAAATATATTAGCTTTTACTTCAACCTAATATTAGAAAATTGGAAAAACAAATGTAAGTTTCACAATAAATACAATTCCAAAATGTAGTGTTAAAATACATTGCTGTCAGTCTTGTTTTTTCTCAAATTTTCCACAGGCGATTTAGCACCCCCTTGTGACCTGTTAAGGTATAACTAAGAAGAAAAACTCTGACCTAAACACCTTGACCATCTCTCTACTTACTGTTCTCCCATTTTCAGATTTTCAGTTTCAGTCTTTATGCTAACTATTTTCCTTTGTTGAAGTATGTAAACAGCATTAGAATCCCAGGTTTTAGCTCAATATATGTTTTATGATTGTTGGAAAGAACTTGTTTTGTCATTTGTCATTGAGGTAGAACTCTGCCATCTTCTGGTTAAGTGCTGTAAATTCTCTGTCACATACATTGTATGTTGTGACATCTATGCCTGTTTCTACAGGACTTTAAAGGACAGTATTTCATAATACACTTAGAGTTAAACGCAGTTAAAAATACCATAAGAAAACTTTCAAAGAGTAACCAAGCAAGACATTAGTGACTTTGCTTATTTCTTAAAAGCGTATATTAAACTGTAGGGGTTCAAGTAAAGCTTTTGAAATCATAGTTTGTAGCTTTATTATAAAATGTGCATACATTTATGTTTATTTACATTGCACAAAATGTTTGTAGTCATGTGATAAGATCAAATTTATGGTCACTGTGGTAATCGTACTGTAATTGATTCAGTTTAGATAAGTTTCATACGTGCTTTGTCAGAGTAAACTTGTGAGTCATTGTGGTCAGCTGTGCGATAAATTGTGTCCCCTGTTGCCAGTTTTCTTGCAAGCCGAGCATGTGGCTGTTTGAAGATTCTACATGGTGGGCTTTTTGCTGTAAGAGCAGGTCTCAAGGCCTTTGATACGTAAGCGTGGAAATTCCCCTCTGTTGACGTGTGCAGACTATCACTAGTGTCTGTTTTGAGTGCATGAGCGGATATATTTTTAGCTAACAAACCTAAGCTTAGCGCTGAGGGTTTCACCTCAATGCGTCATCACCAAATAACTGTCAATCTGTTTCTTTCTGACTGGCTATTATAGTATATATATATATATATATATATATATATATATTTGTTTTTCAAATACAATCTGCAGCTATATTTTACATGCTTTTCTATATTCAAATAAATAAAAAAAAAAAACAGATCCTCACTTTTCCAAATGAACATTATGATCTGTAAAGCTTATTTGGTTTTCATTTTTGTTTTTTTAGGAAATAGCAAAAAGGATACAGGAAGAGGAAGAGCTCTCTTTGAGACACCGGAGCAGTTACCAACATAAAGATGGCAGAGGTAAAATGCTCTGTAACAAAATTAATGGTGTATTGAAGTGTTTTTGTGACAGCAGGCTCGCGTTGTGTTCACACTGACAGTTTTTCTGTTGTGTGAAAATAGTTACATTTCTAGGTTACAACATTTAATATTTTCTTTCATAATGGACATACATTTTGTAGATTATTAAATTACATGTCAAGGAGGCCACATGTACATTGACCCTGAACCCGAACCCCATAGTATGACTTTAAACTCATTGAGATTGAGTCTGATTTGCTTAATAAAAGTCTAAATTGTGAAAGATCATGTTGATAAATAGGTTTATAGTGCAGTTTTCTGCTGAGTTTGGTATGTAGACCCTAGCAAAAATATGCTCATCTTAGAAAGTACTTAGTGGCACTTATGGGAATCAGCGACGTGTTCACATATAAATGCTGTATACTGTTAAAATGGGTGCTGTTAACATCCTGACAACAAAATGTGTGAAACTCGCCTTACACATGATTAAAGAAGTTATTTTTCGTGTATGACAGTATTTCTGTTTGTCTCCCTTGTTTGCTTTGAAAACAGCAGCTTTCTTGGAGAAATGAGTAGTAAACATGTTTATAGTAAGAATTTCTTATCCCAATAACATTGTGACTATGTGTCAATGTCTTGTGTTTTCTGTGTCTAGTCAAATGGTTGTTTCCCGCAAAGCATCTGATTTACTGTAAAATGTGACACCATGGGTGATGTTGACACCTTAGTATCTTCTAATTTCTTACACAGAATAGTCCATCTTTAAATATGCAAATTTGGAATATGACATATACTTAATAATACACAAATACTTTGCTTCAGCCTGCAGTGTATTGCTGATGCATCCATCATACAGTATGACACATAGCCAGTTGCTTCGTTTGCTTTTTAAACCACACAGACGTGACATCATCTGGGATGATGACTATCCCAATGCCCAGTTCACTCATGTTTGTTTCCTGTTTGAAAAGTTCTATGGTTACAGCACATCTTTTGTGTCTTCGAATAAAACTTGAATTTATTTAATGGCATAAACAGAGTTTCAGAAGAATGTTAAGTTTTTCTTTGAATTTATTGGCTTCATTCATGTTTGCAAGCTTGATGGCTTTTCCACTTCTTTGTTTTACAATACAAGCCCATGTTAAAGTAAAGTTCACCCAAAGATGAAAATTAATTTTGAATATTTGTGGGGTGAACTATCCCATTGAAGTTTTATTGGTGTACTAACCAGGCCCTGAATCACCCTGAATTCAGAGAAGCTCCATTTTTTTTCTCATGTAATGCATGTTTTAATGATTCATTTGTTCTTTTTACTTCTAAACAGAGCTTCATATGTTAACTGTTTTACTCTGCATTCCCCAAACTCTAACCATTTCCCAAATCCCCTGCTTTATGTTTGCATGGTTGGCTTTACTAAAGAGTCCACAAGTATTCCTGCTCGTCCATACTTACGCCGGCCTGTTTACGTACCTCACACCCGGTCTCCAACCAGAAGATGGCAGCACTCCTCACCCATCTACTCGGACTCTGAGGAGGACCAGATTGAGTACAGTAGGCCTACAGTCACACGGCGGGACAGCAAACACACTGTAGGTCAGAGGAAGCTGGTCAGCAGACCTTCCAGAGCTCATTCGGAGCAGGACGACAAAAGCATGACCAGCCAAAGCAGCAGCAGATCTTCACAACTGTCAGGTGGATGGGGTGATGTCATCAAGCTCATAAAAAACGATATGAGTGAGCAAGGCTACCTCAGCCACAGCTCTGAGGATGATCTCTTTGAACCTGTCTATAAACTTGAGAAATTATTGCGACAGAAGCAGCAGGTCTCGGGAACGAGGCTAAGTTGCCACAGCAGCATGAGGGAGGATCACAACCGAATGTGGCAGGGAGATGGTTGTGGTCGTAGAGAGAGTTTTAGGGAAAGGCATGTTCATTTCCCGGATGAACGAAGGCACACTAACAATTACCTTGGCAATGGCTGTAGGACCTATGAAAATGGTCACAGGGACAGTAGGGAAAGAGTGATACTAAGAGATGATCACACACAGCTCAGAGAAACTCAAGGTCTCCACACTCAAGGTAAAGAGTTTCGACGGAACATTTCAATGCGACGCAGTTATCATGGTAATGTCAGGCGGACATCGGTCCCTGAGGGAAGCAGAACATGCAGCGTAGATGATTCTAACTTGGCTAGACCAAGACCCACAAATAATGCTTCCTCACTGCAGCCTAGAGTGCCACAGTTGACTGAGATGGAAGCGGAGGATCATTTGAGAGATATGAGAAATCGGGACATGGCGAGAGGCAGAAATGCACGGCAGAGAGCTCGATCATTAACGGAGGATGAAAGGAGGATAGACCGAGACCACAGGCATGGAGAGCGTAGGGTGAGGCGAAGTCAAAGTGAGCGCTGCCAGACTTTCGAGGAAGAAAGTTCGAGTACAGAGGAAAAGTTGGAGAGGGAGAGACGGATGCAAAGACTCCAGTCTTGCAGTGGGCACTCTTCCGGAGCAGGTAACCCCTCTCTGAGCTCTGCAGTGTGGCTGAGCCTGTCACTACATCTGCTCATTGCTTTCAAATCATCCCTAATCAGTAAACAAGAACTCCTCTCCATTCCTGTGTGCTTCCGGTGTACGTTTTGAGAGTCAAGACGGTTTTTTTGGTGTCATCTGCTTTTCATCTGCTCCGGCTTGATCCCTTCTCCAGTGAGACTTGATCTCATCCTTGTTTCTCAAAAATCTCAATCTCATCCGCTTCTCTTTCTCATAGAGCAGCACCAGTTGTTTTCTCCTTTTTAGTACCTCAGCGTTAAATATTCTTGGTTCTTCTTGACCTATTCTTGCATTTTCTTTTTGATTTGGCTCTTACTTTGTGTGTCCTTTCAGGGTTATAATCCACTATAAGATTCCTACTTTAAGATTCCTAATCAAATGGAAATCCAATGTCCTCGGCCAAAAGTGTTTAATCCTGTTCCCCAAAGGCCAGCAGAAATTAGCTCCAGCCCTAATTAAACACCTGAACCAGCTAATTAAGGTCTTCAGGATTACTGGATACCCCCAGGTAAGTGTGTTGGAGCTAAACTCTGTAGGGCAGTTGCCCTCAAGGAGCAGGATTGGACACATCTGGTTGTGGTCCAACTGGCTAAAGGTGATGGTGGTCTGAAAACCCTGTCTCCTCTCCACATTACCTGTTTGTGATTTTGCCCTTGTTACCTGATAGGACCTGCTCTTAGAAGTGGAATGGCTGCTCTTGATTTGGGAGAGCTGGAGCAAGTGTTGCTGGATGAGGAGCTGGCCCGCAGGCTTCAAGAAGAGGAAGAGAGATTTGCAGAAGAGGTGAACTACAAGAGCAAATACATCTACCGCAGTTTTGGTATATGCCACTGTCTCCTTAATCCAGGTGTGCAAAACTTGGTCCTGGAGGGCCGGTGTCCTGCAGAGTTTAGCTCCAACTTGCCTTAACACACCTGCCGGGAAGTTTCTGGTATGCCTAGTTAGAGCTTGATTAGCTGGTTTAGGTGTGTTTAATTGGGTTTGGAGCTAAACTCTGCAGGAGACTGGCCCTCCAGGACTGAGTTTGGGCACCCCTGCCTTAATCAAACACACTTGATTCAGGTCATCAGCTAATTAGTAGAGACTGTTAGACTCTGTAAGATCTGTAAGGTCTCCAAATTCCGTCTTGGAGAGCTGGTGTCCTGCAGAGTTTAGCTCCAACTCTAATTAAACACAGACTGAACCAGTCTTACTAGGCATGCTATAAACTTCCAGGCAGTTGTGTTAAGGCAAGTTGGAGCTAAACCCTGTAGGACACCGGCCCTCCAGGAGCAAGTTTGGATACCCCTGCTCTAAGAAATTGGAGTGTCAGACAAAGTAGACATTCAGAATTTCTACTGTGTTGAGAGCAGGGGTGCCCAAAGTCAGTCCTGGAGGGCCGTGTCCTGCAAAGTTTAGCTCCAACCCCTATTAGACACACTCGTACTAGGCATACTAGAAACTTCCCAGCAGGTGTGTTGAGGCAAGTTGGAGCTAAACTCTGCAGAGTTTGGCCACCCTTGGTTGAGGTGCTCCAGGAACGTGATTGAAAATCACTGGTATATACCAGGGGTAGGCAAGTTCAGTCCTAGAGAGCCGCAGAGTTCAGCTCCAACCACAGGGGGAAAAAAACTCACCTGCCTATAGTTTTATTAATCCTGGGGCCAGTTGCACAAACTTAGTCTCATGTTAAGACAGTGTCTTAAGAACTAGTTTGACCAACTAGTAGTTAACCAAGGGATAATCAGTCTTACTTTCTGGATTCAACTTGGACTAATCAACGTTTCCATGTAAATTTGAAACGTTATGACCAGAAAAATATTGATGACTAACTTTTAAGACTAGTCTAAACCTTTTATGCCACTGACCCCTGAAGACATTGATTAGCTTGTTCTGGTGTGTTTGATTAGGGTTGGAGCTGAACTCTGCAGGGCTGCGGCGCTCTAGGAGTGAACTTGCTTACCCCAGGTATATACCAAGCAACTCCTGAAGACCACTTTCCTGCTAAGTTTAGCTCTTACACACCTGCCTGTAGGTATTTAGTGTACCTAATTAACTGCTTCAGGTGTGTTTAGTTAGGGCTAGTACTAAACTCTGCTAGAGAGTGGTCCTCCAGGAGCAGGATTAAACACCCCTGGTACAGTATATACCATCATATCACCCAGCTTTATTAGTGCTCTGCCACTTATGCAGAAGTGTGTTCTCTTTTCTCAGACTCAGCAAGGCTCCTCACCTCTTAGAAGGGACTGTCCTGTTGGAGATTTCAGAGCGGCACAGGTTGCTCAAGATGAGGTAAGCAGAGCTTGAATGAGAGGGCTGCTTTTCCTATCTCATAAACAGGAGACTATTAATTTGTCATTTTTTGTCAGGAAATTGCACGTTTCATGCAGAAACAGGAGATAAAGGCTAAACAGAGGTCTGGTGAGCTGGAACCTGTTCGAGAATACTGGGAGAATGACAGGAGAATGGCGTGTGGCAGACAGGTAGCCACACTTTTAGGTTTTTAACATTTTTTTTTTTAAGCAATGCTTTGCTAAGTGATGGGCACATTGAGAATGGGCAACAAAATTAGATTGGTTGTGTGCCCTGTGTCACACCTGGTTGCCCCTTTGACGGCAACATTCCAGAGCAACATTGCTCTAAAAGCTGCCCTGTGTATCATTAGCCTTGGAGTGACACACTTTTTTATTATTGCGCAACCACGTACTTGGTACCAACTAAAAATTCCAATCATATGAATCACATTTGCTCACCTGAGTTGGTCATATGATTTATCAGTACTGCCACATGTGTTCTATGGAAATATTGATCTTTCAAGGATGATTCACAGTTACTCAGCAAATTCTAACACATTCTTAAACCCTATCCATGTTTGTTGGACCAGAGTGAACAAGCCTTAAGTAGCCTTTTTTGTAGCAGTACAGAGAAATTCCAAAATAACTTTATGAATTTTGCTGCTTGATTACAGAGGCAGAGACTGGATTCCGAAGGTCTTCAATCCCCAGTTGATGACTTCACCCCAGACAATCAGCTCACAAGTCATGGTTCCATGACAATGTAATTTCACTATTTTCTCTATGAATTATGGATTTGTTTTCAGGAAATGTTTTGTAACATTTTTTTGGTGTCACCACAGGCAACCTCAAGCCGTCAGGAATATTGCTGAAGAGCTGGACCCCACCTTTCAAAGGAAGGATGCAGCTGAATCAGGACAAATTAATGGTGATTTCATTTGTTCACATAACACTAACAGCTTCTAAAAGATTTATGAACGACACAAATAATAATTATAAACTGTTAATTTATAGATTCCTCTCAGAATCAAAGTTCACAACAAGTAGGTTTGTACATCCCCTTAGAGGAACCTACTTTTGTGCCCCCCACAAAACGACACAGTGACAAACCGGGACGAGTAAAGCCCAAGGAGAAAAAGGAAAATGCAAAACAGAAAGAGAACTGCAAGCAGCAGTGATGCTGGACACATAAAATTGTGAAATCAACTGCAATAATGAATTAATAACCTAATTAGATTAAAGAAATGCATGCACATTCAAGCAGTTTGGGGCTTTCCAGTCTTCTGCTTTTTCCAACACTTGGGATACTTTTGAAATTCAATAACTCAACTTGAACTTGCAAAACAGGGACACTCCATCCAGATAATGCTGCTATTACTAGTAAACATCTGTCACGTCATGCTCTTTTGGTTAATTTGTTTCATTTTTGTTTAGCAGCTGGTTAGAGGCTGGTATGTTACCACAGAGGGAAAGCTCCCACTAGTAGTACTTGGCATTACACAGTTGACTTCTGGGAAAACCTGAAATGATACTACGCTTTGATAAAGGAAGTTGGCACATGGTTGAGTGAATCTATTTGGAGTTTTTCTGCATGACTCTTGACCTCTTAAGATATTTAATCAGGCATTCTTTTTGAATTGCTTGTAATTTTTCCTGTATTTCAGGAACTATACTACTCTAAATTTGTCCAAAGTGTTATTTTCATTTCTAATGGTCGCAGTCATTATGTAAAAAGTTTTTTGCAAAACCAGGTCATGAATTCATTGTAGAAATTAAACGTTTACTATTCTTAAAATTATTATTTTAATAGTTTACAAGACTGCTTGAGTCATTTTCCTTCTTTGTAGTGCACATATATATATATATATATATATATATATATATATATATGCAGTACTTTTGCCAGCCTGGAGGAAATGAAACTTTTTTTTTTTTTTTTTTTTGTATGTTTCCATGTATTTTTGTACTGATGCTGAGTCTCATTGCATACAGTACGGTTATGGCAACAATGTAAATAATGTGTTGTCATGAATCGGTAGGCCTTCATTGCCTGTATAAGGTTTAAAGAATGCCTTGTACAGAAGACACAAATTATATATAAATATATATAAAATTATATTATCGCGTATCTTTCTTGATGTACGTCAATAAACACTTTTTACGTTTACAGCAGAAATTGTGTGGATTTAAAGTTGGACAGTAGACAAAAGTTAAGACTTTCCCTAATTACCAACAAATTCATGCAAATCTTTGTGGGAAGCACCTCAAAATCAAATTCCAGTGAGACGTTCTCTTCCCACAAAATGAAACTTGTATGTAAAAAGGGATTTTTTTCTTTTTACAAGAGGAAGATCTGTTGTATAAACAGGATTACTTGGTCTAAGGTTTTACGTAGTAAACCCGTGGTGACGTACAAAGTGTATAAAGTGACCTTTTTTGACCGTTTAAGACTAACACCATTATAACACTGCTCGCCCACCAGTTGTTCCGCTGCATCCTCACTGCTGACAAAACATCCCCCTGGAGCCAAGTAATGTGAGCTGGGGTTTTTTTGTTTTTGTTTTTTCTCTCTGGATGCAGTGACTTAACTCGGCATGTCCGCACATGTATTTGTTTGCCTGAGTCTAGACGTAGGAAGAAAATGAAGCCATAATCCAAAATGATTCATCGTAATTCCTTTGTGAACTCTATATTAATAACATTACAGATAATAGAAATATTTTTCATAGGTTGTCAGGGAACTCCCGCTGAGTCAGCAAGATATACAGTTCATTGAACAATCATTTTAGATTAGACTAGATTAGAAATGTAGAAACATGTCAGAAGCTAGTCTCTTGAACTGGTTCATAAACCTCTGTTCTCTTTTTGTCCCCAATAACTTGTTTAATGACCTTAGTATCCACTCTGTGAACTTAGGGAATTTCCTGTAGGTAAATACCTTAACAGAGTCTTTGACCTTTGGGGCAAGCTTGGAGTTTTGATTCATGGGTAATTTAATTATAATATAGCTTAAAGAACAAGCTGTGCAATGTACTACAGTGCAACAGTTTAGTTTTTACATTTTACGTTTCTATCCACCTTATTTTTACCGTAAGGGTGCGTCTAGCTTCCGGTTTCATCTGCGTCAAGCTATTTTTAGCTCTACAAAACAGCTTGTTTTGTTGCTTGATATTGCAAATTGGTGTCTTACTAGATTATATATAATGAATTATCTTAATTAATAACACTCTGGTTTGTAGTGCAAACAGCTTTAACGTTTACTGCGGTTAATGAACCGGAAGTCTCGTCCGTAAGCTTACTCCCGCTTTGAAAATATGGTGGATAGGGCTTTTAACACTCACCTTAACACCAGACTGTCATCTATTGCGTGTGAAGTGATGCTAAGTTAGAACTTAACGGCCAGTAACCAATAATAAAGTAAACAGCGCTTACCTCATTAGTTACCGTGCGGTTGGTACAGTTATCGCAACAAACAGCGCTTGTGAATAAAAATATCAAACCGTAACGAAACGCGTTAACTGATTACGTTTTTGTGGGCGGAGCCAACCCAGTGGTAGAAAATTACCGTTTTCTAGTGGAAGTCTATGGATACCATGGAATAAAAGAATAAAGAAGGTAAATTTGAGTTTATATTTTACAATTCAGACTGTATTTTTTACATTTTGACATTATATCTCACAATTCCGATAAGAAAAATCACCTCGTCATTCTCTCTTTTGAGTTGATATCCCACACTTCATGGCTTCTTTTTTCCTCAGAATGGACTCAATATTGTTGAGTTAAATCGAGTTACAAAGTTACAAATACGAGATATAAACTTGCATTTGTGGGAAAAAAGTCAGAATTGTGAGATAAAATAGGTAGATGTGAAATGTTATAGGTTTAAATAGTATTTCATGCTGTAACTGTAGAACTAATAATATGTCCCATATGGACCACATATGTGAATATTATATAGACCTATTGTTTTAAAAGTATAGTTATAAAAGGTTTCATCCATTAGTTTGTCTGTTTATTTGTAGATTCAAATGGCGTCTGATGACTTGCATTCTGATGACATTCAGAGGCACAACAATACATTTTATCTCTTATTCCAAGGATTTTACCTGTTTCACTCCACTTGTTACCAGTGTTTTTCTGCCACCACAATGCGCGCACAGCTGTAAGTGACGTCACTGTGACGTCTACTCAAAATTGGTCTTTTTACAGTCTAAGATAAACTGCATGGTTTAGTCAGGAATAAATAACCCCAGCTGATGCATATGAGTGAGACAAGCTTTAATTTAAACAGTGCTTCCAGTCAATGATATTGACAACGTCAATATGCAAATAAAAAGTTTAACCCCGGATTTACAAACGTAGAATGTGAAACCTTGAGTCGAAACCTAAATGCCCAGGGTAAATTCCTAACCTCTAGTAAAGAATGAACTGTGAATGAATGACATACAGTAAGTCATGGTTTTGTTAACCCAGGGTTTATAAACCCCTGAGCTGACAATTTTACTTAGGTTTTAAGTATATGTACAAAACAGTAAAATGCACCAAAAAAATCTTGAGGTCAAACGTTTAGTTTCAGTAGATAAGTTCACTTCCTACATGACACAGTCAACCACATTTAACAAAAACCACTCTGCTCTCTCTGCTGATTTCCTGACAGGAAAAAAGCTATTTGACAAAGAAGTATTATTAAATACAAACAGTTAAAGTGCAAACATGCCATATACAACAGTCTTGTTGTTCTTGTTATCCTTTGTTCTTGGTCCAAAGAGCATTTTTTAAAACTGTGCTGTTTTTAACAGAAAAGTGGGGAAGCCCACCAGGGTATTTCAAGAGGGCTTTGACCTGAAATTGTGACGCAAGCACCAGTAGATGACGCCTACTCTCATAAAAGTGTTGACATACTGTCTGCTACTGCACACCTACATTAACAGCCTCTCATCTTCGTGTTTTAGGTGCACTATACTATACTTCAGAAGTCAAAAAACTCCTACATGAAAGTTCACTCAGTTCTTCAGAACAAATGAAACTCCGTTAATTGCTAAGACACTAGCTGGATGGCTCATCAACACCGAGTCAAGTGTGTATTTCACAGTTTAGTAGACGTCGGTATTGTCCTCTTGTTCTTGTGGCAATGTTAAGAGTCAGATAAGAAAATAATACAAAGACTGTCCAGTGAACTCACACTATGAGTTTAGACTCTGAGTCTTGCGTATTGATGGACTCTGAGCTGCCACCCTGTTCTTGCTCAGGATGACGGAAACTACAGTCTTCCTGCTCAACAACCATTATCCTGGACTCATCTGAGTGGTCTAAAAGAAAGGAATGACAATACTGTAAATTTAGATATCATCAGGACAGGTAGTTTAATTGTTAGAATACTATAAAGGACACACAGGTTTAAATGGTACCTTGGTCAGGGGTATCCGTTTTTGGCTCCTTCTCTGTTTTGTTTTGTGCCTTTACATATGCAACCACTGACACTATGATACAAAGGACAGCCAACCCTGCCATCCCTGCAGCAATGAAAACTGGAAGCCAGTTTGTCTGTTCTAGAAGAAACAAAAATACCCTTCAGATTAGAATTTGATATTCATATTAAAACATGTGACCAACTTGAGCGCAGCTCTGCAATGATGCTTCTACATTTTTGGTTTCACTAGATATTCTTATTTACCTTCTTTTCTCCCAGTAGGTAAGCTGTTTACTTCAGATTCCGTAACAGACACTATTTTCTTCTCAGCTTTTGAATCTGTGCACGTACTGTCACTGGTAGCATTACCTTCAACCAAAGTTTGTCCATCAGGACAACTAGTGAAAGAATAAGAAAGTTTGAATGACTTTTATAGCAAATGCGTTTCTGAGAAGTTTTATTTGAAAAACAGGCAATTGTACAATACCTTTTTCTCAATTCTTTGCACATGCTGTGGATTTTATCATTGAATTTTCCCTCTGGACATTTTGTACAAGATCCTGTGAGCAATAAATAACAAAATTTAATTCAGAATAATACAGCAGCTTGATAGCTTATTAATCAGAAAAGTTCAATTCAAATCTTACGTTTTTTGGTGGGCTCCTCCCCCACTTTGCATTCATCAACACAGAAGGAACATTTGCTGTTTCCACATCGATACCCGGCCTTGCATCCACATACAGTATCGCTACTGATATTGCAAGGTTTAAGTGTAAACTGAATATCTGTAAACGTACCAGAAAGAGTAATGCTTACTCAGCATGAAGCACATATCAAAGCATATGATGATGCAGATAAATAAAATCATTTGTTCTCTCATAGCCATAAACTCATTCACTAAGCCAAAATAGAAGTGAGAATGTAAAACCAGATCATACCTATGCACTGGGTACATCTCAAACAGGAAAATGCATGACTGTTTATGTAAGTGCCAGGTTTACAGGGGGTACAGAGTTCATCTGGGTATCTTCCACAACTTCGCACCAAGCGGTTCCCTGTAACCATAAGCAGCTACTTTTTACATGGCCACTGAAACTCATACTCACTTGACACTAATAGACACATGACTTCAGCCTTCTAATCAGTAAAGAGTGTCCAAAAGTCAGATTGTTCATCTCATTTAAATCTAGCAATAAAAAGGTTTGAAAAATAATTAGGAATGGCATATCCAAAAATATAGGGACATAGAGTGCTAATAGAGAATAACATCCAGTGAGTCTTATCATTTTGTGAATGTGGCAGATAGTTTAAAACTGGACATTATTTACAGTAAGTTTTCTAGGACAACCCTCTAAGGATGTCCTATTTATCTTTATGCAATGACAGAACAATTCATGGATTTCCCTTTGAGTGCTAAACCACATCCTTTTCATGTGACACTTTCAAAATGATCTGAAACTACCTTCCCCAGTGTGTAATTTCAGTGATAAACTGTAATCCACTGTATGGAATCCTCAGTATTCCAAAAGATTCTAATGAAATTGCACCCTAAAATTAGGATACGTTTTTACAAAAGTATGTCAGTATTGCAAATACATTGTTAGGTTATGTAACACAGTAGATTGCTGTCAGTTAATGTGTCTGTACCTGGCTTGCATCTATTGCAGCAGACATCATTTCCATTAAGTGTCCAGTCATCACAGCCAATGTCAGAACCTATAGTGCAGTTCAGAACTAGACTGAATATTAGCAAAATCCTTGGAAGTCTTCGGAACGCAGTCAACATTTTTTCCTGCACAACAAATGAAACAATTTAACAATTAAGGAATATTGTTAAGCAGTTATTAATTAACTGTATATGTAACCCTGGACCACAAAACCATAAGGGTACATTTTATGAAATACAACTATTCAAAAGTTCAAAAAATCAAAATATTGAGAAAATTGCCTTTTAAAGTGGCCCAAAAGAAGTTCTTAGCAATGCATTGTTACTAATCACAAATTAAGTTTTGATACATTTACTGTAGGAAATTTACAAAATATCTTAATGGAACATGATCTTTACTTAACATCCTAATTATTTTTGGCATAAAAGATAAAATTGATCATTTTGCCCCATACAATGTCTTCTTGGCTATTGCTACAAACATACCTGTGCTACTTAAGACTGGCTATGTGGTCCATTATGTGATATAATACAATATAATTAATTATACTGACACTATAATACACTACTGTATTCAGCAGAGCTGAACTGAACTAAACACTGAACTGTGTTGCTGTATAGCAGAATTTCTCAAGAAGTTTGCATCATTTATTCTGTTACTTTCCTGTATAATAATGTGAAGCTGCTTTAAAAACAATATCTACTGTATAAAGCATTATACAAATAGACTAATTATTGAAATATTAGGCTATTATTAATCATTAAAGGTGTAATTCATTCATCAGTTCATTCAACTCTGTCAGCAGTAAACTGTAATTAAAAAGTCTCAATAAGCTTCTGAAATCCACTGACAATATTTTTTAAATGTAGCATAGACAAGTTACTATTATGTAGGCTATATATTATTGGTATTATTGAATTAGTCACAGGTAAATAATATTCTCTTACTGTTTTCAGTGTAGTAGTCCTGGCTGGAAGCAAACGCGCACTAAGATGAGAATTTCCACTTGTTCGTCATTTAAATATCACAAAAATCACAAACGCTGCCACGTAAAATAGGCGGAGCTTTGAAGGAGCTTTTTCTCACACACCCACACTCACCGTAAAAGTCAGTCTTGCCTCTAGACTTACACTTTATTGTTTTCGATGTTCATGTGGTCAGGCATTTGGTAATGCCGCGATATAAAGCGTTACAGCGAAACACAATTAGATACAGGAAAAGCGAAAATAAGTTTGAGATAGATAGATAGATAGATAGATAGATAGATAGATAGATAGATAGATAGATAGATAGATAGATAGATAGATAGATAGATAGATAGATAGATAGATAGATAGATAGATAGATAGATAGATAGATAGATAGAGACACTGTTGGCATTTTGTCAACTATTAACTGCTTAATGACACATCATGACTCAGTTTTCTCCAAAGGACTCATGGGCATCACCTGTCATTCACATGTCATCCACATGCGCAACAGCAGTTTCGACTTCCTTATAAACCTATAATTTATTTCCTTCTTCTGTCTTTGAAATGGAAGAGGTTGGACAATTACACTGGCAATAACCTACATTTCCTATACTTTCAAGAAACACTTAACCGAGTCATAAGCTTTTTTCGTCAACACAAAGAAAAAATGCTTATAATGAAAACAAAACATGCCATTTTAATGAACAATGGAATGAAGATAAAGGAAACTAGCCTATAAAACTCTTTTTGTAATACAGCCTTGAGTGTTGCAAAACTTCGCAAGCCCATAAAAGGCACATTACAAAAATAATCCAGCTCTAAGCTGCAGTATCATGCTGCGTTCACTCCACGTCATAATTACCAGAGATGATTTCATTTGACGTCATTTCGAGATGACAGCAAGACTACTAGGAGCTAGTCACGTCCTCGGACTGAATTAGGCTATGCTTTTCTATGTCAACACTATCAGCGCCTAAACGAGACCAAACTGCGGTGGTACAGCAGTCCATAGATATATACACATAGATGCCTCATTATTGGTTGTTCCTATGGGCCGCTATAGTAGCGTGACCATATTTTAGTTTTCAAAAAACAGGACGTGGGAGGGGGTTGGGGTCTTAGTTTTGGTATCAAAATACATAATTTCCATACCAAAACTACAGATTTTACAGTCACCGTTATGCAGATTGATCACAAACACAGCTAAAAAGCTTCCTACCACAGTGGCCTCCCTTCACAAAACTAATATCTACCACAGTTTTATCACAGGTAGAATGCAAAATGTTTCAATACAAGCATTTCAGTCAAATGGAATTTATGCAATATTTCAAACTTTTAACCCACGGGAGAAAATTAACCCGCTGCAACAGTTTAAAATCAGCCCAATTTAATGGAAAAAATGCAGATTTTGGCAACCCTACATCTAACATGAGTTGCATCCAAAGCGATTTAAATACTCTGCATATTGATAGCGACTCAGTGATGCGCGAAAATTATATTCAAAGAATGTTTACGAGAGCGGGATAAAGAAAAGAGTCCCGCGCAAGACTTTAATACAAAAACGCACACAATAAATGGCGACTGTAGAAAGCAAAAGCAGAATCCCGGACATTTTGGGCTATTTAGAAATCTTAAATATAGAGGGTTTGTACTTAGGTCATGATTTGGTCAGTTACACGGATGCGCAGCCTATTTGGTGATACTCGGATGTAAACAACACCATTGCATGGTTAATGTACTACTAAATGCGTTGTTCTGCTGTCTAAACCACAGAGAAAAACTTGTGGAAGCTGCTAAATCACATAGAGAAGGACTTGTGAGCAGGAAAGGGCACAATATTTTGATAAACTAAAGTTAATAGGTAGTAAAGATACGTACGAGCAGTATTAATTAAAATATTAGCCTAATATTTACATACCTGACTGAAAATTATAAGAACAAACACAAAAGTTGTCAAGATTTTTGCCATGGAAATCCTGGTTTTTAGTTTGACCAACCACAAAAGCCTTTTGTTTCTCCGACAGCTTTTTACACTTTTCTTGATTTGTTATAACTTTTGGCAGTCTATGGTAATGCTACTCCAAATGTTTTCTTAGTACAGGCCAAAACATGACAATAATTGACCATTTTCAAAATTTGCTAGTTTCGTTCGGTTCAGTGCCGCCAATATGGCCGATTGATGGCGCTCCGCCACACTCCGCCATTTTGGAACTGTCAAAGCTGGGTACACTCGAGACCAAACAGATCAATGTGGCATCTATCTATACATATTTATGCAGTGTTAACATAGTACAAGTCGTAGCTCTCAGGAAATTCACATTTTACAAGTTGTAGTTACTTGTTACGATCTCATACTTATGCTGCATTTATGGTATGTCGCAATTACTGTAATTTCAAAATGACAACATGTGACGTTTTACTTGGAGCTGTTTACACCCTTGGACTCGAAACTATCGCACATCAATACCTAAAATAGTGCCTAATGAATCAGAGGTGGTCAGGTGGTACAAGTTGTAGCTCTCAAAAAATTCCCAGTTCACAAGTTGTAACGAGTTCTATGTGAATACTTTTTACAAGTTGGTATCTTGTAATCACAGTAATTACAATATGGCATGAATGCACCTTTCGTAAACACACCCAACGTAAACATTTTAATATATCTTTTATCCTGCCTGAAAAGCTCATAAACATTATAGATGACAACTGAAGTCACAATTCATTTACAAACACACATCCGAAAAACTAATCCTGCTTCTAATAAGCTACAAACCTGGGTGATTTTAGTTTTTTTAGGCCTTTCAGTTAATGATGCCCTTTGCTGGTAGGGAAGAGCAATATGGCCGCTCGAACACTTTCAGTGGCTTCACCACCTAGATACCAATTCAGAATTTTATGAGCAATCCAAAAATGTATATAGCTCTGTGGTTCTGACATGCAATCAGACTTTCATGGCAAATGTTGCAGCCTGTTTAAACACTGCTGAATTACATATGCATAATAATGCCTTAAAGGAGTAATTCACTTTCAGAACAAGAATTAACAGATAATGTACTCACCCCCTTGACATCCAAGATGTTCATGTCTTTCTTTCTTCAGTTGTAAAGAAATGGTGTTTTTGGAGGAAAAAATGTCAGGATTTCTCTCCATATAATGGACTTCTATGGTGCCCCCAAGTTCCAACTTCCAAAATGCAGCTTCAAAGGGCTCTGAACAATCACAGCCGAGGAAGAAGGGTCTTATCTAGCGAAACAATCGGTTCTTTTCTAAAAACATTTACAACTTATATACTTTTTAATCTCAAACGCTCCTCTTGCTGACCTAGAAAAGACAAGCATTTGAAGTTAAAAAGTATATAAATTGTAATTTTTTATTTTTTAGAAAATAACTGATCGTTTTGCTACATAAGACCCTTTTTTACTCGGCTGTGATCGTTTAGAGCCCTTTGAAGCTGCATTTTGGAAGTTCAAACTGGGGGGCACCATAGAAGTCCATTAGATGGAGAGAAATTCTGAAATGTTTTACTTAGACTTTTAGTTCCTTTTAGCCAAAAAAAGCCCCCCGTGAATAAAACATAAAAATATCTCTTGTGTTAACCACTTTTGTGGCCTAATTTACATACTATGTAACCTCCAGACATGCATTAAAAAACTTACTATACAGACTAATTAAAATAATTGCAAGTGAAATGACAGCTCCTTTGAGATACATATAAGGTTCAGGTACTGAGCCATAGTCACAGCTAACTTGAGAGATATGTCATTGTCTTTTAATGGGATGTGGGTGAACAGCAGCCTGGTAGTTGCACTAATGTTACAATTTTGTATCACTTCGCTCTTAAACATACCCTATAGGTGCATCCTTCATAATTAAAGTAACATTTAAACATCCACCATGTTTCATATCCAAAAACAAAAGTGATAATACTTTCAGACATTGTCACTGTTTATCCCCATTTGTTGTCTTTACAGTCTCGTCATTTACAAAAATGAGGCTAAATTCAGTAGTGCTATTATAAAATACTAGATTATGTCAACTAAAAAAGAGAAACTAGTAAGCTTACACATACACCTACATAACCACATCACACACTCCCACACTGACCTTTTCATTAGAAGGTTAAATGTAATCGTCAGCCCACACCAAGCGCGTCATTTGAAGCTTGATTCACTTAAGAACCTTTGTGAAGACGTCATGTGAAGTGGCCAGAACCAAAAAAAAACACCATTCTAGGCATCAGACTCAGCACATATTACACACACGTTGCTAAAGACTCTAAAGATATACATCGGTGTGTCACACTATATCAACCAGCCATCTGTTCTTTCCACTTAACACTTTCCTTCACTTTTAAATGATAAGCATTTTGTTTGTTTGCTGTGAAAAATACGCAGTTAAGGGGACTAAATGTTAAAAGTTTACTTCCTCATACAGAGAAGCGGCTGCAATAGTTTGTCAGAGTCAGAGCAGGACACACTCATGCAAATGTCTTAAATGTGGTAGGGGAAACACTTCAGTACATGCCAGGAAGTGTTTCAGAATGCCATGTGTCAGGCTTATCATCAACTACTCTCTTAAAGAAACTTTATTTTTGTTTAATAGACATACATAATTAATGAGAAGTAATAGACATTTAGCACATTTAGAACAGTTATACTTAATAATGTAATTAAATTGCTTATCACTAATACTACAATATGGAAGCCTGTTTCTGCCACTGAATAAAAAAGGTAAATGCAACTTTATATTTCGCAATTGCGAGTTCATATCTTGCAATTCTGAGGAAAAAAATGTCAGACTTGCCAGTTTATATCTCGCAATTCTGACTTCATTTCTCAGAATTTCAATTCTGACTTTTTTTCCTCGCAATTCTGACTTTTTCTTTCACAATTTTATTTCTCACAATTGTGAGTTTATATCATGCAATTCTGTCTTTTGTTATAAACAAGTGATTACAAAATCTGAATTGTGAGATATAAACTCACAATTCTGACTTTTTCTCTCACAATTTCGAGTTTGTCTTAAAATGATGTATGGAAGCCTGTTTCCGCCTCTGAATTAATTTTTTTTTTTTTTTTAAGTAATTTTTTTTTTATCTTACAATTCAGATTTTTTTTCCTCACAATTGCGAGTTCGCATCTCACAATTCTGGCTTTTTTTCTCAGAGTTGTAAGATATAAACTCGCAATTGCAAGTTATAAAGTCAGAATTGCGTGATACAAACTTGCAGTTATGAGTTATAAAGTCAGAATTGCATTAGAATTACAAGTTTATATACTCGCAATTGCGAGTTAAGTCAGAATGGTGAGATACAAACTCACAATTCTGAGCATATATCAGGTTTTTTAACCTCAAAATTGGACTTTATAATTCCCATTTGGGAGTTTCTTTCACAATTTTGAGGGGAAAAAAAGTCAGAATTTGCGAGAAACTTAATTCTGACTTTTTCTCTCACAATTTTAAGTTTATATTTTGCAATTCTGACTTTATTTCTCACAATTGAGAGTTTATATCATGCAATTCTGACTTTTTTTCTCAGTTGTGATATAAACTGATTATAAAATCAGAAATTATTAAATAAAATTCTGACTTTTTCTCTTTTTTATAAACTCCTATAAGTTAATAATAAATAATTATATACTATAAACTATAAACTCCTTAAGTTAAAGTTAATAAAATCAGAATTATAAATTCACAATTGTGAGTATATTGTGAGTATATAATTATAAATATCAGCCTTATTTCCCCTCAAAATTGGACTTCATAATTCACAATTTTTTCAGAATTGCGACTTTTTATTTCTCACAATTGTGAGTTTATCTCAAAATTAAGTATGGAAGCCTGTTTCCTCCCCTAATATATATATATATATAAACACATTTCTGAGAAATAAAGTCAGATATAAACTTGCAAATGTGAGTTATAAAGTCAGAATATAAATCACAATTCTGACTTTCTCTCACATTTTTGAGATTAGGCTATATCTCGCAATTGTGAGTTTATATTATGCAATTCTGAATTTTGTCTCAGTTGTGAGATATAAACAACTGATTATAAAATCAGAATTGTGAGATATAAACTTTTTCTCACAACTGTGAGTTTATATCTTGCAATTTTTATCTCGCAGTTCTGACTTTATTTCTCGCAATTTTGACTTTACTCGCAATTGCAAGTTTTTATCTCATAATTCTGAGAAAAAAAGTCAGAATTGCGAGATACAAACTCGCATTTGCGACTTTATTTCTCGCAATTGTGAGTTTGTACCATGCAATTCTGAGAGAAAAAAATTCTGAGATAAAAAAATCGCAATTACATTTTTTACTTTTTATTCAGTGGCGGAAACAGGCTTCCATACTATTAAGAGTGTAAAGCGTAGATAAAAAAAAATATATATATATATATATCTGAGCAGTATAAAACACCTGAAGTCATACAGTGAAAATTTAGGTGGGGCCATATTAAAAAATAAAAATAAAGTGTATTGTACAAAAATATAATATTGATATTATCTAATTAAGAAATAGTAGTTAACATTTGAAAGTTTTCCTAAGACAAGAATGGGTATTGTTTTGGTTTTAGGACAACTTTGATGAAAGGTTTTGATCCACTTCAAATGTTATATATTATATATATATATATATATATATATATTAGGGGTGGGCATAGATAATTTTTTTTAATCTTGGAATTAATCTAGATTAAAATGGCTAATTTGAATTCTGATGAAGGCATTTTCAGAATATGTGTGCTACTTAAATAATGACTAAAAGTAAGTCTTCGAGAACGGGCCAGGTGGCGCATTAGATCAGGCGCTCATCTCCTGTTTCCAAAATGCATCACAAACTGCTTGACAATTGCATTTACAACATATTTACCTATACAAACTTGTGTAACCAAGTACTTCTGCGCAAAAGGCTGCACGACGTGCGCGTTGCCGTTAAATACACAGACACGCAAGGGCATGGATTTCTGCGTGCATAGTCTTCCATTAAACTGCGTTGCTTTTAGAAGCGTCAATTCAGTTGTTGCATATAGTTTAATGTCTTTATTTCGGGATTATCAAAGTAAATTATAACTCAAATTTGAGATTTTACTGGGGCACGTGCACCAGTAAAAAGGGTCTAGCAACGCACCTGCCCTGAAGCGGCTTCATAACTGCATCCATGTTTGCACGTCTCATTTGATGTGGTAATTTCACAGTTGAAGACTCTTTCTCGCCCCCTACAGTGCAATTTAACTAGGTATATGTCATCCGCGCTAAAATATCAAGGTGAAAGTCATCATAGCTTACGTAGTTTAGACCCAGCTCCCAACCCAACGTTGAGAATAGATTAACGGCGATATTTTTTTTTATCGCCTGATAAGAGTCTCACGTTAATGCAGCACGTTAACACCGATAACGGCCCACCACTAATATATATATATATATATATATAATCTTACAAAATATTGTATTATAATAATGTTAGAATGTAATGCACTACAATACATATACTTTATGAATCTTTATTTATTTAGGTATATAATCATTATTAGTTATGACAATTAAATGATGACAACTGGTGTCAGGATAGGTTTTTGTTTCATTTCTGTCTGAAGTTTTGATATTAAGTTCTGTTTTGAGATAAACAGTCCAGTGTCAGTTCAGTTCAGTGTGCAATTTTACTACTGCTCCAAAGCTCTGGAGATATTGTCCTCATCAGAAACTAAGCTTTGGAGATGTAAAAGTGATAACTTCTCACAAGTTTCATAATACCAGATAAGGTAAGTTTGTCTGTATAATCTTGGGTGTGATGAGACACAAGACATACCGGTAGTTCTTTGAAAATGATCTGGTGTTGTGGCAACACAAATCAGGCAGACATAACACAGATAGAGAAAAATTATATTACCGCCTTATACTTTTCAGTGTTTCCCCTGCCATTATATTAGGGGGGCGGCCCGCCCCTCTAACGGCACCCCCGCCCCCCCTTGAAGGTCAAGTTAATTACATTTTTTTCTATATAGCGCCAGATATACAATAAAAATCATTTAAGGTTACCTTTAACCTTATAGGTTATAGAACAGGTCTTTACCTTGTTCTTTCAATAAACAAACTAAATAGCCTAATGTTATTTATTTACATGTAGGTGACTTTCTTCTTGTTTCTTCTAAGAGTAAACAAACATACACAGATGACTCGTGACGATAAATTGAGGTCTTAAGACACATAACGATTGGTCTGTGCAAGAAACTGAACAGTTTTTATATCATTATTTACCTCTGATTCACCGGGACATTCATCAGTATGAAGCGCGTTCATGTGACTCGTCAACGTGCTCTGGCAATGTAGTCGGTGAAAAGTTAACACTCTCAGATGAGTTTGCACAATGAAACGTAATCTTTTAGTTTTTATTCGGTTGCCAGAATCAGGATAAGTACCATTCTGAGAGGCCAATATCCACTATGTAAACAATGAGTGATGTATATGTGTGACAGATCACTTTGCGCATTTATCTACTATGGCAGATCACGTTGATGCATCACGGTTGGGAACGCGCTCAGGAGGGTAGAATGTTGCAATGGATCAGAGGAAAATAATGATATAAATACTGTTCAGTTTTTTTGCACAGACCGATCATTTTTTATCTTAAGACCTCAATGAATCTTCAGGAGCCGCAGGGTTTAATTTGGTCTGTGTATGTTTTTTATCCTTAAAAATTTGGTAACCATTGATTGCCATTATATGACTGACAAACTGCAACAGTTTGAGTTAAAAATCTTCATTTGTGTTCTACTGAAGAAACAAAGTCACCTACTGTACATCTTGGATGGCTTGGGGGTAAGCAGATAAACATAAAATTTTCATTTTTGGGTGAACTATCCTATAATACGAATCCTGCCATGTTCCATTTACCTTTGTATGTATGAATAGCTAGCATCGTATACAGTACACACAGAAACTCAACGGCAACCTGTCAAAATAAAAGTACGGTTTAACATGTAACAGAACTAGATACAGAACTTATATATTCCTATTTCTGGCAAATTTAAAACAATGAAATGATTAAAAAATAAAAAAATATATATTACAAGATTAACCACTTAATTGTAGAAAGAAAATACTACAATTATTATTAAAGGTGCCATAGAATGGAAAACTGTATTTACCTTGGCATAGTTGAATAATAACAGTTCTGTACATGGACATGACATATACAGTGAGTCTTAAACACTATCGTTTCCTCCTTCTTATATAAATCTGATGTTTGCAAAAGACCACTGAAAAATAGGCCAATTCCAACATAACACAGACTATGATGTTATAGTCTCAGGATCATTAATAGTTACGCCCCCAACATTTGCATAGCCCAATCAACAGAAGTTCTGCGGGTAGGCTATTGTGAAAAAACTAAGCCAGGACAATAGCGGAAAGAGCAGATCACGGAAATAAATGTTATGTTCCAGGTTGTGCAGGGGATGTTAAGTGCAGGGGTGGCTGCATTTGATTATCAGAAAAATTAAAACACAAGAATTTCTAAAAAATAAATAAATAAATAGAAGATTGTAGGGCCCTATTGTTCCAAATGTTTACATGTTGAGTTTTGGATTTTTCCACTAAAATAAATGTTTTCAGTATTACACAAAAAGTAGGCCAAAGTACCGAAAAAAGTACCGTTGGCTACCGGCGGGGAAACAGACCTATGGAAAACACTGCAGACACTCCAATGTTTTTTGCCAAATGAAAACACCAGAGAGCTGATGGTGCCAGATGCTCTAACAAAACACTTCAAGACGATGGCTGGCCACTTCTTAATACATAAACTTTATTTTCTCAGTTTTATATATATATTTATATAATATATTTATGTTGTCATATTTACAATTTATTATTTCTCTTTTGTGAAGAAACAATAAAGCAAACAGCTTTCACTGCAATCAGCGTTTCATTCTAAAGGGCCCAGAAGTTACATTTCAAAAGTGCTTGAGAAACTCTTACTCTTTCCTGGTTTGGCTCAGGCAGACAGGTCAGTTCATGGAAAAGAACGTTACGAACAAAGACAACAACTCACTGCTTTACCAGGAAATTGAACAAAACATCATATTCTTTCCTCCATAAAAACAACTGTTTTAGAACAAAAATCATGACTCACTAATTCTCAAGACTTTGGTTAGCCTATCTGCCTGTTTTAATATCTCTGTTAAAACTCACAGGGCCTACTATACCACTCTACTGCGTTAACTGTACAGTGACGTTCGTAATACAGTGGTAAATACTAAGACAACTGGTGACGTCTGAACAGTCAGTTCACAGACTATGAAAAGCACCTGTTTGTTTATGTTAAAAATGAATCACGTACATTTAGAGTTCACAATGGACGTTTTTTGCAACATTTGGCAACCATGAGTCTAAAATAAACATTTATTCAGCGATAACTTAAAGCTGAAGTTGTAGCCTCAGGACAATACATTCAGCAATGTTTAGGGACGTCAATTGTCATTATGATGTCTGATTGTCAACAGAATTTTGACTCTCTGTAAGAAAAAAAAACATCCAGCGCTTGGATACATTTAAAAGTACGGACTGTGTAAAGAACCGTCATGCCAGTTGTCTGGCTTTTAACTTGTGCAAAGTGCAGAGCAGCTGAGTATAAGAAGCAGACAGTCTGATACACTGACTTTCCTGTTAAAAGCTTATTAGTTGTGTTATCTTGTGCTGCTACTGCAGTATTGTAGTTTTTGTGTCAGAGTCTAAATTAACTCTGCAGTTGTGCTTTTTTTTTTAGTGTCCTTCGGTGATATAAAATAACATTGAATTGACATTAAAGGAAGAGTTGACCAAAAATCAAAAATCTGTCTTCATTAATTGACTCTTATTTTCTCTCTTCTGTTGAACACAAAAAGTAAATGTTTAAAAAAATCCTGGTTGTTCTTTTCTATATATTTGAAGTAAATGGGGGCTGGGGCAGTCAATAAAAGTCATTAAAATAAAAATAAATCTGTCTTAATTTGCTCACTCTTATGTTTTTTACATTTTGTTTTTCTCAGATATTTTCTCTTTTCTCAGATATTTTCTCTTTTCTTCTGAATGAATTAAAAAAAATAATATTCTGGTCCATATGTCCAATTTACATAGAAGTGAATGGGGACTGTAACAAATAAAATAAAAATCTGTCATTATTTGCTCACAATTATGTTTTTTTCCTCAAATATTTTTTCTCAAATATTTTCTGTTAAACATAAAAAGTGAAGTTTGAAAAAAATATTCTGGTTGTTATTTTCCTTATGACAGAAATGAATGGGGACTGGGGAAGGCAAGCTCTGAAATAGAATAGAATAAAATAAAATAAAAATCTGTCATAATTTGCTTACTCATGTTTTTTGTTTCTTTTGTTTTGTTTAAATTTGTTCTCAAATATTTTCTTTTTCTGTTTGACATAAAAAGTGAATTTTTAAAAAATATTCTGGTTGTTCTTTTCCATATGTCCAATTTCCACAAATAAAATAAAAATCTGTCATTATTTGCTCACTATTATGTTTTTTTCCTCAAATATTTTTTCTCAAATATTTTCTGTTAAACATAAAAAGTGAATTTTGAAAAAAATATTCTGGTTGTTATTTTCCTTATAACAGAAATGAATGGGGACTGGGGAAGGCAAGCTCCGAAATAGAATAGAATAGAATAGAATAGAATAGAATAGAGTAGAGTAGAATAGAATAGAATAGAATAAAATAAAATAAAAATCTGTCATAATTTGCTCACTCTTATGTTTTGTACATTTTTTTTCTCAAATATTTTGTTGAAATATTTTGTCTTTGTTGTTAAACATAAAAAGTGAAGTTCTGAAAAATCTTCTTTTCCATATAATAGAAGCAAATAGGGCAGTCAAGCTGCAAAATAAAATATATAAAATAAAATAAGTTTTTTTTTTGTTTACATTTTTTCTCAAATATTTTTGGTTGTTCTTCTCCATATAATAGAAGTAAATGGGGACTGGGACTGTCAAGCTCCGAAATGACAAAAAATAAAATTAAATAAAAAAGTAGTCCATTCAACATAGTGGGCAATGTATCAGTTATTTACATGCTATCATATTATTTTACTAATATTTAGTTTAATTTGAAAGTTATTTATTGTCGTTAGTTGACAAGGCAATTTAATTATTTAACCTAATATTTATTTTATTCAAGCTTTATTCCAATTACTGAAAACAATTTTTAACAGTTTTAGTTAACAATTACAACAGTAATTTTTTGTTCCACAGAAGAAAGAAACTGCATAAATAAGACTCAATGACAGAACTTTCATTATTGGGTGAACTGTCCCTTTAAAAGCTTTAAGGTCGCGTTGCCAGTTTGTACATTCTCAGTAGGGGTGGCACGGTACATGAAAAATAACCGAACGGTTCGGTTGGCTTGTCTCGGTTCGGTGCGTGTGTGCCTCACACGGTTCAACGGTTGCGCAATGTAGCCTCGTGCACGTAGTGAGTGTCCTTTTTGCGGGAAATAAGAGGTGTGTGTGGACATACAGACAGTAAAAGTGGAGTGCTGCAGGTTACGTCACGTGTAGAAATGGGAAGTGGGAGAGATAAGGAAGGCTAAATTATTGGTCATTATTTTATGGATTTGTATGTGATCCCTTGGCTTTGTTCTTTTTGTATTATCTGTTCAAGCATTGATAAAAAAATAAATAAAATAAAAAAAAAGAGAGATAAGGAAGGCTGCCCGGAGTTGGAGGATGCGCCAGCGTCGTATAAGGGGCCGTTCACATGTAGCGTCTTTTGCGCTCTCAAGTTCGTCATTTCAAATGTAGACGCGCGGTATGCGCGCTCATAATGGAAGCGACGCGGTCGCGACGCGGTCGCGACGCGCACGCTGTGCGACGCGCTCGTTTTTTCCAGTTCCAGGCGCGTCCGTGCCGCATCGAGATAAAACCATCCAAACACTATAGAATACCCTTAAAGGGACTTTGAAACATCTCAACTTTTCAGAATGCCGCAAACGCACCGCAGGTCATGTGACATGAACCAACCAATCACTTGTTTAAAAGACAGAGCTTAAAGATTTCCTCTCTTTTTCTTTTAAAAGATACAATTTTTGTAAGAGCTACACTGAAGTTGGCAGTTTGATAAATGCAAGTTATTTCTTCTGTTAAATCTTTATGTGCTAAAAAGGCACATGAATTCCTGTAGAGATAGCAATACACTTTCTCCTGTTTTTGCCAAATAAATGAAAAGCATGTCATCAATGTCTTCTCTCTTGCTGTATCAAAATCTCCCCTAGCTTTTCTTTTTTGGTCCCACTAATGTGCTTAAAGTCAAGTCCAATTCAGTTTGTGAATGATTACATGATATAACATTTTTTTTTAAAGAATGTATCCTAAATTGTAGATAATTAAGCTACATATCATATGCCAAAGTAAATTTCTGGAGTGTTAAAGAAAACCGGGATACGAGCCGAACCGTGGGTTTTGTGAACCGTGCCACCCCTAATTCTCAGTGCAGGGATCGTCAGTAGCAAAAAATTCAAGAAGCGAACTGCGGGAAATAGGCCTTGTGCTAACGGGTTGAAGGCACTCTCCTGTCACATAATATCAACAAAAAATTCACAAGGATTGCCCATAGCGTGTTGAAATGACTGCCTACTAGCCGTGAGTTCTGGGGGGACGTTTCCTAGCTCCCGGATGGGAGGAGCCCCAGGTGGGCTGTTGCTTGCTGCCGCTTTGGGTGCGAGGTGAGCGAGGCAGTACGGAGGAGGCAGACCAGGCGGGCCGTATGAAGAGCCGTGACTTCTCTCACTGTGGGCACAGGACAGATGTTTGGGCTGAACGAAAGGAGCGTGGCTGTAGGTGAAGTTGTGGCTATGCTGCGAGACGCTGTGACACTGGCCGTGGCTGTACCCAGAGTGAGTGTAGCTGTGGCTGGAGTGGGCCTGACTGGCAGCAGAGCGGTTGTGGCTTTGATGACTCAGCTGACTGGGTGCCCTCTCACCCCTTCTTCCAACCCACGTTCCCAGTTCTGATTCACTGCCCACACAGCAAGGGGCCTTATGGTCTTTCTCTCGAGGCGAGGGTCTCCGTCCTTTACCAGCACTGGGGTTGGAGCCACTGCTTCTGCTACCTGAGGTGAGAGACAAATGTGTTTGGACAAAAGTAGTATTATTTTCCCTCACAAGACCACACGCTAACCAGACTCAACAAGCGATGACAGCCATTTTTTCCATGTCGAATTATAGCTGTGACAAGCACATCTATATTTGGTTAGTTGCTTGATTTACACTTTTGCAGCGTCAACCCACTCAAAATCACACTGGATAAAAATCCAGCTTCTCATCTACACTACCTTTCAAAAGTTTGACGTGAAGAGTTTAGGAAAGGAGTGAATATTTGCAGTGAATGCACTGATGCATTAAATTGCTCAAAAAAGTTTTTGAACAGTAAGATTTTTCTTAACGAATTCTCACCAAGCCTGCATTTATTTGATCCAAAATACAGCAAAAGTAGTAATATTGTAAAAATATTTTTACTATTTTAAATAAATAAATTAGTTTTAAAAAACTCTTTTTTTTTTTCATTTTCTTTTCTTTTTTCCATTGAACATCTGCTTTCTATTTGAATATATTTAAAAATGTGACAAAGCTAAATTTTTAGCATCATTACTCCAGTCTTCAGTGTCAGATCCTTCAGAAATCATTCGAATATGAGAATTTGCTGTTCAAGAAACATTTTTATTATTATTATTAATATTTAAAACAGTTGAGTACATTTTGTCAGGATTCTTTGTTGAATAGAAAGATCTAAAGATCAGATTATAGAGTCAGAATATATAATATATATATATATATATATATATATATATATATATATATATATATATATAAAAATTTTTTGGAAAGAAATTATTGAAATAAATACTTTCATTTAGCAAGAATGCTTTAAATTGGTTAAAAGTGATGAAAGAGACATTTATAATATTTTCAACATAATAACAAGAAATCGTTTTTGAGCAGCCAATCATAATATTAGAATGATTTCTGAAGGATCATGTAACTGGAGTAATGATGCTAAAAATTCAGCTTTGAAATCACAGGAATAAATTACATTTCAAAATATATTAAAATAGAAAACAGTTATTTTAATAGTAAAATAATTAAACAATTGTACTGTTTTTGCTGTACTTTGGATCAAACAAATGCAGGCTTGGTGAGCAGAAGAGACTTAAGAGACTTAAAAAAAAAACATGAAAGAAGATCTGTCATTATTTGCTCACGCAAAATTTTTTTAATGTAATTTTTTTCTCAAATATTTTCATTTTTTCTGATGAACATAAAAAGAGAAATTTAAAAATATATATATCCTGTTTGTTTTTCTTCTTCATATAATAGAAATAATTGGGGACTGTTAATTAAATTAAATTAAAATAAAAAAGTAGCCCATTCAATAATTATTCCAATTACTGAAAACTATTTTTAATAGAGACTTAAAGTCTCTTAAGTCTCTCTCTCTCTCTCTCTCTCTCTCTCTATATATATATATATATATATATATATATATATATCTTACTGTTCAAAAACTTTTGAATGGTATGTTGCTATAAAAATGTTTAAAATAAATCCTGTTCTTATGAATTTTCTATTAATGCATGAATCCTGAAAAACAGTATCAAGGAGTCCTATTCTGAACAACTGTATTTAACATTGATAATAAGAAGAGTGTTTCTTGAGCAACAAATCAGCATATTAGAATGATTTCTGAAGGATCATGGGACACTGAAGACTAAAAATTCTGTCATAACAAGAATAAATAAAATTCAAAATATATTTAAAGAGAAAAGTTATTTTTAATTGTAATATTCACAATATTACTATTTTTGTATTTTCTATCAAAAAATTGCAAACAAATTTCAAAAATGTTTACAAAACCAAAACCTAATTTTAGAACATCAAGCACCAAGCATATACAAGGAGAGAATGATTGAGGAAGTTGCCAAAATCAAACAAATCCCTCATGTTGTGCAGCATAATTTTTGACAACCTAGTTTATTCCTGTCTCTACTGAAACTGATGAAAATAAAAGTTAAAAATGGACAAAATATGTAGCAATATTCAGCATGTAATGCCAAAAGTAACCAAACATATTAACAACAGCAATACAACAAAAACCATATGGTACGAATATGAACATTTTGTGGTGGTTATGCATTTGCACTGAAGGTAGGTCAAAATGACATGGATGGCCTAAATTTTCCAGACAACTCACATCATACAGTATCATGGAAATATGTATTTAAGCTTCTAGTTGAAAAGTTCAAAAAGAGTATGTGTATTGCATTGCAACAACTTTTCAAAAGATGAGAATCAGTCGGATTCTCATGCACAAGGAGGGTAAAACACATGCCCACACAAGAAACACAAACAAGCAACACAGTTGGGGAGTCACAATGGTCACCCCATGAGTCATACGCCATATGATGACAAACCACTGGAATAACAAGATGTCAAGGAGAAAAGGTGGAGCGGGAGGACGTTTGAATATGAATGCTAATCTTACCGGATCCCCCATGAATAGAAGAAATTTCCATCAGTCTATAGACGGCCAGCAAAAACAGAGGGAACATTAGAATTACGACATGTTGCCCAACCAGATCGTCCAGCTCTCACTCCCACACCAAATATACCAAAGGAGTTCTTAATAACAACCCTACACCCCAGTTTCTGTGATGCCACCATATGTTATGCTTCCCGAAGCATATCCAGCAATTTGAGTAGGCTGGATCGGTGTTAAAAAGTCATGAAGATCAATGACCTTTGCATTATTACTGAAACACATTCCCAACTCTGTACTAACTCCACCATGCACATTTATGCGAAGGGTGGCAAAAGCAAATGTAAATGATTGAAAAGTCTGATCATACCACATATACGGAATATCCAAGTGAATACAGCGACAATGATGATGCTCTAGAAATGGAATCATTAAAAAGAAAGTTGTTGGCATCTGAGATCTTGATTTCGACTTTCTGTTAAACCAGATTTGTGATTTATTGATAATAATAATGTCATTTAATTTAAGGAAAGGACCATTTGTACCTCTCAATGTAACAATAACAAAGATTTAAATAAATTCTTACATATATAAATAAATAAATAATGTCTCACAATGAGAGATATATTTTTAAAACATTCAGACGTTACAGAAAGTAATTAATTCATTTTAATTTAATTTTATTTCATTCTATATTACTCTTTATTGTTCATGTATTATACATCACATATAATGCAATTTTATTTACAATAAATCAAATCATTCAAAATCACTCCTTTTAAAAGTTTTTAAGTGGTTTTGGGCCATTTAGTAGCATGTAAAAGTAAACCTTCTGAATATTTTCTGTTTGTGTAGTGAATCTTTAGGGTTTAATGTTTATTAAAATGCATGTTTCATATTAACTTTGTCACGCATGCTGTTTGGTTATATACACTACCAGTCAAAAGTTTTTGAACAGTAAGATTTTAAATGTTTTTATAGAAGTCTCTTCTGCTCACCAAGCCAGCATTTATTTGACAGCAAAGACAGTAAAATGTAAAATATTTTTACTATTTAAAATAACTGGTTTCTATTTGAATATATTTTAAAATGTAATTTATTCCTGTGATTTTAAAGTTGAATTTTCAGCATCATTACTCCAGTCACGATTCTTCAGAAATCATTGTGATATTCGGATTTACAGCTCAAAAAACATTTATTATTATAATTGTGTTGAAAATAGCTGAGGAGATGTTTTTCAGGTTTCTTTGATGTATAGAACGTTCAGAAGAACAGCCTTTTTTTCTAAAATAGAATTTTTTTTGTAACATTATAAATCATCATCAACATTATCATCACTTTTGCCCAATTTAAAGCATCCTTGCTAAATAAAAGTATTTCTATAAGTTCTTTCATTGTTGGATCTTTCTATTCATCAAAGAATACTGAATAAATGTACTCAACTGATTTATATATTGATAATAATAATAAATGTTTCTTGAACAGCAAATCAGCATGATTTCTGAAGAATCACTGAAGACTGAGTAATGATGCTGAAAATGTAGCTTTGATCACAGAAATGAAAAACATTTTAAAATATATTCAAATAGAAAGCAGTTATGTTAAACAGTAAAAATATTTCACAATATAACTGCTTTTCCTTTATTTTGGATCAAGTAAATGCAGGCTTGGTGAGCAGAAGAGACATCTTTAAAAAAACATTAAAAATCTTACTGTTCAAAAACTTTTGACTGGTTGTGTATATTCGGGAGTCAATATTAACGTCTGTCATAAAACGCATGATATATCTAGTACCTTAAATGAAATTACACATCAGTTATAATCACTCACATTATTGATCATTTTCATGTCCAGCAATGGTGTTATGAATGTAACATCAGCCTTTGTTTATGTGTAGTTTGACAGTATCTGACTAATTAATTACTATGCATTTGATTTACGAAAGTAACAAACTTAATATTTTAAATATTTTCTGAATGAATGGACAAAACTGAAAGTTTAACCATGCAAATTTGTACACATGATTTACTAGTCTTGTGCCACTGATGTCATTCTGGCTGGGTGCCGTGTTCATTCAGGTACTGAAAGCAAAACTAATCTGCATGAACACATTGTAATATTATACCTATTCATCCTACATGCAGATTTACAATAAACCCACTGACGTTTCTATTTTACTGTAATAAATTCCATTTATAGTACTTTAGAGCAGTTACAAACGTAACAGTTGTCACTTAACATCACTAGTCACTCCTGAAAGCAAAATAAAAAGTCGAACAGGAAGCTCACGGGATTGTGCGTGGGGACGAGCACGAAAAGGGGTTTTCCCTTTCCGTCAGTGCATCTTTTATTGCGTTGTATTAAACACAAAGAACACCCACCTTCGCTTTGTTGGCTGCCTGCACTGCCACTGTGAAAACTGTGGCAAGGGTCCGAGTATCCAGGAGGGAAGCCTGGCGGAGGAGTGGGGTAACCTGGGTATGGGTAGGGCTGCCCGCCGAGGGGCCACGGGTTGGTTCCTGGTGGAGGAAGAGGTGCGAGACCATCCTGGTCAGAGCCTCCGCCACTAGATCCCTCATTCAGATTGAGAGAAGCCATATCTGAGAACAGGAGAATTTCAACATCATTAAAATTATCAGTATTTGACGTCATTTTAATTTATTTTAAATTATTATTAATGCCGTTTTATGACTCTAAGCACCAAATCTTTGAGCCTTTAAGCCAGAAATTAAATTTCAAAAGTGATTAAATTGATCAAAAGTGATAGTAAAGACAAAATCATAGTTTCCAGCTGTTTTTAACACTGATAATAATCAGAAATGTTTCTTAAGCACAAAATCAGCATATTAGAATGATTTCTGAAAGATCACGCAACGTTAAAAACTGAAGTGATGGCTGCTGAAAACGCAGATTTGCCATCACATTAATAAATTACATTTCAAAATACATAAAAATTGAACACAGGTATTTTAAATTCTAATAATATTTCACAACATTTATGTAAATGTAGCATTGGTGATATAACAGACTTTTTTTTTTACATAAACTCAAGTGTGTGTTGACTGTACTTTGGCACAGGTCTCCAAAGGTATAGTAGCACTGCTCCGAGAAGGTGATTTTATTGACTGTGTGTCTCAGGTAGCCGTGTTTCAACAAACTGCTGGCGTATTTTCTAGCATCCCGGCGGTCCTTGAAGCCCTCAACCCGTGAGAACAGCCAGTCGACAACATCAGCCCCTGGAACAGAAATTGAGCAATGAATGAATGAATGAATGGATTTATATAGCACTTTAATTGTGTACACCCAAAGCGCTTTACAGTCATATGGGGGGATCTCTCCTCAACCACCACCAGTATGTGGCATCCACTTGGATGATGCGACGGCAGCCACAGTACAACGGCGCCAGTGCGCTCACCACACACCAGCTACAGGTGGAGAGGAGAGAGTGATATAGCCAATTCAATGAAAGGGGATTATTAGGAGGCCACGATTGACTAGGGCCAGTGGAGGGAATTTGGCCAGGACACCGGGGTTACACCCCTACTCTTTACGAGCAATGAGAAAAATAACACATACTACACTGATTATACAAAAATTTACCAAACATTTGATGCAAGGTACAAGGAAAGTACCTCCCATTCAACAAATTCAAACCACAGCCAAAAAAAAGCACAAACCAATGACAGCATTGGCTATAGTGATCTTCAACCACATTCGGTCTCTGATCTCCAGGCCTGAATCTGGTAGCTGCATGACCTTTACTATAGTCGCCATGTCTGTTTTTGACACCGAAAGGGGGAGATCATCAAACTCTGTGAAGTGAGAGAAATAACAGTGTTGAGCATGATAAATCTGCTATTCTATTAACAGACTCTAGGACGCAGGAATATGACTTTGATCATACCATAATGGGGGAATGGCCCAGAAAGTGCTGTAGTGTGTGAGATCCAGGCAGCAGGGTCGATTGGTCTCACCGGCTCAGCTGAGGACAGACAGACTGCAGAATTTAAATACAGTGCAATCCAAAAAGGTAATACATCTAGAATTCAGCTGCTATAATGGCAGGTGGAAGGTACCTCTAGGGATGGTGAAGTAGCTTCTAGGAGAGGGGTCCCAACATTTCGCCACTGTTAGGCTTATCGGCCTGTGGACAAATGAAACATAAAACATTGTAAAACAGAGCATTATGACAGATTTACTGACAATTTATTAATCAGCTGAGGTGTGGCACCCAACCTCACCCTGGTTTGGAGACGATTTCCCGTAGAATCCTCACAGCATCATCATTACTCATGTTCTCAAAGTTCACGTCATTGACCTGAGGAAATTATACTTCCATTAAATCTCCCAATATTTAAAGCTTTACATCACATGCAGCTTAAATAAGCTTAAAAATTATTTTTTTCAGCAGTTCCTATGTGTTTAAATGTCAAGATGGTGTTATAATAAAGTGTTATTGTATTATTTGTAGATGTTCTTCCGTAATAAGTTTGCATTTTAATGAGTGAAATAAGTATTTGATCCCCTATCAATCAGCAAAATTTCTGGCTCCCAAGTGTCCCAAGTGTTTTATACAGGTAACAAACTGAGATTAGAAGCACTCTCCTAAAGGGAGACACCTGTCCACAGAAGCAATTAATCAATCAGATTCCAAACTCTCCACCATGGCCAAGGATGTCAGGGACAAGATTGTAGACCTACACAAGGCTGGAATGGGCTACAAGACCATCGCCAAGCAGCTTGATTAGAAGGAGACAACAGTTGCGATTATTCGCAAATGGAAAAAACACAAAATAACTGTCAATCTCCCTCGGTCTGGGGCTCTAGCAAGATTCTCACCTTGAGGAGTTTCAATGATCATGAGAACGGTGAGGAATCAGCCCAGAACTACACAGGAGGATCTTGTCAATAATCTCAAGACAACTGGGAGCATAGTCACCAAGAAAACAATTGGTAACACACTACGCCGTGAAGGACTGAAATCCTGCAGTGCCCACAAGGTCCCCCTGCTCAAGAAAGCACATGTAGAGGCCTGTCTGAAGTTTGCCAATGAACATCTGAATGATTCAGAGGAGAACTGGGTGAAAGTGTTGTGGTTAGATGAGACCAAAATCTAGCTCTTTAACATCAACTCAACTCACCGTGTTTGGAGGAGGAGAAATGCTGCTTATGACCCCAAGAACACCATCCCCACCGTCAAGCATGGAGGTGGAAACATTATGCTTTGGGGGTATTATTCAGCTAAGGGAACAGGACAACTGCACCGCATCAAAAGGACCATGGACAGGGCCATGTACCATCAGGGCCAGGGCATTGAAAATGGCTTGTGGATGGGTATGACACAAAACACACAACCAAGGCAATACATGAGTGGCTCAAGAAGAAGCACATTAAGGTCCTGGAGCGGCCTAGCCAGTCTCCAGACCTTAATCCCATAGAAAATCTGTGGAGGGAGCTGAAGGTTCGAGTCGAACCTTCAAACCTTAATGACTTGGAGAGGATCTGCAAAGAGAAGTGGGACAAAATCCCTCCTGACATGTGTGCAAACATGGTGGCCAACTACAAGAAACATCTGACCTCTGTGATTGCCAACAAGGGTTTTGCTAAGTCATGTTTTGCGAAAATACTTATTTCACTCATTAAAATGCAAATCAATTTAATAATAAAAATAACTTTTTTGAAATGTGTTTTTCTGGATTTTTTTTTGTTATTGCTCTGTTTCTCACTGTTTAAATAAACCTTCCATTAAAATTATAGACTGATCATTTCATTGTCAGTGGGCAAACATACAAAATAAGCAGGGGATCAAATAATTTTTATTCACTGTATGTATATATCCTGGATCACAAAACCAGTAAATTTTTTGAAATTGAGGTTTATACATCATCTGAAACTGAATAAATAATCTTTCCATTGATGTATGGTTTGTTAGGATAGGACAATATTTGGCCGAGATACAACTATTTGAAAATCTTGAATCTGAGGGTGCAAAAAAATCTAGTTGTCCAAATGAAGTTCATAGCAAAGCATATTACTAATCAAAAATTAAGTATATATATATATAAACACATATACATATACATATATATTCCTATTTAAAGAGATTCAACCAAAAATTTAAATGTTGTCATTAATTCTTCATCCTCAAGTCATTCCAAACCCTAAATAAACAGCAATGCAACAACCATGTTCAAGGCCCACAGAAGTAGTAGGGACATTGTTAAAATAGTCCATGTGACATCAGTTGTTCAACTGTCATTGTATGAAGCAACGAGAATACTTTTTAAACGCGAAGAAAACAAAAATAACGACAGGGTCAAAAAGCTCTCGGATTTCATCAAATATTTCTTAATTTGTGTGTTCCAAAGATGAACAGGTTTGGAACGACGTGAGGGTGAGTAATTAATGAAAGAGTTTTCATTTTTTGGTGAACTGTTTTTTTCCCCAAACACATACGTTAGGGCCAGTTTCACTGAGAGAACCATTCCAGAGAACCAGAGGCCAAAAAATTAATGTTTGCTAGTAGTTTTGATAGACCTGGTATTGTGTGACTCCTAGTTGAGGCTTCCAAGTCGTCTTTTATTTCCTGAAGCAAATTAAAAATAACATGGCTTGGCAAATGATATGATCGAATAAAGTGTTCTTCTGGCATTCCAAATAAATTAATACATGTGGAAAAAATCCTCTCCCTTCTACCACGCGCTTTCTAGGAGCAATAATTGCAGCCATTTCAAGCAAAAAATAGTTTAAGATGTTTTTTTTTTAGGCATTGAATAATGTTGCAAATGCCAGTAATTTGACAAATGCAAATGCTAGTAAAACACGTTGTGATTCATCGGAATACTGTCCTATAAATTTTGTGTCTGAAAGGGAAACTCCTATAAATGCATATTCAATAAGGTCATGCGCAAAAATAACTGTGTCCACGCCTTTTCAGCGCTAATTCTTAACGGCTTTAGTAAAACCTAAATGTACAATTTACGCCAAAAGATGGTTTGTGCTAACGCAAACTGTTAGAAACACTAGCCCTAAGTTTCTTCTATGGAATAGAGGTGAATAACTGAAGAGAATCCTGGCCAATCTTATCAATAAAAAGAAAGTGAATGAAAACTTGGTCTGCCAAGCTCTAAAATGACTAAGAAGTTCCATAAAGCTATTATAAAAGTAGAACAAATGACGTTATGCTCTATATTCTGAAGTCTGATATCTATTATGACAAACAGACCAAAGTTTAAGTCAACAACCACTTGTTCCTCACATAAAGTTATTATATAAAACAGTGAATTGAATAATATGGACTTCTTTAATAGTACATTTTTAGTACAAATGAATTGTAATTGCATGAAAAATGGTGTTTATCAAAAATATCTCCTTTTATTTTTCACATAAGAAAGAAAATCATATGAGTTTGGATCAAAATGGTGAGTAAATGAGTAAATATTTGACTTTTAGCTGACTTTATTCTTCAAAAAAATGACTAACAAACTGCCTGTTTGTTTATATGTCACATTTCCTGGTCACTTTGACATCATCCTGCAAAATTCACCTAACAACACAGGGTCATTTAACAATTATGGTTTCTAAATCAGATCACCAGAGTGAGGAAAATTCCCTGTTGTGTAAATAAATGACATGACATGAAAGCACCACTCTGTCCTTTGTGGTCAATGACACATTAAATGTCCTTTAGCAGGAAGGAAAGGGAATGAAGCACAAGAAGTCTACAACACAGGAGGTGACCAACTAACCCTTGACAATTCCACAAGTGCATTTAGAAACTAAAAAGAGAAGAGAGTTACAATAACAGGCCAGTTTCAGTTCTGTTAATGGAATTGTTAGTGTAAATATCTATTAAATTTGCGCAATGACTTTGAGGATATACTCAAGATGCTTTTCCTGGTGATAACATTTAAGTAAGTGGTATTTACCCAATAAAATAATATGAGGATGAGTAAATGTTGACAGAATTTCCCTTTAACTAACATTGTGGATACTGGCAATTACTTAAATGCGCATTGTCTCATTTTTCATCTTCTGATAAAGATTTCACCTGTAACAGCATGTCTCCAGGCTCAATCCTGCCATCGGCCGCCACCGCTCCACCTTTCATAATGGAGCCAATATAGATGCCTCCATCTCCTCTGTCATTACTCTGGCCCACTATACTGATACCCAGGAAGTTGTACTTCTCTGTGAGTAAAAGAGATGAGGCTGTTTCCAATGACGTGATCATCTATATTTAGAGCACAGTGTGCACAACTGACCTTGAAAAACAGGAGGTTCAGTTTAGTCAAGTGGACAGATAAGAGAAAAGAGGGAGGAGGCACAGGGACAGATGATGGGAAACAGAAGTTACCTGGTGAATAAATTCTTACCCATGTTGAGAGTAACAGTGATAATGTTGAGGCTCATTGTGGAGTCTGTAATACTACTGAAGGATGAGGACTGTCAAAAAAAAAAAAAAAAAAAAGATTAGTACAGATCGAACACTAATGCGTAGAGATGTGTGCTTTTTCCTCTACGTTCTCACCCTGTCCATTTTGGTGACTTTCTGCCTCCGTCGTCTGCGTTTGTGTCTACGCATGAGGTGTGATGAAGAGCTCTGCTCGGTTGAACTGCTAAGTCTGTGGCTTTAGAGAAAATGAAAGGTCAAGGCAGAGTTTAACGCTACACTAATGAAGCAACATGTTATTATGAAGCTCTAAGTGCACTCCAATATGAGTTCAGTTTTAAGGTCAATTCTCAGTTCTCAGTTCTTAATTAAAAATAGTACAGCATAATTTATTTTGACATTATAACTTTTATTCTGACTGGCACTGAAGCATTCACACACAAAAATGTAAAAAAAAAAAAGTTATTTTCAGAAAATTGACAAAAGTATATTTATTCAATTTAGCCTGATGCAAAGTTCTTTCAAACACCTGAGGAAAATTGATGTGCAGGTCAGTGGCAAAACGTCCCTAAAGGTGGGAAAAGTTGTTTAATACTGAATATTTGCATTTCTGTTAGGGATTATAGGGTTGTCAAACGATTAATCCGATATAGAAGTTTGTGTTTATATATGTGTGAATACTGTGTACATTTATAATGTATATATAAATACACATTTACAAATATTTATGTCTATATGTATCTATATTTACACTGTATATAATTTAAATTACATATACATATAAATATTTTATATATAAATATAAACATTTTCTTAAATATATACATGCAAGTGTGTGTATTTATATATACATAATAAAAATACACAGCACTTACACATATATTATGTAAACACAAACCTTTATTTTGGACACAATTAATCGCGATTAATCGGTTGACAGCCCTAGATACACACAGTATATGGGCATCATAACTATTACAGCTTTTATTACAGACAATTTTGCAATGAATGCATTAAAGGCATTAAATTGCTCCACTTCCAAAATAAAAATTTCCTGATAATTTACTCAGTTCTCACCCAGGATGTTTGTCTTTCTGTCTTCAGTCACAAAGAAATTAAATTTTTCCGAGTAAACCATTCCAGGATTTTTCTCCATATAGTGGACTTCAATGGTGCTCTACGGATTGAAGGTTAATAAGGGTCTTATTTAGCGAAATGATTAGTTATTTTCTAAAAAAAAAAAAGAAAAAAAAAAGTACAGTTTATATACTTTTTAACCTCAAATGCTCGTCTTGTCTAGCTCTGCGATGCGCATGCGTACTCTGATCAATACAATTAGGGTATATTTTCTCCTCCAACTTCAAAATCGTCCTACTTCGCTGCAGAAGTACCGACCCAGTGTTTACAAAGTGAACGTGCAAAGAATATGAAACGCAAAACAGCTTACCTTTACAAAAAATAAGGTAAAACGGTGATATAGGATGATTCTGAAGTTGGAGGAGAAAATGAGATGGGGGTTTTTCAACATACCCTAACTGTATTAAAAAGTGCACAGAGTACGCACATGCATTGCAGAGCTAGACAAGCATTTGTGGTTAAAAAGTGTATAAATATTGTTTTTTTTAAATAATGACATCTTTTTGCTAGGTAAGACCTCTGCTGGGATCATTTAGAGCCCCTTGAAGCTGCACTGAAACTGCATTTTTAAGCTTCAATCTGTTGAGCACCATTGAAGTCCACTTTACTGGGAAAAATCCTGGAATGTTTTCCTCAGAAAACTTCATTTCTTTGCGACTGAAGAAAAAAATGAATTTCTGGGTAACTTGGTGGTGAGTAAATTACCAGGAAATGTTTATTCTGGAAGTGGAGTAAATCCTTTTTGTGATCCTTTAGAAAAAATGTAACTTGATTGAATAATTTCAACTGATGAACCATGTTTCAAATTTAATTATAAAGATCAAATTCATATTTAATTCTTTGGCCAGCTTTACAAATTCAATTAGAGGGCAATGTTGTCATGTCAGTGGACAAATAAGTACAGTCATTGTTTGAAAGGAAATGCATCCGGCACTCTGAGCCAACAAAATTCACATTTAATTTCTCCTGTGAAGTGAAACATTGAGCAATGTCTGACCTGCTGGCATCCTCATCCTCCTCACTGTCGATAAATGAGCTGGATTCCAGCTCACTGCTTATCACTGATGTGCTGTCATAACCAACAGCTGAGTCACGATTGGCCCGCTCCGATTTCGAGTGGCCGTTCACACGAGGGACTGAGAGAAAACAAAAAAGACATTGTTTAAAAGCAGAGGAAGGCGACAATAAACACACTTCAAAGACAGAATACAGTACATAATTCTGGGAAAGGCATGATAGCAGCGGAAGACAAATGAGATAAACAGTGAGGTTTTGTCTTCATAATGGACTTATAAGAACTGTCATTGAATCATGATCCATTTAAAGGTTTCAAACTATCTACTGATCAAACTACGCAATCATTATGTGCTTTATACTGAAGAACCAAAGGTTCATGACTTTTTCAAGTCAGAAAACATGGCTGGGGTATACATACAGAGACAAGGACGAAGCTGCATCTCTGGGTGGCATCGGATGCGCTGAAACGGTCTGACCAAACGATAAGATCGCTGTGGACCCCGAAAGCAACCAAAACATTCCAGTACTGCAGGAGTGCTCATTTCAGACCATTACGTTCCACATAGCCACTCATACGCACAAATCAATCATGGCTATTTTAGCCAACCACATTTCACTTACACATACAGAGGAAGCCCTATCATTCCTCTGCCATGTGTGAGTTCACAGGACAATGGTATTAAGGGTACAAGCGGAGGCCTGCGGCGAGATGAGCTGCACGCCTGCAGCTGAGTGAAACAGCCTATCAGTAGCCCTCTTTTTTCAGAAAGGATGGTCCACAGGTGGGTAATGCATTTATAGCCTCTCCAGAGTCCTTTTAGCCTCACTTTAGTATGCGTTAGATGTCAGGAAAGAGAGAGATAATGGAAGACGAAGATGAATTCACTCAAGATGTTTGCACCAAAACAATGTTCCTTCTACATCTGACTTCAGGAGATGACCATATGCCTGTGAAGCGCAATATTAATGTAAGTGACCAGTATATTCATACTGAAATCAAAACAGGCTGTAAAATAGTACAAGAATAAATGCTTTTTATATTTGCTGAACTGTTTCTAATGTTTGCTAGTCCAGTTATGCTAAATCTTATGTAAACAGCTTTTATATCATAAGCTAAATATGGTTATTTCAATATATTAAGACGCAGGATTTTATATATATTTCAAATTTAAATACTACTTATTTTAGGCATATTTCATTAAATACTATATATACAAGTTTTACTCTTTTGTTGCAGATCAAATGTATTTATTTATTTATGAATTAATTCCATTTTAAATTATTTAATTAATTAATTAATTTGGGCAGCCGTGGCCTAATGGTTAGAGATTCGGACTTGTAACCCAAAGGTTGCAGGTTCGAGTCTCAGGTCCGGCAGGGATTGTAGGTGGGGGGAGTGAATGTACAGCACTCTCTTCACCCTCAATACCACGACTGAGGTGAGTCCCTTGAGCAAGGCACCGATCCCCCAACTGCTCCCCGGGCGCCGCAGCAATGGCTGCCCACTGCTCCGGGTGTGTGTTCACGGTGTGTGTGTGTTCACTACTGTGTGTGTGCACTTGGATGGGTTAAATGCAGAGCACAAATTCCTTGTATGGGTCACCATACTTGGCCTCACTCACCCCCTTTCCTTTCCCTTTCCTTTATTTAAGACATATTTAATTAAATACTAATATATATATATATATATATATATATATATATATATATATATATATATATATATATGCGCATATAATATATATATATATATATATATATATATATATATATCTAATATATATATATATGAATATGCATATAATATATATATGCATGCAATATAAAGCTTAAATATGAATATAGGATTATTTATTATTATTATCATAATCTTCATACTTATTACGATTATTTCTAAATTATAGGATACTTAATTTCAAAATGATCAGTAAGAAATAATACATATATAACATTTATTACTTACAAATATTTATTATATATAATATTAATAAAACTAATACATAATTTTATATTCATATTTAAGCTTTATATTGCATGCTTTATTTTGCTGTGCAACAAAAGTAAAACTTGACATAATGTTTTTCTTTTATCTTAACTTTACTGAATGTATTTTACTTTTATCAGTAACTCATTCCAACTACTTATAAAATTGTATTTGCATCAACATACAATTACAGAGCTTTTACACAAACTTTTTCTCTGCAGAAAACATTAGTTAACAAATTATAGGGGATGGTGTACATCAAGTAAAAAGAAATTTTTATGTTAATGATAAAATCATGCAATTTATTTTTAAACTGAAAACATCTACACAAAATACTCTTGTTATCAGAGAGATGCATTAGTCTTACCTCAGCTGCTTCACAGTTTTCATTACAGTGCTGCACGTCTCATTAGCTTGCAGCATTTCAAGGACTCAATGAAATGTAACCTCCTTTATGCGGGAACTCAACTGTCTATAAGACGTGCCCTCGCATCAGTTTCCACTTTAACGGCGCAGGAGTGTATAAGACAATGAACTGGCCCTGAGCAAAGGTGCAGTCTACTCTACTCACAAACAAGCCTCTGGGCAGTGCTGCCGCTGATAACTGATGATTTTATGGTAAAGTTGAGCACAAAAGAAAAACTGTCATTTTGTTGTGTATTCACACTGACAGCGAAACTTGAAAATCACGAAATCTTGCTTAACCTAAAGATGAGCCAAACCCAACACAAATCAACACCTCCATGTGCACCACACAGCAAAACTGAAACTGAATATTGGTGGCTCAGCACGGTTAACAGATAAGCGCCTGAGGCTAGAAAGGAGATCCCGTCTCTCACTCCTTCTGCCCCTAGGGCACACACCTGTCCTTAATAACCAAGCACATATTTTTCATCCAATCACACCCAGTAGAAGTCAGCACTGGGACAACCTTGACAAATCACCCTCTGACTCCACAGGCATGACAGAAAGTGAGTGCAAAAGCCATCAGAATTTCGCATTTGTTGTGGTTGAAATGAAAAGGTGAGTCTGCTTTTCTAAACTAAGAGCTAAACAAAAGTGGTTTCAGGTACAACTATTTAAGAAAATGAATACAAATCAATAAATAAATCAGTTTTGTCATTATCAGGCCCTACGATTTCCATGATGTGGTAAACATGGACGGAATCGCAGAATCTAGTCATAAAATGCGCAATGTCACAGAATTTCAGATTAATAAAAAAATAACATTTTCAATATGAAAATCAGGGTAAATTGAACTTATTTTGTTTTCTGGGACAAATGTAAGCATCTTCTGTAGCTTCTGAAGGGCAGTACTACATGACAAAAAATATGATATTTAGGTAAAATAAGAAAAATGTACACATCTCCATTCTTTTCAAAAGTTTTCACCCCCCAGCCTTAATGCATTGTTTTTACTTCTGGAGAATCAGTGAGCGTTTGAACCTTCTGTAATAGTTGCATATGAGTCCCTCAGTTGTCCTCAGTGTGAAAAGATGGGTCTCAAAATTATACAGTTATTGTTGGAAAGGGTTTAAATTAGGGGTGGGCATAGATTATTTTTTTTAATCTAGATTAATCTAGATTAAATCTTGGAATTAATCTAGATTAATCTAGATTAAAATGGCTAATTTGAATTCTGCTGAAGGCATTCAGAATATGTGTGCTACCCAAATAATGACTTAAAGTCTTTGAGAATGGATCATAAAGCTCATAAAGCTGTTCTATGATAATTTGTTGCAGGGTGTCTACAGGTTTGACCAAGTTAAATTTAAGACATTTTAAGACTTTTTAATACCATTTTCAAACAAAATTTAAGACCAAATTGAAAGTCCCGCAAAAGTCTAGCACAAAACTATGAAGATATTTTAAATTATTATTTTATTTAACTGATTATTCTTGGGAATATTCAACAGAAAACACTATTCCAGAAGAAGAAATTATTTTCTATTCCATGACAAAGTCAAGGCTCTCACACACTTTGAAGCCAATGTAACAGTGTAACAAACACGGATTTTGAGTCATGGATCGGATCATTTTTCGGATCAGAAAAAAAAAAAAAAAGTTTGTTTTTTCCTAATTACTGAATGCTTACTTTAGGTAGGCTACTTCTCATCCACAGCAAAAACTACTATCTGAACTAAAGTTCAGTAACAAAACAAGAACAATTACACAAATGACAAGTGTAAATGAATACAACATAAAGTTAGTAATAAAATCAATAACACTAGTATTCAGGAGGGGAAATTTAATAATTAATTGTAAAATAACTAGTGTTTCTCACTGCAGGTATTTATAGGACGCTGTCTCTTTAAGGCCAAATGCACGCATCTCTTTCTCAGCTGTTTCGGTTCACTGAAGACATAAACGACTGTTAAACAGAATACCAAAACGGGTATTAAGACATGACTTGGTATGTACGTTTCCGTTCAAATAGCAGTTAAAGAGGAATCAATCTGTGTGAATCGCGCCGCGCGCCTCTCTCTCCTCTCTCTCTCTCTCTCTGCGCGTGCTCGCGTCAGGTGTGTGCGGCAACGTAAAAACATGTACTAATTATAAACTTTTACTCTATGATGGTTAAACTTAACAGTTAATCTGCAAATCAAATGCGTGTAGTTGGGCGGAAACCCGCTAAATTTGGCAACACTGAGGCGTTGTCAAGCAAGCGCGTGTCTAGCAACAGAACAGATTTAGAACGTGCGCAGGAGATTCTCCTCAAAACGATAAACTTTTCCTTTTCAAAGTGTAAAAAATTTAAGACCCTTGGATTTAGATTTAAGACAAATTAAGACATTTAAAGGCCTTATTTTAGGACAACGGAATTTAAGACTTTTTAAGACTTAAGGATCCGCGGCCACCCTGTGTTGATGAAAATAAATTATGTTCAATTAGATGTACTTGTGTTTACTAACTAACTAACAATGAAATTATTTTTTCTCCCTATTAGATTGTGTTTTTTTTTACGTCAACACCATAGACTGTAAAAAATATGGACGTAGTATCCGTGACGTCACCCGTAGGATTCTGAAGCGCTATTTTGAAGCCTGTTGTGGGCGGGATTCGGCCGTCGCCATCTTGGAAACGCGTCACCGCGCGTCACTCCCGGCTAATCAAAAATGGGCAAAAAGGCGGGACGTGGGTGGAGCTGGTTGCTGAAACCACGCCCGCCTAGCGCGACAGTGGTGACAGCAGCGGCAATCCCCCTGTCACTCAAGTGGACACGCCCTTAATTATGCTGAACTTTAAGGCTTAATATAACTTAAACGGATGAGTTATAAAAAAAATTCACCCCCCTCACAGTTGACATGAAGGGCAAAACTAGCTATATAGACCAAAACCATTTTTTGAACCAGGCTGTAAACATACTTTTTTCTGCTGTAAAGTTGGGCATTTTAACATGGGGAGTCAATGGGACTGACTCTCTTTTGCAGCCAGCCTCAAGCGGCCAGTCGATGAATTGCATTTTAAGACACTTCCGTGTTGGTTTCAATAGAGAGAGCGGGAGGTTGCCCCTTGGTCAACACCTACCCAGCCCATTACATGTTACACCGTACTTTTATTTTGACAGGTTGCCGTGAAGTTTCTGTGTATACAGTATGATATGATGCTAGTTTTCTCAAATGAAACGGTAAAAGTGACACTCACAGCAGTTTTGGAGATTGAGTTTATCTGTTCATGTGAGATGAAAATGCCAAAATTTACCGGGAGCGTCACGTGTGTTTCAGTATATGCGTGTAGTAAAAGCTCGTCTCCGCAATGCATACATACAGCTAGGCAAACGGAACATATCGGATTCATATTAAAACGGTCTTTTTGCATTTCAGTTTTCACATACACTAGTCCATATCGCGATTTGAATTAAGTGACTGACCAACATTTGATTTATGAATCCAAAAAACGACGAATTTACGTGGCATTTCGCTATAGTAGATTCGGTTTTTATGAATGGAGAACGACGTGATCCCGTCTGTGTTTTGGCGGAGGAGACTTAAACGCGCGACCATATTCTACACAGTCTTCGGTATACATCCGCGTTAAACTATCAAGGTGAAAGTCATCATAGCTTGCGTAGTTTAGACCCAGCTCCCAACCCAAATTTGAGAATAGATTAACGGCGATATTTGTTTTATCGCGCGATAAGAGTTTCACCGATAACGGCCCACCACTAGTTTAAATACACAAAAATGCTGAAAAAACAAAGAATTTGTGGGATCTGAAAGATTTTTCTGAAAAAGTTTAACTGTTTAGGCAGTTTAACTGTTCAGGACAAACAAGGGACTCATGAACAACTATCACTAAACACAAAAAACACAGCTGTGGATCATTCAGGTAACAACACAGTATTAAGAATCAAATCTAAATGTCTTTAATGTGAAATATCTTATTTAAATCAGTACTAAATAAATGCATTTTGTATGATCGCTCTTATTTTGGTAAAATAATTAACATTTTGCAGATTCTGCAAGGTGTATGTAAACTTTTGATCTCAATTGTGTGTGTGTGTGTATATATATATATATATATACACAACCAGTCAAAATTTTAGACTCACTTCCCTATTCTCTCTGATGGGGAAGTGTGCCCAAACTTTTGACTGGTAGTGTATATATATTAATTATATAAAAGTGACTGCATATATTATGAATTTCAATAAAACACATATTATGTGTTTATATTTGTGTGTATTCATATAGGCTGCAAGTTATTGTGGGTTACAAGCACACATAAACATGTAGTGCTACTCTAAAAAACTAAAATTAAAAAGTAATTCAAATATAATCCTACAGGACAAAGTGAAATTTAGTTTAAAAATTACAATGCCCAATGAGATTCTATGAATCAATAAAAGATCCTACAGGACAAAGTGAAATCCCATTAAATAAAACACTGTCCAATAAGATTCTAAAAATCAAGTAAAATCCTACAGGACAAAGTGAAATTCCATTCAAATGAATCAGAATGTCCAAAAGGATTCTAAGAATCCACTAAGATCCTAAAGGATAAACTGAAATTCCAATAGGATTTTTGAACGCTCTACTATGACAGCTTTCTGAGTTTAAATTAGTTCACTTCCAGAACAAAAAATTTACAGATAAATAATTTAATTTGAAAAGGGACCATGTACAATTTTAACATAAATGTTTCCATTTCATGCATTGTACGGAATTTAGCCAACGGCTAGTTTTCATTAGCGGTCCCCTGGCAGGTAATCATAATCATAGGTATGATTCATGTTCATGTCTTTCTTTCCTCAGTAGTAAAGAAATTATTTTTTTTAAGAAAACATTTTAGGATTTCTCTCCATATAGTGGACTTCAATGGTGCCCGCAAGTTTCAACTTCCAAAATGCAGTTTTAATGCAGCTTCAAAGGCTATAAACGATCCCAGACCAAAAAAGAAGGGTCTTATCTACCGAAACGATTGGTTATTTTCTAAAAAAAAAATTACAATTTATATACTTTCAAAGCTCAAATGCTTGTCTTATCAAGCCCTGCGTGAACTCTGTGTAGTCCAGTTCATGACAGTTAAAGAGATACTTCCTCCAAAAATGAAAATTTGATGTTTATCTGCTTACCCCCAGGGCATCCAAGATGTAGATGACTTTGTTTCTTCAGAAGAACACAAACGAAGATTTTTAACTCAAACCGGTGCAGTCTGTCAGCCAAATAATGTGAGTGGATGGGCACCAGACCTTTAAAAGTAAACAAAAACATGCACAGACAAATCCAAATTACACCCTGCGGCTCGTGACGATACATTGATGTCCTAAGACACGAAACAATAATTTTTTGCGAGAAACTAAACAGTATTTATATCATTTTTTACCTTTGATACACAGCCACGTCCATCTGTCATGTGCACGAGTTTAGCATCCGGCTCGTTACATGTGTACGCGCTCTGGCGTAGTTTACGCAAGTGCCGGAAGCAATCTGTCGCATGTATACAACACTCATTGTGTGCACAGAGATTGTGGGTATAGCGTCTATTCAAATTGGTAATTACTTGCGCTTATCCTGATTGTTCAAACCGATTTAAAGCTAAAAGATTACATTTGCTTGCGCAAACTTGTCCGGGACTTTTCACCGATTTCCCCTTACGGCGTTTGCGTATTCTACGCCAGAGCGCTACACATGTCACGAGCCGGATGAAAAGCTTGTGCTCAGGACAGAGGGACGTGGCTGTGTATCAAAGGTAAAAAATGATATAAATACTGTTCAGTTTCGTGTCTTAGGACATCAATGTATCGTCACGAGCCGCAGGGTGTAATTTGGATTTGTCTGTGCATGTTTTTGTTTACTTTTAAAGGTCTGGTGCCCATCCACTTCCATTATTTGGCTGACAGACTGCACCGGTTTTCGTTAAAAATCTTCGTTTGTGTTCTTCTGAAGAAACAAAGTCACCTACATCTTGGATGCCCTGGGGGTAAGCAGATACACATCAAATTTTCATTTTTGGGTGAACTATCCCTTTAAGGTATATCGAAAAAAACTCAAATCTCTATTTCTCCTCCATCACCCTACATCGCTGTTTTACCTTTTTTGTAAAGAGTGTTTGATCATCTTTGCACGTTCACTTGAAGAGCTAGACAAGACGAAGCTGCATTTCAACTGCATTTTGGCAGTTTAAACTCAGGGGCACCATAGAAGTCCACTATATGGAGAGAAATCCTAAAATGTTTTCCTCAAAAATATAATTTCTATACGACTGATGAAAGAAAGGCATGAACATCTTGGATGACAAGACGGTGAGTAAATTTTCTGTAAATTTTTGTTCTGGAAGTGAACTTCTCCTTTAACAGCTCTATGCATGACTATTTCTGGAGAATAAACGGGGAGCTGACCTGACACATTTCAAAAACTCCAGAGACACACCCCACAGCTACACGACTGCTCCAGACATACCCATGCTAAACGAAAGACGTTTAACTTCAAAGACAGACTCAAAAAACACAAGTATAGTGTGTATCACAACCATTAAATCAGTGTTGGGGAGCAACACCACACTACAGAAGCACCCTGTGGTGGTCTGATGTCTCTAACATGAACATACAGGCACAACGAATATCCATAAATCATCAGTATCTTAAGCAAGCACACAAACACACACACACACACACACACACACACACACACACCAACACCTCCATCTGTCTCTTGTGTCTGGCGGTGTCGCTGCTAATGAAGCTGCACTAATTAATGCACTTGGCACTAATGAGGCGCAAACAGCAGGAGAAATAGAGAGGAAGAGCATGAAATGATTCCAGTGGACAGAACTGGTGAAACAGCGGAGCTTCCACAAATACATCACAGACTGTGGTGAGACGGAAGCAATCCTGTAATATACTTTTCTATACAGTAAAAGACTGAGGAAATATGACTTTGATAATCAGCTTTAGCAATGTAGAAATTCTAGTTAGGAATTTTCCAATCACCTTGAAATCTATTGACAATAAACACAAACCTTTAATCTTTTCTCATTAAAGGCAAAAAAAAAATGTAGGTGCCAAGAACATTCTTTACTGTTGACAGAATATTTTTCCGTGCAAAAGGAAGTTTCCAAATGAGTGACCTCTCTTTACCCAGAGCTCAAGTCAGCATGCACACCAACAAAAATAAACTTTCTGTACTGGTTTTAAACAAGCCAACTTCCAGCAAACGATCACAAAACAAGCAGATTCTGGGGGAAAAAAATAACTACATCCTGCAACACCCTTTGACAGCTTTGGAGCTTTGAAAGTGTTGAAGCTGAAGCAATGACGTTAAAGGAATATTCGAGGAAATTATGTCATTATTTATTCACTTTTTTGGGGAAACTTTTTTTTCTCTTTGTTTTTTGTCTGATCAAAAGGGACAATAAAGACATAAAAAAAAATTTACAAAAGATTTTCATTTCAAATAAATGCTGTTCTCTTTAACTATCTATTCAATGAATTCTGAAAAAAATGTTTCTCAGTTTCCACAAAAATAATACTGATACTGAAAACTGATAAGAAGAAATATCTTGAGCACCAAATCTTCCTTTTGAATGATTTCTGAAGCATCATGTAGCACTTCATTCTGGAGTATTGTCTCATTAAATATTTAATAATGTTTCACAATATCACTGTTTTACTGTATTTTCAAACAAATGCAGCTATGATAAGCATAAGATCTTCAAAAATATATGTAATATTTTTTACTAACTCCAATAACTACATTTAATATAACATTTTGTTCACAATATTACTATTTTACTGTATTTTCAAATAAATGCAACTTTGATAAGCATAAGATGTCTCAAAAATATTTTTAATAAACTTTTAAATGATAGTGTAGATATAAAATAAAATAATAAAATAAAATAAATAAAAAAGAACTAGCTCAACATTTCATATAATTTTTTGTTCATAATATCACTTTTTTACTGTATTTTCAAATTAATGCAGCCTTGATAAGCATAAAATATTTTTTTTAATATTTTTTACATTTTTTACCAACCCCAAACTTTTGAATGTTAGTGTAGGTATAAATAAAATAAAATAAAATAAAATAATAAAGAACTAACTACATTTCATATAAAATGTTGTTTACAATATCACTATTTTACTGTATTTTCAAATAAATGCAACCTTGATAAGCATAAGATATTTCAAAAACAAAATAAAAAAAATGTTCACAATATCACAGTGTTACTGTATTTTCAAATAAATGCAATATTTCAAAGATATTTCAAAAACACCTTTAACATTTTTTACCAACCCCAAACTTTTAAACTGTAGAGTAGGAATAAAATAAAATAAAATAATAAAATAAAATAAAATAAAATAAATAAAAAAAGAACTCTCTACATTTCATATACATTTTTGTTCACAATATCACTGTTTTACTCTGTATTTTCAAATTAATGCAGCCTTGATAAGCATAAGATATTTAAAAAAAAAAAAATTTTTTTTTACTTTTTTACCAACCCCAAACTTTTGAATGGTAGTGTAGGTATAAATAAAATAAAATAAAATAAAATGAAATAAAATAATAAAGAACTAACTACATTTAATATAAAAAATTACTGTACCACTATTTTACTGTATTTTCAAATAAATGCAACTTTGATAAGCATAAGACGTTTAAAAAATATATATTAAAAAAATTGTTCACAATATCAGCGTGTTACTGTATTTTCAAATAAATGCAATAAAACCTTGATAAGCATAAGATATTTCAAAAATATTTGTAACATTTTTTACCAACCCCAAACATTTGAACAGTAAAAAATAAAATAAAATAAAATAAAAACAAAATAAAATAAAATAAAACAAAATAAAATAATAAAATAAAATAAATAACTCTACATTTAATATACAATTTTGTTCACAATGTCACCGTTTTACAATTGTTTTAATGCAGCGCAATAAGCATAATATATTTCCAAAATATTTTACAATTTTTTAACAGTAGTGTAGATATAAATAAAATAAAATAAAATAAAAAATAAAAAAAGAACTAACTCTACATTTAATAGATATGTATTGCTATATTAACAATAATGCACAAAATGCCTTTTTAAATTCATGATTAATTTACTCCATAAATAAAGCAAAATGTCATACTGAAACCATCATCCTTTTAGGAAAGTTTTTTTTTCTTTAAGAAGTTAAACACTTAAAATATCTATATCTATCTATATAAGCTTGGGAATGTTTAAAATGACATTAATTAAACTCGCCTCGCAAAAAAAATAAAAACACGTTTATAATGGCCCACTTGTAAATATCGTGAGCAGTAGCAACATCACATTTACCAACTCAAAAGCTTTTTTGTTGTTGTTGCTGTCTCACGTGTCTGTGCTTGGAATATTTGCCAGACACTAATTACCTGGGGAAACCCCTGGGGCAAGAACTCCCTTTACAAGTACTGTCGTATGTATCATATGTTTCCTGATCCCTGGCACATGATATGTGAAGTGTACAGTGTGAGAACCTCTGTTTTGCTGAGTATCATTCAAAGTCATTCACACTCACTTTCACGTGCCCTCCTGTGAGCTCGCTCCCTCTCCCGCTCTCTCCGCTGGCTCTGGAGAGACTCCGTCCCAGTCTCTGTGTCCAATCCATCCCGACTGCTCACCGCATTGGCACTAGTACAGACACACACACAAAAAGAAAAAAGTGTTAATTATATGATCTCGAAACCACCTCTATTATGCTGAGTCACAATACACTTGGCCACAGAAGTAGAGAAAATGTTCTGGGAAACCTTCTGAAATTATGATTACCTACATTCAATTTCATCGCCAAAAGATATTTAATTGTTTAAGGGTATATGATTTACAGCCATGCATTTTCAGCAGCTGTCACTAGGTATTCAAAGCTGAGAATTTATAGTTTTATTCATGAACTGCAGGCCAGGAGTTTCAAATCCTGCAGGGCTGTGGTCGGGCCCCAGAAGAGCAGGCTGGGGGTAAATGGGGCCGCGATGCACTGCGGGAATGAATAAGTGTATGCGGATACGCCAAAGGCTAGTTATTCTATCAGAGTTGGTAGAAAGCTCAGGGCAGAAAAGAAACATGAGGTTGGTGAGAACAGCTCGCTGTGACACATGCAAAGATTCTCACACATGATAAAACATGAGAAAAAAGCTGTCATTTGTGCATGTGTGGAAAAAAACAGACAGCATTTTTGTATGTATTTTAGCATAAAAACCTGCATTAAATTGCACAAATGCAATGTAAGTCACTTTGGATGAATGCATCTACTAAAAGTATAAATACTTATAAATATAAATGACTGAATATTCAGTACACATTTAGTAGAGAATTTATTGCCATATAGTTACTGTTACCTTTTTTGCATAATTCTTTTAATAAACTGACCGCTATAACAATGCAAATACTGCTTAGAAACTGTTTGCTTCTGAGTGATTATTCATGAACTTTTGCCAGTAATGCATCTCTTCAAGGGCCATTCCAGAAGTAATTTTACCAGAGATAGATTTTCCCATTTAAATTAAAGTGGTATTTAAAAGCAGTGTACTTAACAACTGACATGCACTCACATCTTAAAGGGACAGTTCACCCAAAAATTCTTTCTTTAATTACTCACCCTCATGTCATTCTAAACCTATAAGACCTTTGTTCATCTTCGGAACACAAATAAAGATATTTCTGATTAGCTTTCTGACCCTGCAACAGTACTACCATGTTTAAGGCCCAGAAAGGTAGTAAGGACATTGTTAAAATAGTCCATGTGACATCAGTGGTTCAACCATAATTTTATGAAGCTACTAGAATAAAGTTGCTATTTTAGTTTTCTTTGCAGACAAAAGGTATTCTTGTAACTTCATAAAATTAAAGTTGAACCACTGATGTCACATGACTTATTTTAACAATGTCCTTACTATGTTTCTGGGCCTTGAACATCAGAAAGCTCTCGGATTTAATCAAAAATATCTTAATTTGTGTTTTGAAGATGAGCAAAGGTCTTATTGGGTTGGAACAACATGAGGGTGAATAATTAATGACAGAATTTTCATTTTTGGGTGAACTATCCCTTTAAGATTTCACAAATCCTTTTGTTTAACTTCTACCATTTTTCTATGCATTACAATTTATTTTAATAGCATATTAGTGTGAAGACAACATACAATAAAGTTATTTATAAGGCTTGTGAATATGCTCTGCTAAAATCTATTTAAACCTGGTCACGAACAAGAAAGCAGAAAAACCTTTGTAATTTAATGATACCATTTCAGGGGAAAATATCTTAAACCAAACAAATAAATAATACTTAAATGGTTTCAAGCCTGGAAATTGCATCTAGCCAAAGTTTACTAGCACTCACCAAAAATGAAAGTCCTGCCCCTCAAGCAAGATTAGCTCAAACACAAAGCAGTGTGCTAATGTCTCTCCCTGCTGGATGGAGCATGTTACTCCACCAGTATAGTGATAATTCACCAAAAGTACATCAAAACAGCAAAATGTATATATTAAATTAGTGGATCTCAACGTTTAAGACATTATTAAAAATGGGTCTGGGTCTGTGCTGAAAGCAAACTGGAGGGATAAACAAAGCTAAATGCAAATAATAAAAATCCTCTAATGGCAAAGATGGGACAGAAGCAGGCATTTAGCCACTATTTAGTCTTTACACAGACTGTTTAATGCTGCTTTTTACAGCAATTTACACAGTAATTAAAAACTGTATACTTTGATACTAGAGTTGGGTCAGAACAGGCATAATTTAGCTTGATTCTGTCTTTACATTAAATTTTTAACAGTCTTAAAAGGAACACTTCACTTTTTTTGGAAATGGGCTCATTCTCCATCTCCCCCCGAGTTAATAAGTTGAGTTTTACCGTTTTGAAATCCATTCAGCCGTTCTCCTGTTCTGGCGATATCACTTTTATCATAGCTTAGCATAGATCATTCAATCCTATTAGACCAATAGCATCGCTTTCAAATATAACCAATGAGTTTCGGTATTTGTCCTATTTAAAACTCTTCTGCAGTTATATCGTGTACCGGCGGAAAATGTAAAGCTGCGATTTTCTAGGCCGATAAGATTAGGAACTACACTCCCATTCCGGCGTAATAGTCAAGAAGTTTGCTGCGTAATATGGACGCAGCAGGTGCAGTAATATCACGCAGCGCCTGAAATTAATTATTAGGCCATATTACGGCAATTAGTATTAGGCCATATTACGGCAGCAAACTTCCTTGACTATTACACCGGAATGGGAGTGTAGTTCCTAATCTTATCGGCCTAGAAAATCACAGCTTTACATTTTCCGCCAGTATTAGTACACGATATAACTACAGAAGAGTCAAGTTTTAAATAGGACAAATACCGAAACTCGTTGGTCATTTTTGAACGCGATGCTATTGGTCTAATAGGATTCAATGATCTATGCTAAGCTATGCTAAAAGTGATATCGCCAGAACAGGAAAACGACTGAATGGATTTCAAAACAGTAAAAATCAACTTATTAACTCGGGGGGAGTTGGAGAATTAGCCTATTTCCAAAAAAAAGTGGTGGTGCTTTAAAGGAATAGTTCACCCAAAAATGTAAATTCTGCTATTTATTACTCACCCTCATGTAAGACCTTCATTCAGAAATTATGATATTGTTCATGAAATCCAAGAGCTATCTGATCCTGCAAAGACAGCAACGCAACTGAAACTTTCAAACGGCCCAGAAAGGTAGTAAAGACATCAATAAAATAACCCATGTGTCATCAGTGGTTCAACCTTAATGTTACAAAAGGAAGAGAAGAAATAGTTAAATAACTCTTTGTGCACAAAAAGTATTCTCTTTATTAAATTACAGTTGAACCACTGATGTCACAAGGACAATTTTATCGATGTTCTTACTACGTTTCTGTTCCTGGAACATTTTAGTTGCGTTGCTGTCTATGCAGGGTCAGAAAGCTCTCAGATTTCAGCAAAAATATTTGTATATTTGTGTTCTGAAGATGACAAAGGTATAACAGGTTTGGAACGACATGAGGGTGAGTAATTAATGACAGGATTTTTATTTTTGGGTGAACTATCCCTTTAACTCAACCTTGTAAAGATGCCTTCATATGTGATCCTGGACCACAAAACCAGCCTTAACTAGCATGGCTATATTTGTAGCACTAGCCAAAAATACATTGTATGGGTCAGAATTATATATTTTTTCTTTTATGCCACAAAATCATTAAGGTATTAAGTAAAGATCAAGTTCCATTAAGATATTTAGCAAATTTCCTACCATCAATATATCAGTTAATTAGTAACAGGCATTGCTAAAATCTCCATTTGGACAACTTTAAAGGCAATTTTCTCTTCTTTTTTTTTAGCACTCTCAGATTTCAGATTTTCAAATAGTTAAATCTCTAACCAAATATTGTCAAATCATACATCACTGGATAGCTTATTTTATACATCAGCTTTCAGATGATGTATAAATCTCATTTTCAAATCTCAACTGGTCCAGGGTCAAATATAATCATGAATAATTAGGACAAAATACAAAATCGTACACATTTATAACACAACAGGGACCAATATATTCAATTGATGTGTATTTTCCTTGTACGCTGTACGCTGTGAGCAAGTATACGTTATACAGGGGGGCAGCAGGCAGACGGACGGTTCAGTCCTGGGGGAGATGGAGGCAGCTGTGTCACCCTGCAGAGCCCGCGGGGCAACTGAGACGGGTGCTTTTAATGTCCACTAATCCGGATTAGCTGCTCAAGGGACAGGCGAAAACATACTCTCCTCACCCTACCAAATGTATTCAGCAGGACCAATAAATAATGCACAGCACAAAGAGAGCAGGCGCAGGATAACATTTGGTTACTTACTAATGCTTACAGTGAAGCTTTTATAATGGAAATGAGGGAGATTTCTTGTGGGAGAAACATTCATATTAATTTCAAGCAAAATTGGCTGGTAGTCTGTTAGAGAGATGCGGGGGAAAAGAACTGATGGGAGAAAGGAAGCGGTCTGTGGTTGACCTTCACATGTTCTGGCACTAGATGGCACTAGACACTATAGAAAACAAGTGGTGAGAATTATTTGGTGAGGTGAGGAGGTTACAACTCAGAGGAAGAGAAAAAAAGTCCGAAAGTCAAACATTAGATAAAGAAATTGCAGGGCTTTCACAAAGTGAACAGGTGCAGCAGAGATGCACAAAGAAAGGCTGTTGCAAAATTGCCCTAAAGCTCGTTGATCTAAATTTAGCCTTCAACATCTTCAATATGAACAAAGGGAATATTTAATCTGTGTGTTTGCGGTAGAAGCACAACATAACCAGATATGCAACAGTGCACAATTCTCAAAGCCTTCTTTACAGCTCAAGCAATGTGAAAAGTGTTTCAGAACCCAAGCAAACGGGGACAATTTTATGTCTATAAATATATATATATTAAAAAAATGTTTTAATGTTTTTTAAAGAAGTCTCTTTTGCTCACCAAGCCTGCATTTATTTAATCCAAAATACAGCAAATTATACAGCCGTGATATTGTGAAATATTTTGAATATTTAAAATGACTGAATATATTTTAAAATGTAATTTATTTCTGTGATCAAAGCTACATTATCAGCATCATTACTGATAATGTTACAAAAATATTTATTTATAAATATTTTCAGAATTCTTTGATAAATAGAAAGATCCAAAGATCAACATTTAACTGAAATAAAAAGCTTTTGTAACATTATACACTATACCATTCAAAAGCCTGGAGTCTTTTGAGTATATATATATATTTGGGTAAGAAATTATAGAAATTAATACTTTTATTTAGCAAGGACGCTTTTAAATTGTTTAAAAGTGATGGTACAGACATTTATAATGTTACAAAAGATTTCTATTTCAGATAAATGCTGTTCTACTGAACTTTGTGTTCATTAAAGAAAACCTACTCAGTTGTTTTCAACAGAATAATAATAATAATTATAATAATAATCATTTTTGAGCAGCAAATCAGAATATTAGAGAGATTTCTAAAGGATCATGTGACTGGAGTAATGATGCTAAAAATTCAGCTTTGAAATCACAGGAAAAAATTACATTTTAAAATGTATTCAATAGAAAATGGTATTTAAATAGTAAACATATTTTAAAAAATTTACTATTTTTGCTGTACTTTGGATCAAATAAATGCAGGCTTGGTGAGCAGAAGAGACTTATTTAAAAAAAAAATCTTACTGTTCAAAAACTTTTGACTGGAATTGTGTGTGTGTGTGTGTGTGTGTGTGTGTGTGTCACACACACACACACACACACACACACAATTGCCCAAGAACATGAATTATTATGTGGCCAGCTGCGTATGAGTGGAAGGAGGCATTGCTACATGTCTGGTTAAAGACCTGACCGCATGAAGGCTGGCAAATCAAACAAACACATTGAACTTTGTGAGGCAAACATGTGTCCTATTAGAATGCAGCTCAAGAGAGAAGCGCTGGAATTGGACTCTGATTCACACATGTGGCTCCCGGAAGGACAAGAATGATATTTTCCCTCCAGCTGGATAACAGACATCTGCTACTGCTGTGACTGTGGTCAGGAACTCAGAACAAATCAAATCAAATCAGCGGTTTTGTAATGCTTGTCAAAGTGTGTGTGTGTGTGTGTGTGTGTGTGTGTGTGTGTGTGTGTGTGTGTGTGTGTGTGTGTGTGTGTTTCTATGAGTTCATGCAGATGTATTTGTCTGATTATTCAAAATCACAATGCATATGCATATATAATGCATGTGCAATTTGTACAATGACTTGAATACAATTCGTCTGTGCAGTGATATTTATCATTTAAAAAAACCTTGATTGAGATTTGATTTCATTATCTTTATTTGTCATACATCAGGTTATACCAGGATGTGTCCTTATCAGACCTTAGTGGTAAACTACGGGCCTAAAACGTGAGTAATAAATGTCAGACAAATTATTTGCACGGTATTACTCACTGGAAAGAGGGGGGTCTGGAATCTCCAATCCCTCCAGTTCGCTCCAAGGGTGGTGGCAGCTCTTTGTGGCTCTCTGTGCACTGAGATCCCCCATCCGAATGTGTGCCTTCAGCCAACACCAACTACAGCCAAACACACACACACATACAATTACCCACAAAGGCTTCAGGAAGAAACTCTCCAGACTAACTACTAGCCCTGCATAAATAAGCAGACCAGCAGAAGGAAGAGAAGAGAGTGCATTTGTTTCAGAAGACAGGAGTGTGAAACATTGACCCTTTAAGGCAAGTCAGTTCACTTGGCAGACTTCTCAATAAAGGCCTTGGGCAGCTAGTTCAACATATTTCAAATCAGCAATAAAATATGACCACAGTGGTATTATTATTAAAGCATACACTGCACAGAAAAAAATCTGGTTAGTCCAGAATTTCATGCAATGGAATAGTGAATAATTCTATGAGTGGTCCAAAAAAAGGTGCCTTATAATGTGGTAAAGAGCTTTCATGGTCCAAACAATAGGCAGTAGATGTGGATACCTGAGGCTACAACCCTACTGTTTATATTCTCTGCATAAATCAATTATAAAACCTTCAAGTACGGCAGAAATCCAATGCACTGTTATAGCTGTTATGATCATGTTATGGCACACCGAAGGTCTCTGTGTTTGGACAGTAGGCAGGGAAGCTCATATTTTAGTGCAGCACAGCTCAATGTCATGTATCTCAGCATGTCTGTGCAGCTCTCTGCAGCTGGAGGCTCGCTTGAGTCCACTAACCTGTATTTTGCACCTCACATCAACTCTACTAAATTTCAGAGGCACTTATCAGAATAATTATTATGCCTTGCTTTTGCTGCCTCTTTTATGTGTAAATATTTAAACAGTCCTGTATTTGTATGAAGTTTAATAATGAAAATAAAGTCACAGATTGCAGATCAATTTTACTTCTGTATGTGACGTGAAACAGGGCATATTTAATGACAAAAATGTCATCGAACAGGAGGGTCATTCCATGTTAACTCTACCAGAGGTCCGTGGCTCAAATTTTTGATTTTGCTAATACTTATTTTGAAGAAAGATAGACGTGTATAGTGATGAAAGCCAAAATATTAAATGTCATTGATGAATATTTACTGAGTAATCCACTATTTTGTAGAGGGAGGTCAAAATAGCAAAGTTACTGGGGGGGGTAAAAATGACTTCAGAAAGTTGGCAGCATCATCTTATTTTTACTCAGAGATTGGTAGTTCTATTAGTAAAATCTGTTGACTTTAGCAATCTTTGTTGCATTATGTGCCAGTGGTGACCATTCAAAAATGGGGAAACAGCACTTCTTTTATTGGAGTTTTTCTCCAATGTTTGCATGCCTGTTACTCATGAAGTATAAAAGATATCTTAGTGGCCTTTTAGATATTTGCCATTTGGAATCTTTATTTTTAATGCCCTATGAGATCCGGTTCCAGAGATATTGAAATTTAAATATGGCTTCAGGAGTAAACTGTTCAAATGTACACATTTTCCGTGGTCATAAACCAAATGTGGGTCAGTTTGAAAAAATATGACATCTTTTCTTTTAAAGAGGAATGTCTGAAAACAAATAATGTTAAAACTAGAGATGTATCTCATTCTTTTCTGTCAAGACAACTGCATTGAACATACCTGTCTGAGTGCCATAAATATTCTTTGTCCAAAGTTTGTGTGCCTATAACTCAAAAAGTATTAAAGATATTGCTACATTATTTTAGATCCTAGTTCTTCATAAACTTTTCAAGGCCCTACATTATTCTATTCAGTCCTAAAGATTTGAGGATCTCAATGAGGCTCCATATCCAGATTGTTGAATATTACCCATTTTCAGTGGTTGAAAACCAAATGTCAGTAATGTCCAAATGTCAAATGTAGTAAACTTTTCTTTTGGAAACTTAATTTTCAAGGCCCTACATCATTTGGTCCCAGAGATATGGGGATCTCAGTGAGGCTCCATGTCCAGAATGTTGAATGTTAATTTTCAGTAGTTGAAAACCAAATGTTGGTTACTTTGTATACAGCTAATACGCATTTTATTTAAAGAACAATGCCTGGAGAAGAAATAATGTTGAAATTAGAATGGTATCTTGTTTCCTTCTATTAAAACATTTGCATAGAACATAGCTGTCTGAGTGCTAAAAGTGCACAAAAATGGTCAAGTTGAGGCACATTACCTTGCTTTCTGTAGTCTGTTCATAAGGTTCTATATTCGAATCAGTTTCAGGTATAGGTGGAAGAAGGGATTTTGTTACAAAGCTTAAACATGCAGTATTGTAACATGTTTGAAACAAATGTTGAAATGCCTCATAGGGAGTGTGGTTGCTTTCGCCACACATTGCATTCACATCAATAAACCATGATTTGCCTAACCTGGATTAATTATTAGATTTTCTTTTTTTATTGTTATTAAATATGAAGCAGTCATAGATCAAGTAGTGTCTAATGCTAAAGGGCATATTTGTCCAAATCACTGACATTACCTCAAACACCTAATGTCTCTGAAAAAATTAACACTGGGTAATTCTAAACCCTAGGAAAATGGAATCAAAGGTAATCTTATTTTACATTTCACACTGTTCATACTTTACCTAAAGTTAACAATAAATCTTAATGACTAGATAAACACAAAAGTACATTTGGTTTTTGACTATTAAAAATGGGTGAGATACTAAATTTGGAGCTGCACTGAGATCTCGGTATCTCTGGGATTGAACCATACAGGGCATTAAAAATTAAGATTCCAAAAGAAAGGTGTCACAGTTCTGTCAGTTTATGTCTGTTCTTTTGGTTTCTCCCATTGTCTCCCCCTGTCATTCTGTGATCATTTGGTTTTGCCCTCGTTTATTCTGATCCCCATCACCTGTGTTTAGTAATTAGTCACCCTTTATTAGTCTGTTTGTTTCTTGAGTTCTCTGTTGGTCTTTGCTTATGTTACTCGTTATTCGTGTGTGGAAGTATTCTGTGTTCTTGCCAGTTCCTGCTTGTATCTCTGAAGACTTTATTAAATGTAAATAGTGTTAATTGTTTATCTTTTCTCGCTTCGTCCAGCACGTACAACTACAACAGAAAGACCGACCGAAACAGTTTGTCCGGCACCTTTCCCTGCGTTTATTTTCCCGTTTTTTTTTCTCAGTGTATTTTTTTTTTCTACCCATTTGTTCATCATGGACCCCACAGTTCTCCTCATCCTCCTGAGGCAGGGGGAACGCTCTCTTGAGGACCACACCCGTGACTATCTCCTCCTGGCAAACCATTCCAGCTTCCCGGATAGCAGCCTCTGTAACTACTACTACATCGGACTGAACACCACCACCAAAGCGCTGCTATCCGGGGAGGGTCCTCAAGAGAGCCTGCCGGATTACATCGAGTGGGTGCTGGCGTCCTGTCAATCATCCTGGACCATCGACTTCGTCGAAGAGGACGTCAGCCCCACTCCAGACCCAGAACCCAGCCAAACATCACCCCGACAAGCGGAGTTGCAGCCCAAGCCCACCGCAGATGGAGAACCAGAGCCGAGAGCGACAGGGCCAGAGCCGAGAGCGACAGGGCCAGAGCCTGAACCATCTGACCAGGTGCGAGAGCCGACTACAACATCCGTGACGGTGGATTGCTACGTGGAGCAAGAGAGGGCGATAGAGAGCCCTGCCCACTGCACCATCGCTGAGGGTGAGCTTGGACAACATTCTGGGGATTTAATTGACTTCTTCACAGAAATATCCTTCTGTCCTTTCTGCCCGGAATTCCCACCCTGTGTCATCCACATTCATGTTTGTCTGGCCGCCGCTGTCCCCTGCCAGCCCCTCAGCTCACCCTCAGCCCAACACCTGTGCAGTGGGCTCGCCGCGGGGCTGCCAGCTTCCATCGGCGTCTCGGCTGGAGGATCCCTCAGCTCCGCCTCCAGCCTCCGAGTCCAGGACTCCGCCTCGGCCCTCCGACCCTGCGGCTCCACCACGGCTCTCGACACCCTCCTCTACATCGTCGCCCGTCGGTCCACCAGCTCCACCGGGCTCCATCGTCTTTTCCGCTCCGCCCTGGTCAGTCGTCACCCCATCGTCACCTCAGGACTCTGCTCCTCCGGCTGCGCCTCGTCACGCCATCCCACCGGCCCCATGGAGTCGGCACGCCTTCTTCCACCATGGTTCCTCCCTCCGTCGGCTCCACAGTGGGTCGTTATCATGGCTGCGGTCTGGGTCTGTTCCTCCTGCCCTGGATCCCTCCCGTGTCCTCCCTGGCTCCTCCCACCATCGTCGCCCCCTTGGACTGTCTTGTCTGCCCCTTGGACTTTTGTTTTGGCCCCCCTCCATGGGTTGCGTCCTCCACCGAAGCCTCCATTATGGACTCTAGTTTTCTGTTTTTTCGCCCCTCTTTTCTGTTTTTTTTCTTTTTCTACGGCGCGAAGATGCGCCTATTCGGAGGGGGGCGTAATGTCACAGTTCTGTCAGTTTATGTCTGTTCTTTTGGTTTCTCCCATTGTCTCCCCCTGTCATTCTGTGATCATTTGATTTTGCCCTCGTTTATTCTGATCCCCATCACCTGTGTTTAGTAATTAGTCACCCTTTATTAGTCTGTTTCTTGAGTTCTCTGTCGGTCTTTGCTTATGTTACTTGTTATTTGTGTGGAAGTATTCTGTGTTCTTGCCCGTTCCTGTTTGTATCTCTGAAGACTTTATTAAATGTAAATAGTGTTAATTGTTTATCTTGTCTCGCTTCGTCCAGCACGTACAACTATAACAAAAGGATTCTTAAGAACCAGAATCTAAAATCATATTGAGGTTATTTTAACTTGAGTTACAGGTACACACATTTTGGAAAAAGAATATTTATGAGACACAAACAAGTATGTTATATGCAATTATTTTGATAGAGGCAAACAAGATACAATTCTAATTTATCCATTATTTTTTTTTCTTTGGACATATTTTGTTTAAAGAAAAAAGTATCGGCTGTACACAAAGTGACTGACATTTGGTTTTCAACCACTGAAAACGGGTAAAATTCAACCATCTGGATATGGAGCCTCATTGAGATCCCCATATCTCTAGGACTGAATAATGTAGGGCCTTGAATTAAGTTTCCTAAAGAAAAGTTTATGAAGATCTAGAAACTAAAATCATGTTGTGATATCTTAAATGCTTCTTGAGTTATAGGCAAGCAAACTTTGGAAAAATAATATTTATGGCACTGGTATGTTCAATGCAGTTGTTTTGACAGAGAAACAAGATACATCTCTAGTTTTAACATTATTTGTTCTTCAGACATTCCTCTTAAAAGAACAGAAGTATCATATTTTTTCAAACTGACCCACATTTGGTTTTTGACCACTGAAAATGTGTACATTTTAACGGTTTACTCAAATTTGAGCCGGGGAAGTTTTTGAAATTTGGTTGAATTGACACGGAATGACCCAGATGTTTTATCCTGGGAACAGATAATGAAATATGGTTTGTACTGTAATTGTTTGAAAACTACAAGGCTTTGGTGTCATCACACAAAAGGAACGTTTCTGAAGCAGAAGTGTAACATTTCAAACAAAAATTACAAGGTATAAACATCATTTGTATAAACAACATGCACTGTTTACAAGAAGTGTGTATTAAAAATGCTGGTTTTCTGGTCTTAACTGGTTAAAGATGGTCTCTGTGCCTGACCAAGCTGGTATTTATCTATTTACCTGGTTGGCCTAAATGTTTTTGAGTCACTAAAAAGAGTCATTTCTTCAGAAATCTTGCTGTATTGGTTTAATCACTAAAACAAATGTTATGATTGAAGAATCAGAATACACTGGATTATTGACTAAAAAGAAATTAATAAGAGTCACTTGTTCAAGAATCGGACTACACTGGTCGTGCTGTATTTGTTTGATTCAATAAAATGAATCAGTTCATAATTCATTTATTCATTCATTCAATAATCAGACTACACTAGTTGCACTTTATTGGTTTATTCACTAAAAATAACTAGTTCACAAGAGCCACTTGTTCAGGAATCAGACTACACTGGCCGTGCTGCATTGGTTTATTCACTAAAAAGAAATAGTTCATGGAAGTCAATAATTCAAGAATCGGAATCGTTTAATTTGTTTATTCACAAAAAATTAATAGTTCATAAGAGTCACTTTGTTTGATTCACTAAAATGTATTAGTTCATATCAGACATTGGTTCAATAATCTGTCTACACTAGTTGTGCTTTATTGGCTTATTCACTAAAAACAAATAGTTTTAAGAGTAATTTGTTTAAGAATAAGACTTCACTGGTCATGCTGTATTTACCTGATTCACTAAAATGAACCAGTTCATAAGAGACATTCGTTCACAAAATCGGACTACACTAGATGCGCTTCATTGGATTATTCACTAAAAAGAACTAGTTCACAAGAGTCACTTGTTCAGGAATCAGACTACACTGGTCGTGCTGCATTGGTTTCTTCACTAAAAAGAACTTTCGCCACAAAGAACCTTTTGTGAAACAGAAAGGTGCTTCAGATGTTAAAGGTTCTTCTATGGCATTGTGGAGCATCTTTATTTTTAAGAGTGTAGTTGTGCTTCATTGGTTTATTTATTAAAAGGTACTACTTCACAAGGGTCACTTGTTTAAGAATTGGACTACAGTGGTCGTGTTGCATTGGTTTATTCACAAAAAAAAAATGATTCATAAGAGTTAATAATTCAGGAATCAGAATCCACTGGTTGCGTTTTATTGGTTTATTCACTAAAAACAACCAGTTCACAAGAGTCAATTGTTCAGGAATCAGACTACACTGGTTGTGCTGCATTGGTTTGATTCACTAAAATGAACCAGTTCATAAGAGACATTTGTTTAATAACTGGACTACACTGGTTGTGCTTTATTGGTTTATTCACTAATAAGAAATAGTTCATAAGAGCCACTTGTTCAAGAATTGGACTACACTGGTCATGCTATGTGTTTGATTCACTAAAATGAACCAGTTCATAACAGACATTTGTTTAATAATCAGACTACACTAGTTGCACTTTATTGATTTGCACACTGAAAATAACTAGTCCACAAGAGTCACTTGTGCAAGAATCAGACAACACTAGTTGTGCTATGTTTGTCTGATTCACAGAAATGAACCAGTTCATAACAGACATTTGTTTAATAATCAGACTACACTAGTTGCACTTTATTGGTTTGCACACTAAAAAGAACTAATTTACAAGAGTCACTTGTTTAAGAATCGGATTACACTGGTCGTGCTATATTTGTTTAATTCGCTAAAAAGCTGTGGTTCATAATTGCAATTTTGTTCAGGAATCAGACTACACTGGTTTCATTGTATTTGTTTATTTCACTAAAAAGAACCGGTTCATAAGAATCATTCATTCAGGAATTTGTTCTCTGTGTTTGTTCCTCTAAAACTAGCCAACAGACTGGCCTGAGAGACCATCAAAAATGCTTAGGCTGTTTTAAACTGGGCTTTTTTTCAACAGGGTTGATACGCTGAAATTTCGTAATGTCACAATCTGTCCAATACAGAAAGGAGAGCACCATCCGTCTCACTTACCCAGGACACCACTCTGCCGTTGAAGCAGGGCAGCTTGGCGTTATCATCAGAGATTTCTTCTTTGACGACTCTGCAGGAAAGAACACAAACTGTTAGGAAGCAGCACCCAGGATTACACACCAGTGTTCCCGTCTATTTGCAAAAGCTGAGGCATACTGAAAGCATGTCACGCTCAAACAGCGGAATTTTCCACTTAGCTCTCAACTGCTGGCTGCTCATGATGAGAATGCTGAACGCCCCTGTTGACCGACTACTCTGTTGAAAACTACTCCGTTTTACAACGGGCCTCATTAGTACCTCATGCACATTCCAGGTTACCTACTAAAACTGCTGTTGCTGGACTGATACAGTGGCTTAGTATAAATGCGGATCTAAAGTTTCTCTAAGTGTGTGAGCGTTTATGAGTATTGAGGGGCTGTACGTATATATATATATATATATATATATATATATATATACATTCAAGTGTGGGCACATTTATATGTGTGAAAGGTGCAGCAAGGCTGTCGGGGCACAGGAGGTTATTAATAGAGTGATTGAGTGTGTTAGCAGAGTGTCCATCCCAGGCTGTAAATTCCCTACATAAATACCACACAGTTACCCTTTAACCCTCCCAGTCGATTTCAGCAGTCACACACCTGCTGGTCTCCTGTCACTGTGCACAGGCCAAGTCCATACACACACATACAAACCACATGAGACTGGCAAAATCCCTTAAGGCTCCATATGCAGCCTGACAAAACAGGATTACTAGAGATGTACAATATATCTGTGACCGTACATCCATGAGATTATTTAGATTTTAACAAAAGTTGTAATGAATAAAAAACTGGTATTTTAAAAGGCATTTTAAATATTACTTTATTTTACATATTCTTAATGCTGCCCGCTGTTTTTCAGAAAAGTCCTGTGGGTCTCACAGATTGCTTGGTTTTTCAGCATTTTTGTGTATTTGAACCCTTTCCAACAAAGATTGTATGATTTTGAGATCCATCTTTTCACACTGAGAACAACTAAGGGACTCATATGCAACTATTACAGATGGTTTAAACGCTCACTGATGCTTCAAAAGGAAAAACAACGCATAAAACGTTGCCAGGGGTGTAAACTTTTGAATGAAATGAGGATGTGTACCTTTTTCTTATTTTGCCTGAATATCATATTTTTTTCATTGAGTACAGCCTGTCAGAAGAAAATAGGTTAAATTTACCGTGATCTTCAAATTCAACAAGCCCCCGGCTCTTAATGCATTGTTTTCCATCTGAAGCATCTCAAAGGATCTTAAAATTATAGTCATTGTTGGGTTCAAATACACAGAAAAGCTGAAAAACCAAAGAATCTGTGGGACCTGAAGGACTTTTCGGAAGAACAGTGGGCAGTTTAACTGTTCAGGACAAACAAGGGACTTATGAACAACTATCACTAAAAAAAAAAAAAAAAAAAAAAAAAACAGATGGATCACTCAGGTAACAACATAGTTTTAAGAATCAAGTGAAAACTTTTGAACAGGGTCATTTTTATAAAGTCAACTATTATTTTCGCTAAAAGTCTTTTATGTGAAATATCTTATTCAGGTCAGTACTAAATTAAAAATAACATGCATTTTGTATAATTCATTTTTTTTGGTAAAATAATTAACATTTAGCAGACTCTAAATGTTTTGACTTCAACTGTATAATCACTTGCTGTTTAATAAGTGAGTCATACATTCAGTGTTCATCAACCGCTCTGACTGATTTATAATTGTTATTGATTCATTAAAAAGAATAGACTCCTAAGAGTCATCATTAATTGAACTACACTGGCTATGGTGTGTTTTGTATTCACTAGTTCAGAAGATTATTTAGTTCAGGATTCAGACTACATTGCTTTGATTTACTAAAAAGAACCAGGTTCATAAGAGCCATTTTGTTCATCAATCAGATTACACAGTAACGGTGCATTTGTTTGATACATTAAAAAGAACCATTTCAAAAGAGCCATTTGTTAAAGAATCAGACCAAACTGGTCGTGCCATATATGAACCTACTCATAATAATATTTTGGGGGGAATCATACTGCAAGAAATCCTAAAAACCATTTGTTTCTGGTATTATTTTTCTCTGTTCCAAACCCAAATTTTCAGAAAGATCCCAAATCTTAGCATCTGCAATCAAAAGTGACGGAACAACATGAACTCAAACATTTCCCAAATTCTTCAAATACCAAACAACAAATATGTCAACAATTGTCTCTCAGGGGAAACATCTGAAAAAGGTTTCACAGTTCAGATTTAAAGTATGAGTGCATGTTGCAGATTACGACATGAGCGTCCTCAAGTAATGTTAACCACACATCTTATTTTAATCATAAACTGAACACAGCCACTACAAAGCCCATCAGAAGTTCCTGAGGGAACACATATTAAAGTAGTCCTCTGGGTTTGCCTACGAACTGACTTCTCAGTGCTTTTTGTCATGTACTAGCTTGTGCTTTCTAACAATTTTAAACCTTTTTTAACTTATACGTTACTGTCTCTTTAAGATAAACCACTAGTGTTGCAGAATTCCTCTAAATCCCCTCTGGATTAAAGCATCTGCTAAATGAATAAATGAAGAATAGATGCAACATCAGTAATCATATTTCGACCACAAACAGAAAAATCAATATTGTGCAGTGCTAAAATGTGACCCTGGACCACAAAACCAGTTGTAAGTAGCACAGGTAGATTTGTAGCAATAGCCAAAAATACAAAGTATGGGTCGAAATTATCGATTTTTCTTTTACGCCAAAAATCACTACGATAATAAGTAAAGATCATGTTCCATGAAGATATTTTGTAAATTTCCTACCCTAAATATTTTAAAACTTATTTTTTTAATAGTAATATGCATTGCTGAGAACTTCATTTGGACAACTTTAAAGGCGATTTTCTCAGTATTTTGATTTTTTTGCACCCTCAGATTCCAGATTTTCTAATAGTTGTATCTCAAACAAATACTGTCCTATCCTAACAAACCAAACATCAATGGAAAGCTTATTCATTTAGCTTTCAGATGATGTATAAATCTCAATTTCGAAAAATTGACACTTATGACTGGTTTTATGGTCCAGGGTCACAAATGTGTTGACAGAGCATTATGACTTAAGAAATTCCAGCAGCCTCTCGTAATTATAACATCTTCCTCTCTGCTGCTCCAGAACTTCCAGGTCACATCACCCACACGGCTGTGAGACCAAGGAGGTGAGCAGAGCGGGACTGAAGGATGATGATAACATGGTCTTTTGGAAAGAGTCACAAAACAAGGAGAGTTTCTGCAGCCTGTTCAAGCGTCCTGAGCCCAGCACAGGAAACAGGGGTGTAACTCTAGTCATGGGTAGGAAGTGTTTGTGTCCTCTCAAGAGGTCTTTACAATATACAGCAACATACAGAAAGGAGTGTGGGGGTGGCCATAAGGAAGTGTGGTTTGTCCAAACTTGCGAGGAAAGGTAACGCCTTTGGTTACACACTGAAGTATAAAACTGTTCTTCTGGATAATAATATCAGATTCAAGCTTAAAAATGTCTTAAAACTATCTAAACCATCTAAAACAAAAATAATGCATAGACTATTTTTTACAATGCTCTCACTACCTTTCTGGGCCTTGAACGTGGTAGTTGTGTTGCTGTCTATGCAGGGTCAGCTCAGATTTCATTAAAAAATATTTTAACTTGTGTTCTGAAGATGAACAAAGGTCTTACAGGTTTGGAATGACCTGAGGGGGAGTAATTAATAACAACATTTTCATTTTTAGGTCACCTATCGCTTAGAAAATAAAAAAGCACACCTCTGTTCAACAAGCCAAACAATTTAAAGTACAATTCATATTCATAGCCCAAACAGCTTGAGTAAATAGTGATGCAAGCACCACTGCTGACATTCCCAGTGAGATCTAATAGATGAAAATCAATATATAACCATGGCCATGCCCTTATTTAGAAATCTATAGGGCTTTTCTGACTAGCAACCACATGGTCATGATATCATTTATCTACTTCAGGGATTTCCTGTGATGTGGGACCATTCCATCTGTGAGCCTCGAGACAGCTCAGCATGATCCTATAACAAATAATGAGGGCCGATTTAATTCCTGATAATCAGTGAGTGAATGAGACCATGAGATTATTTCACCTACAAGCTGTTAAGAAAAGAGTGCCACTTCCATATCACTTCAATCCAGTCGAATGCCAACCACATCCCTCCGCACGACACGCGACAGCAGCATTTTAAAAATTAAACACAACTGAAGTCTGTGAAGTCAATGGGGGGGGTGATAAAAAATACATCAGCTTGGCCTGACACTGAGTAACCATTAGTTAAAACACAAGCGCAACGTGTAGTGAACAAAGGCTGCTTGAAAGCCAATGAAATCCATCTGGATCATTATTCCCAGTCTTCATTCATACGCTCCACTGATATGCTGTTAAACACATCAGATTTATTTAAGATTATGTTAGCCAACAATCACAAGCAGCAGCAGAAGTGAAATGGAGGCAACTGGCACGCAACAGCCCTCAGAGAAATGGTGTTTGGGTGTCTGCCGCTGCTGTCTATCCTCAAAGCCAGTTTACAGTGGTATTAACAGACTGTGGTAGATATTATCAGAAGATTTTATCAGAAGCAGCAGAATGTTGTTTATTATTACGGAGGACACACACGGTGGGGATCTATGGCAGTAATAGTGGGATTAGCCATGTTTATGTTGGACACTGCAGGGCTAGTTATGATGTGATAATAAGGGGTGTGTCTCTGCGCCATCCCATCGCTGATCTGTAAATGTAAATGTTGACTGACTCACATTACAGAGGCCTGTTTTTGTGCATTTGAGATCTCACAAGACTTGTGCTGGTTGATTTTCTTCCTGCTTTATGAATGGTAGAAGAATGAACAATGCAAGCCTGTCTAAAAATAATGTTCGCCGCATTTAGCCGCACACAAAATAAAACAACTCCCCCGGGACACTTTTATGGTTCTGAAATGTGACCAGATCCAACTTGTGACTCATAGTTTTGTAGTCAGCATAGTGAACCTCAAAGTAGGGCTGCTTGGTTATGGCGAAAATCATAACTATGATCATTTTGATCAGTGTTGTATTTTAAATGTGTATAAATGTGTTTTTAAGTGTATATCCAGTATATTTTGATGCACAAATTTCCAATTTCAATACCAAATCAGAAACTAATACTAGGCTATGTAAAATAAGTTTCAAATAATCCCTTAAAATCAATTTAAGTAAAGTCAATAGTCACTTATACATCAAGAATAAATAAGAACATTATTTAGTACTAAACTGAATAAGATATTTCTCGTAAAAGATGTTTGCATATCCTGTTCAAAACGTTACATACACTTGATTCTTAATACTGTGTTGTTACCTGAATGATCTACAGTTTAGTGTTTTTTTCAGTGTTTTTTTTTTCCAACAACCCTTTCAAACAATGACTGTATGATTTTGAGATCCATCTTTTCACACTAAGGACAACTGAGGGACTCATATGCAACTATTACAGAAGGTTTAAATGCTCACACGATGCATTAAGTGCCAGAGGGTGAAAATTTTTTAAATTTGAAGGTCTGCGTAAATTTCACTTATTTTGTCTTCTATGAAACATGTAAGTATCTTCTGTAGCTTCTGAAGGGCAATACTAAATGATAAAAATATGATATTTAGGCAAAAGAAGAAAAATATACACATCTTAAATCTGTTCAAATGTTTTCACTCCCTGGCTGAATGCATTATTTTTCCATCTGAAGCATCAGTGAGCCTTTGAACCTTGTGTAATAGTTATATATGAGTCCCTCAGTTGTCCTCAGTGTGAAAATATGGATCTCAAAAGCATACAGTCATTGTTGGAAAGGGTTCAAATACACCAAAGATTTTGTGGGACCTGAAGGATTTTTCTGAAGAACAAACAAAAGACTTATGAACAACTATCACTAAACAAACAAAAAAAACACAGCTGTGGATCATTCAGGTAACAACACACACATTTTATAAATTCAACTGTTGTTTGCTCTTGTGGACAATTAAACATCTTTCCTGTGATATATCTTATTCAGGTCAGTACTAAATAAAAAATAACATGCATTTTGTATGATCCCTCTTATTTTGGTAAAACAAATAACATTTTGTAGATTCTGCAAGGTGCATGTAAACCTTTGACCTCAACTGTATTTCATAATCATTGTAAGCCAAAATCGAAATTGAAACTAAAATTTGAACCGCACAGCCCAACCTCTAAGTATCCTATATGTAGGCCCAAATTGCTACTTCACATTTTAGCACAACAAAGTAGCCAAGGAGAATCTATTAAACCACAGCAGTCTGGCATTGAAGGTCAAGCGCTGTTTGTTCACGCCATCAACTTCACGGTCACCAGGGCCAACTGTGCACTCAGTGCTAGGTGTGACAGGGAAAGCAACGCTGTTAGTAAACTATCCTATGTTAACAGGAAAAGCAAGTTTTTTTGGAAGGACGTGCTAAAACGCCAACATGTGTTGTGACGCATATGTGAGTTTAAAAGGGTCTGGTGAATGGCGGGTTAATGTGGGATTAAAGAGGCCTTCAAATTAAAATGATGAGAAATAACCACATTTCCTGCTGCAGAGGAACATTTGTTCCTCTGCAACATCTGTGCTTGTTTGTGTTTCTTTTCAGATCAAATGAGACATCTCTGAACATAAATAATCTAGAGACTCCTTATAAGTACAGAAACAATGATAAAAAAAACAGAGAAACAATATTGTTGGAAAAACTTTCAGAATTTTTTCAGATTTCGGTTTTTCTATGAACGATAAAAACATTGAGTGTCAACAGAATGAGTACTAATATCAGTTAGTTGAATTTTAGTCAGTTTAGTTGAATTTGAATTGAATAAAGAAATTGTTGAATATATAATTTTTGTTTAGTTTTTTTTGTTTGACCACAAAACGTATTATCATAGCTTCATAAAATTATAGTTGAACTATTGATATCACATCCTTACTACCTTTCTGGGCCTTGAATGCAGTTCTGTTGCTGTCTACATAGGGTCTGAAAGCTCTTGGATTTCATCAAAAATATCTTAATTTGTGTTCAGAAGATGATCAAAGATCTTACGGGTTTGGAACGACATGAGGATGGGTAATTAATGATAGAATTTAAATTTTTAGGTGAACTATCCTTTTAAAAGAAACTCAGTCCCACAGACAATCCCAGTTAGAAGACTGCTTATTATGTACTATTATAGACACTAGCAGCAACCAACAAAAAACATCCAATGCCACCCAGAATTGATTATGTGGTATTTGCTTAAGTACTGAGAAATGTACGGCTTGTAATTATGCACTGCTATTTATATTGCTATTATAATTTAATTAAATAGCATGTAATATAACAAACACTGTTTCTGTTAAAGAACATAATTTCTTGTGGAATAAACTTATTATTGTGCAACAGCTTCTGTATTGTTAGAATACTGCACAAGCAAAAAAAAACTAGCGCTGCGTCCGAAATCGCATACTTCCCTACTATATAGAACGCGAAAAACAGTATGTGAGGCGAGTAGTATGTCCGAATTCATAGTATTCGAAATACAGTAGGCGAGAAGTACCCGGATGACCTACTGCTTCCGCCCGAATTCTGCAGTACGCATCCGATGGACACTTCAGGCTCCAGGAGAGGAGTCGTTATTCGAAAAAATGGTGGAAAGTGGAGACGCGGTGGATGTAGTACGTCCGAATTCCATTCATACTACCCATATTCATACTATATAGAAAGTACAGTTTTAACGGTCATGAAGTATGTTTGAATTTAAATATAGTACCTACTGAAGCAGTATGCGATTTCGGACGCAGCATAGGTGACTGATTGTGATTGTGAATGTGAAGTTTGACTTGATTTCAAAATGAACAATGTTTAACAGTCACTAAAAAATGAAAAGCTGAAAGGACAGCTGCTCGTTTTATCTGACAGCCTGTTTGCCATTTGGAAATATTAGGCAACTGATCCAATCATGTTGGGTGACACTGACAAATTAGAAAGTGACAGTTCTGCCTGACAGCTGCTGGTTCACAGTCTCTCACATCCCCTCAACTAACCTCAGTCTATTGCTGTACATTTTGAAGTGACATAAAATGACTGAAAATCTGCCATACTAATGAGTTTGCTGTCTGAACAAATTGTGACCTGTGAGATGTTCATCGAATTTAAAGATTATGTCTGATGTCTTTCTTTGATTTGGTCAACACAGGTCAGTGCATCTGACCCGTCGGTCTAACATGGAAGTAGTTCTAATACATTTGAATTAACTTAATTGAGAGTGTGTTTGTTTTAGAAGTTCTAAAAGGTGCTGTCACCTTTCAAAGACCAGGCTGACTTTGTCATGTCATGTTCAGATTTTCTATTACGATGTCTGTGAACTTCAAAAGCTGCAAATCGAGGGAAACCAGAGCACAAGTCACTGTCAAATAGAGTTACAACACAAGACACTGTATTAGGAAACAACCATGATATATTTGCACCATGTGGACAACTGAAGCATGCCACTGGAGTTGACAAAATTAGCTCTGTTGCAGTGCATGTGTGGTGCTGTGGCAAGCCATTTAACATTCATTCATTAAAACTAGTGTTACTAGTAATTATTTTTAAGTAGATACTAGTACTTATTTCAATAGTGTAATTCAGTCTATTCGAGTTGTCACTAGCACTTTAGAGTTCTAATAGGCTTTTGCTACTAGTCACTTAAAGGAATAGTTCACCCAAAAATGAAAAAATTCTGTCATTAATTACTCACCCTAATGTCTTTCCAAACCCATCTTTGAAACACAAATTAAAATATTTCTGATGAAATATGAGAGCTTTCTGACCCTCCATAGACTGCAACGTAACTACCACTCATATTTCATCAAAAATACCTTATTTTTCTTATGGTCTTATGGGTTTGGAACAACATAAGGGTAAGTAAGTAATTAATAAGAGAATTGTCATTGTATGTGAACTAACAAGTTAATAGTAAACATTGAAATAATTTGTTATTAAATTATATAGTCACCAGCAGTTCAGACAGTTAAATAAACCTGTAACTGTTAGAACTGTTAGACAAAAAAAACTGCAATTCATCTCCAGTGACAATTCAATAGTTAGGCTACTAGTCACTGTCAGGGGGGAAAATGTAAATAAGTAATAAGTAGCAGTATGTACTGAAAAAAATCACTAAGGACTGATGTAACAAACACTAATAGCCACTGGAATTAGTAGTCCAATAGCTATCAAGATTCTAGCGAATACTTAATTACTCACTAGTAATTACAAAATGTAACATAGGCCTAATGAAAAGACTAATTAGAAAGAAATAAAGATGCTGTCAAGTGCACCTGGGAAACGCTTACTCCTGAGTCAGGTATTTGTTATTGTGACATGAGTAGCATAAACAAAGTAAAATAATTATATTGTGAATCTAAATTCAGAAAGATAAAAACAATACAATTCTATTACTTACTTAAAGGCTACATGGCATCAAAACTTGGTTTTGTTACACAAAGAAAACCATGAAAGTTGAGTGATTACCTTTACAGCAATCAGTACAGACTTACTATGCACTTACTCATCTCATACATAGATATTAGTTATATTATAGGCTATTATCTATATTACATAGATGTTTCAACCATGTTTCAATCGACACGCCCCTTCCAACGTCAAAACACGGCAACTCCTTCATCATTTAAAACTCCGAAAGACTTCGCTTGGTCATTCATGTGCTAGGAAATCGTAATTACGATATTTCGATCTTTACTTTGAAGGGCGCAAATGTTAAAGCGGCTTGCCACAGTGGTGGAGGGTTCTGAGTCGAGCACACGCACCCGCGCAGGAACGCGCACTTTAGAACACGGGTTCAAAGCAGGTGCCAGCAGCAACAATGTAACAATGTAGCAACGTCACAACGAACAACCAAACGTTCTAAACGCTTCCCAGGTTTGACAGCGTCTATTAGGCATGTGACTGCCATAATGCTGAGTCGATCATGGGTGTGATCGGGTTTGTTGTACTAAAGCACACTACAATATGAGCAAATCGTATTTCTATCTACTTACCCGAAATCCTGATCCATAGATTTGAAAAAGAATTTATAACTGTTGACCGGACGATTGTTGAGGACATTTTTAAAATCCGCCAACGTTACTTTTTCCGGAGAAACCGTCAGTTTCACTAAATAAGGGGTTTCTTCTTCGTCGATATGGTATATAATTTTGGTCTCCGCCATGAGAAGGCTTATATGGGTAGGACAATCATTGACAGAAGAAGGAGCAAGGGTTGCAGCAGCGCGATACAAAATATATTTGTAGACTATAACTCGTCAAGTGCCATATATGCGCTATAAGGCGACATTGCTGGTTGCCGGTTTCACGTAGGCAAGCAAAAATCCTGGTCTTGGACGGAGTCAGCGGTTCCAGACATAATCGGAGCTTGCGCGTCTCTATCACGGCGTCAATGTTTCTCTCTGATCGCCAGTAAAACAGGAAGGGACGGTTCACATCCCTACGAGCTGGAGTTCAGGATATTTTACCATTACAGGTTTCTCGTAGAGGTAGGCTGCCCTCTAGCGGTAGACAAAGACCGCGACAGTCACTTGACTGAACTGCTGTGGCTCTCCTGAGCCAACAGCTGTTAAAAACTGGACTTTATGGCCCGGTTTCACAGACAGGGCTTAGACTAAGCCAGGGTTAGGCCATAGTTCAATTAGGACTTTTAAGTAATTTTTATAAACATGCTTAGAAAAAAAAACATTACTGGTGTGGTGTGCATCTTGAGACAAAACAGAGACACTGATATATTTTAAGATCAATCAGTGCAATTTTATTTCAGTTGAAACAGCTCAGACTTACATTTTAGTCTAGGACTAGGCTTAAGCCTTGTCTGTGAAACCGGGGGTATATGTCGTTGCAAGATAAACCTTTGCAAAAATGCTTTTTTGTGTGTGTTTTCAACATAAACAAGGTTGAAGAGAAAGGCTGGGATAAACAAATACTATTACAAATATATAAATATTACTAAATATTTAAATATATATTACTATTATAAAGGTTTTCAAACATTACAAATATGAATACTAGATGCATCTAGTAATTATGTGTCTGATTTTTAATTTACAACCTATTTTGTGTTCATTATAATAATCTTTAAACAATAGTTGAGGTAAATAAAACTAACCAGAAAGTTGAGTTAAACATTTAACATATTTCATTTAACATATTTATGGAGAAACAATAATAATTGTTTTTAATAATTAAGTTAATAAGGGTAATTAATTAAATCAAACACAAATATATTTGTCTCACAATCCGATGAGGAACACATCACATCAGCTTAACAACAATCACAGACCTTGGAACATTACTTCTTCAATTTCAATACATTTTAAATACATTTTTAGATTACACATTTTCACAGCTTAATTTGTACTCATATGTGACCCTGGCCTGGACCACAAAACCAGTCTTAAGTAGCACACATTGTATAGGTCAAAATTATCGATTTTTCTTTCATGCCAAAAATCATTAGGATATTAAGTAAAGGTCATGTTCCACAAAGATATTTTCTAAATGTCCTACCATAAATATATCAAAACTTAATTTTTGATTAGTATTATGCATTGCTTAGAACTTCACATAGGCAACTTTAAAGGCAATTTTCTTAATTTTATTTATTTATTTTTGTTGCACCCTTAGATTCCAGGAAATCAAATAGTTGTGTCTCTGCCAAATATTGTCCTATCCCAAACCATACGTCAGTGGAAAGCTTATTTATGTATAAATCTCAATTGGTCCAGCCAGGGTCACATATGTGAAAATGTCAAAGCAGCATCAGCATGCACCTATATACAGTATACATTTAGCATCAGCAACTACAATGGAATATTTTTTAATTGCAGACGTGACAATATGTAGTTTTAATAAATGTGGCAATGCAGCAGACCTAAATAAAAAAGGCTTATATAATACAGGGAAAAAATTAACACTATTATCCAATATCTTGTACTCATAATTATCGAAAATAGATTTAATGTAAGGCAAGGTCACTACAGAGCTAGTAATTACAGCAGTAGTCATTCCCATCTGTCGTTTTTAATAAATCTTGTTGCCACCACCACCTTACCCTATATCCGTAAAAAAACGCACATTTTAATAAAACTACACAAACGTACAATGTTCTGAAATGCAAGTATGAGACCAGTAGGCTAACATACATTTTGGGTGATTGTATATTTTCTAACAGCAGGGGGCAGCTCTGTTCTTCTCTATACTTCCTGTATGTCTGAAGTTATTTAACCCTCTGAGGGACATCGTCATTTATAAATGACGCTTTGAAATTTTAATTTAAAATACAATAATAATAATAATAATAATAATAATGTTCAACTAAATGATTTTAGCAATGTCATTTTAGTCCAACATTTTTGGCAACAAGGCAGTAATGGAGATCGCTCAAGGCTTTTTAGTCTAATGCTCTTTCACATAATGAATATAAATATATATATATATATATATATATATATATATATATATATATATATATATATATATATATTCATTATGTGAAAGAGCATTAGACTAAAAAGCTGCTGCAAAGTGAAATTAGACACAGAATTATATTTTTATATGACATATTTTAATGTTTAATATTTGTAAAATAATGTAGCCTACACTCATGAACCCTTTATGCTTAAAGCTTTACCTGTTGAATTATGTTTACTTCCATGTTTATCTCTTTTCTTCTTATTATTTTTTATTTTATTTTATTTTTTTGCCTGTGGGATACCATGAAAATGAATAGTTCAGTAACTTACCGTTCTGCCAGTTTTTACCATAGATATTCTAATTATTAATAAGTAAATAATTATATTCTTAATAATTATTAAGAATTAAAGTTAAGCATTGGCTCGAAGTATGCAGAGGTCTTTTTGGCGGGAGCTGTTGCCATGGTGAATCATAATTTCAGAGCTCCATTGATCATGTCTTTTCATAGTCGTGGTGCAAGCACTAAACTCAGAGTCAACCTACTCAGAGTGGATTGAACTAACTCAGTTCAGCTGTTCTGAAACCAAAAACTCAGAGTTTCCCATCTCAGGGTAACTCAATTCAGAGTTCAAGTTTAAACTGTATAATATATAAATGTGTGTGTATATATATATATATATATATATATATATATATATATATATACAAAACAACAACAACAACAACAACAACAAAAACAGTCAAACCACTGCCAAACAAAAACCACAAAGTTAAAGTAAAATATTGTAACTGAAGCAAGGAAAATTCTGTAAAATAACTTTTTTTTTCTGTAAAACCTTTAATGAAAATCTCTGTAAAATTGTTTTTTGCACTTTATTTCAATTTTTATTATTATTTTTTTTACAGTGTACATAAGGTGTTTATTTAATCTTTTAGGTGTATTTTTCTTGTTTTGTATATTATCTGCCAATTGGGTAAGAAAAATAATCTTGTTTCCATTTGCATTACGATATTTTTTCTTGTTTTAAGTAAAATGCACTAAATTTACATTCCAAAACAGTCACTAAGAAAAGCATTTTTGAAGCATAAATGAATGAATGAGGTATTTAAACATCACTTATGCTTTAAAAAGGGGGATGAGACCGAAAGAAACTCTGGGTTTACCGAAGAAAACCTGCTCCTGACCAGGTTTGGTTCACAGAGTAAGTTACCAAGGTAACTGACTCTGAGTATAAGTTACCTCTCTTTCAGAAACAGGCTTGACTTACCCTGCTTTCTCAGGTTTAATAAACCTCCCGTTCTGAAACGGAAAACCCAGAGTTTCCCTCATTTCAGGGTTGACATACTAAACCTCCTTTCTGAAACGGGCCCCAGGTAGATTGTTAAAAGATTGTTTTTAATAAAGATTTAATGCGAAAAAAAGGCACAGAGAGCCAACTGTTTCTGTCTGTGGTAAGTTTTAATTTAAAATATTTGTGATAGCCCAATTTCAATAAGAAAAGGAAGCTATAGCCTACCTATGCTGTGTTTAAATGTGTTGCAACTTGCTTGAGCAACTTAATATACAAATAGAAGTCAAGTGCATTGAATAATACGCTGTTTATAATACGTTGAGTTTAAACGTGAGTATGTCTAGTATTATTGTATTAGTGTACTGTGATAAAAGAGTATCACAATGCTGAAAAAGCATGTTTGGATTTGAAATCAAAATAACGGATAAATGGTGTGTTTGTGGTAAACAGCCGCGGATCAGGAACGGACTGCAAACGCGTC